>NC_091624.1:71360838-71663338 GCF_027580195.1 Bos mutus | reverse complement strand
TTATTTAGAAACCTTATGCTTGTCAAATTCCGGGATGCACCAAACGCTACACAGACCCAAGTTCCTTAAGAAAGCATGTGAAGGCACATTCTTCCAAAGATCAGCAAGCAAGGAAAAAGGTAATTTTAAATGAAAATTTACCCATCCAGGAAAAGCACATTTAAATTCCTCTTGCAGTACTGGGAGCTTCTGTGGGACATTGGTAATCCTAATGCTTCTCAAAGTGTAACATATTTTTGACTCTGAGTAGAGAAGTCTTTCATGAAGTAGTAGCAAGGCTGTGATTTTCATAGCTGATGTAATCAGCTATGAATTTCTGGGGAGGATTTATATAATAGAAGTTGATGAAATTGGTGAAAGTCACCAAAACTGGAAAGTAACAAAATCAAGTTCAAATAGTAAAGAAAATTGAATTGGGAAAGCAACACAACAAATACTCTTTCTGGTGATAAGTGCTTAATAAATATCAATACAAAACATAAAATATCAATTGGCTAAAATTATTAGCTCTGATGAAGATGGTAGGATGAGTATGTATAGAGCATTGTTCCCTTTAAGCTTAGAAAAAACACGTTTCTTAATAGGTACTATATATGAATGTCTGAGAAAGAAATTGAACCTAACATCACTTTTGACATCATTGAGGGCTTAGTGCACCTCTCAGAGTTCTTAAAAGCTGTAGTATCTCTCAGATTTGGAAGAAATGTTAAAGATCAGCCTGCCAACCCACCTGACTTATCCTCCTGACTTCATAAGATCTCGAGCAAGTGGTTGACAATACTGTTCTTTAACATCTTGAGGAACGAAGAGCTTACTACCTTTCAGGCATTTTCTAATACCAGAGCTTTGTAAATTTTGGGACTAAAAAGTATGTTCTGATTATGGCAGAAAATATGTTGACCTGACCTTGGTTTTTCACTTGTGTTTAGATGGGTACCTAATTCATTTAAGAGTCCTTCATAACAAATTTAAGGGAAGTTTAAGACTAAACTTATTTCAAGTGACTGAACACTGTTGTTCAGTTGCTAAGTCGTGTCCTACTCTTTGCGATCCCATTAAGCACACCGGGCTTCCCTGTCCTTCACTGTCTCCTGGGAGTTTGCTCAGACTCATGTCCATTGAGTCAGTGATGCCTATGATCTCCTATGGTTTTATTAAACTCTATGGCATGGTTTTCAGGTCACCATGGCTTCAAGCTAACCAGAATCTTTCCTTCTTTTATGATTTATAGGGATTTAGTTCTTTTATTTTGGGATATGCTCTGTAATCTTTTTGTTACTTAAGCTTTTTCTTCCTTGGAAGGTGGTGGCACAATGCCAGTTGAGGGCTCATATACGGAAATAATTTGACCTCTCCACTGTGAGTTAGAAAAATGTCCAGTTAGAAAAATTTGATAAAAGTTCTTTTTTAAAAATAGATATTCTTAATAGCATACAAGCCCACTCTTATAAGTCAGTTATTAAAATTATTTAGTTTTCCCCTATAAATATAGTTGAAAGTGAAAGTGAAAGTGTTAGTCACTCAGTCATGTCTGACTCTTTGTGACCCCATGGACTGTAGCCCGCCAGGCTCTCTGTCCATGGAATTCTCCAGGCAAGGTATTGGAGTACATAGCAATTCCCTTCTCCAGGGCATCTTCCAGACCCAGGGATCTAACCATTGTCTTCTGCATTGCAGGCAGATTCTTTACTGTCTGAACCACTAGAAAAGCCCACATAAGTATAGTTAAATCTCTTTAATTGGAATCCCAGTCAACTGATAATAGATGATCATTATGAACATATCATAATAGATGATCATTCAACATGGATTGGAATATGTTCCTGTATTTTAAAACAGCAAAGGAACTAAGTGAATTAATAATAAGAATAAAGTTGTAAGAAGGATGTTTAATATTCTTAAAATAACACACCATTGTTATAATGACATACTGTTAATTGTTTAGGAGGACCGCTGTCTAATGGTTTTTGTCATTATCCATGTGTATCTTGTAAACTTGAAATAATAAGTGTGTTTCTTAAACAAAAAACCCTCTTGCATGAGGTTTTACTGTATTAGCAAATTTGTTATAAGATTCAAGAGCACCTTCATAGAGAATAACAATTGTTGTGGACATGACAGAATGTAAGTCTCACATGTAGACAAATAAGCAGTAATATGATAGTCAACCCAAGAGAGTAACCCAGGTTGACAGTAGGTATGAAAACATAATGTGATATTTTTAGGAGTTATTAATAGCTTATATTGCTCAAACACAGATTATTTCAGCTTCTTTATAAGGGAAAAGTAGTTTTGATTCTGTGAAAGATGTTTGAAGCACTAATTTAAAGAAGATAATAGATCTTAAGACTATAAATTAGTAAACAGTTTTTAAGAACCTTTAATAGACAATTTGGATAAAAGGATATACTTTCAAGGGGCAGAATTACAATCTAATGTCAAATATTACAATATTCTCTTAATTTTGTCTTATGTGAAATGAGGTATTATCACTCCAGTGATTCAGCTTTTGTTGTTCACTCTTTCCTGCAAGTGACTAAACTGGATTTGGCCGACATTATTTGCTTAATCCTTAGTGACGAGTTTACTGTGTTTACTTTCCAAATTTTAACCTGGCCTTTTAATCTGAAGATTTTAAAAATCCTGTGTGGATCTTTGATGGACTAATTCATGGAAATTAAAATGATGAAAGTGGCTCTATCCAATAAAAAGAGGCAATGTCACTCCCAGGAAAAGCAGTGCTAATAAACCTGAAATCAGTCAATCACATTTTCAAACCCTGCGCTGGTGTATTGGTGTGTAGTATTTACATGGTAGAATGTTACTAGACCTCAGAGAGATTCTAATTACTAACTCACATCAGGGCTTGGTATTTGGAATATTTCCTGGCAGCAATGATTTAAAAAAGTAAGAAACAATAACCCTTTTAAAGCAGAATTAAGATTATTTACGACTTTAATTAAAAATTGAAAATTGGCATTATTTCAAAAAGCCTTTACAAAAATGTGAATTCATCAAAAATAACCATAAAAATTCCAGGGTGATAAAGGCACAGTGGAGTAATGGTCCCAGCCCTAGGGAATTGTTTTGTTGAAAAGAATAAAACTCTTTTCTGTCACACCCTGTTAGTCATGGACTCCTTTAATATACCCTGCCTGCCTGCCTGCCTCTAATCCTCTTTTCAACCTCCCCCTGGACACTAAATGACATTATTTTGGTCTTAACATGGCTGGCTTTATGAAGCCTTTCTCTGAAATCATGGCCAGTGACAAGCCACCCTCACCCGTAAGACAAATGTTTATTAGGAGGGGTAGAGATCTGGTAAGTGATGCCCTGGTCATGGGCATGGGGCCCTTTCCCACACCTGTTGGATCCTACTGAAAACCAAGAACCTGAAAACTCAGCAAAATATTCAAGCTGTGAAAACAAAGGAAAAAGAAAAAAAAAAAAAAAACCTCTTCTGCAAAAGAATTGAGATGATGTGGCTCATTGCATGCAGAGTAACTTTTCTCTTTGTCTGATGTGTGCACACCCACACATCCCATCAGCTAATGTACAGACTTCTTCCGTAGAATGTGCTTTGCAGATCTTGAGTCCATTAAATAGAGGGCTACACAGATAAATGAGTAGCAAAATACTCAAGTCACCAGCTATGGTCTCCAGTGAGAATAGAATTCAGTCTACAGAGCAGAAGGCAGAATCTGTCCTTCAATTTTGTCTGATCATGAGTGGGGAAATAAGAAAAAACTAAGGCCATAAGCCACTTGAAATTTTCCTCAAGGCTGTGAGCTTTGTTAGAAATTTTCAGTTTCACCTTGCAAGTGCCATAAGCAAGGAGGTTTCCTTCAACTCTGGCCTGCTATCCAAATGGACTTTTAAAAAGTGAATGGAAAGAATACTGGGCCAAAAGTTAGAGATGACGTGAATCCTTTGTCCATTTCACACTTCCACAAAGATTCCAGACTTTGGGTGTGATTTATTAAATGTTTGTTAAAACATTCACCTTTGACTCACTGTAGTTAACTTTCGCTTTTGTGACCTCAACACGGGCTGCTTTGAAGCAAGCAAGTGTAGCATTTGAAGTGTAGTGAACGCAACATGTATATGTATTTTCTACTTAGAGAACAGCCCTATGTAGCTTTCTGGCTGAAATAGAATTGCTTATTTAATGCTGTAGAACTGGTGATACTCTGGAATCTGCTCAGAGCCACTAGCACCCCATATATACTCAAAAGTATGAACAATTTCATTAAATACAACATAGGCTCATCTTGTTTTGTGCAGTGGTTGAAATCTTCAAAAAGCTATGTGGAAAAAATACATTTTCCCCTAAATGAAAGCATGTGTAAAAGAGTTAGTGGGACTTACTTTTTCTATCAGTTATTTTGTGTCATCATCTACATGGCGTATGGAATATACAGATGAAGGACACAGTCAGAGGTCCTCCCAGATTTTGATAGTCTTTTTCCCTTCATCCTTCCCCCTCCTTCCTTCCATTTTTTTCCTGCTCAGGAATAAATTAAGAATCTCTCTAACTCTCAATGGAATGTCAGTCACAGACACATATTATAGACATAACATTTCAAGATGAACTGGTAGCTTCTCTTCTTCCACTCACATTTAGGAAATCATATTGGAATTTGAGTAAAACTGATGTTATTACAGCAATGACATTAAAATGGCACTAGTGTCTTGCCTGGAGAATCCCATGGGCGGAGGAGCCTGGTAGGCTGCAGTCCATGGGGTCGCTAAGAGTCGGACACCACTGAGCAACTTCACTTTCACTTTTCACTTTCATGCATTGGAGAACGAAATGGCAACCCACTCCAGTGTTCTTGCCTGGAGAATCCCAGGGACAGAGGAGCCTGGAGGGCTGCCGTCTATGGGGTCGCACAGAGTCGGACACGACTGAAGTGACTTAGCAGCAGCAGTAGCAGCAGCAGCAGCAGTGTGTGTGTATGTGTGTGTGTGTGTGTGTTTGAGTCACTTATTAACTTTTCTACTTAACAGTTGTTGCTGACAGATTACTTACATTACACCTCACAATGATGGTGAGACATATTACCTGCCTGAATGTCCTGATGTCTCAGTTGAGGGTAACAGATTTCAAGAAAGGCACTAGGTATGCTTTTGTAAAATAAACAATTTTGGTTCAAAATAGTGATGCTAACTAATAATTAAATGTAAATTAAAAAAAAGTCAAGTTAACCCCCAGTTGATAATACTGATTTCGAGTTGAAACCAGTTGCCTGGAGGCTTCTTTTTAAAGCAGATCCAATATGAAACCAGCTGTGCTTTTCAGAACATTTTAATGCTACATGGTGATTGGAGCCAATGAAAAGGAATTGAGAATTCACATTTGGTGATGGAAAGTGAAAGGGTAGAGATGGTTGTCCGTGAGAGTAAATAGATAATTAGAAAAATGTTCTGTTCCTTTCTGGAGAGATCAGAGAAACTGTCTTCGGCTTTGTGAATACAGAAAAATAGATACTCGCATCTCTTAGCCTGGTCCAATGTCTTTTTTTAGCCCTTAAAGCAGTGTTTCCCAAAGTGTTTTCTCTAGAACACAATCTACAGAATCTTATCAGGTAATTCTTTTAGGAAGTTTTTTTGTTATCATATAAACTTGGGAAATGCTGAGTTGAATAATATTCAATGGTTTCCCTCTTGTAAGAGTTCTCAGAGCTTTAGATACACCAGTATTCCAGAGGGAAAATAACATTAATTTGATTGATTTAATTCAGTATGACTTGGTCAACAAAACAATCTTCTTTTTCCTCTAGAACATCTTATCCAATTACTCTTCTGTAAATTATTTGAGAAATATGTTCTCAAGTAATTTATTCCATTCAACAAATATTTATTAAGCACCTACTGTGTGTGAGGCATTGGATTAGACCCATGAATGCAAGTGTGCATAAAACAGACATATTCTTTGTCCTCATAGAGCCAAACTATCTTGATGAAATCCAGCAATAATAAAAAAGATGAACAAAAAATAGCATAAATGTAGGCAAAGAAGCAGTGAGGAAGTTGACATGGAGGTAAAAGAGTGGGAGCTGTTGAGGTGAGATGCTCAGAAACACATTCAAATGACCACTTTAGAAATGAGAACACTGTATTGCCTGCAAAAAAATTTAAAGCTCTGCTTAAGTTGAAATATTGTACCCTTCTGTGTGAGCTTCTTTTAAGAGATTCTACTGCTGAGAGCATAGCAGTAGATGTCAGAATCATCTTACTTTGTTGTAGTTAAACTTTTTGGCAGCCTTTCCTCAGTCGGCATTAGAGGAACTGGATCCTAGACAGTGAAAAGCATTACTTGTATCTCCCACCTGAAGAAATGACTCAGATAGGCAGCATTTCGGTCCATAGGGTTGCAAAGAGTTGGACATGACTGAAGCAACTGGGCATGCACGCACATGCACGAGCAGTCAGCATAAGTAGCAAGTGAGACCCTGCATCAGCTCTGGGATTTAAAAACAAGTGAGAACTAAACTTGCCCTCTTGAAGATTACATTCCAGTGAGAGATACATGGAGACATGTGCTCTGTGCAATAGGAGAAATGCTGTGATTAAAGTCACACAGAGCATGTTTCTGGAACAGTGTATCTGGGAGTTCCTTTGTGACTGATAGACAATCTTAAGGAGTGAAGTTTTAGTCTCTCTTATTTGAAAGAAATGGAGAGATCTATAGAGTTCTACATTGTTCTTGATTTTATCACAATTCTTTGTCATGTGTGGCACGGTAGTTTTAGTTCTATTCCCCTTGAAAATTCTTAATTAGAACAAAAAAATTAGGAGTGTGTGGCAGAGCTCTGGCCAACTGTGTAAAGAATGAAGGCCTTATGACAGGTGCTTTAGTGAGCAGTTCAGGCTGTACAGTGCCTAGCACAGCCACCTTATAGAGATGGTTCCTAGATAATTGCTTTTTTTGATTGATTGACAGAAACCTTCCAAGCTTCTCCTTTTCTTTCTCTTATTAGATTCTGATCAAAATGATTTTGTAAGCAAAGCATTTATTTCAGACTTTCTGCTGCCTAAACATAATGTCTTACAATATCATGACACAGCTCATCAGGCCCTCCTTGGTTTTGTCTTTGTCGCCACTTCTGAAGAACTGGCCCCTCATGCAATTACAGCTTCCTCTGCTAGTTCTCTCTTCTCTTTCCTTTTCAGATTCAGTTGAATTTTGTCTTTGCTAACCATGAGTAATATTCTTCTATTTGTTTGTATCTTGAGCTCTAAAGATTTATTTTCAGGTGACTTTACACAGGGGCTTGGATAAGCCTAATGTGAAAACTTTTCATGTGGATACTGGGAAGGTGGCTGGGTCTCAAGAGTAGTTTCTGGATTGGATGTCAGAAGGTATGGGCTTCTTTTATGCAGTACAATGAATTGCTCCTTGACTTTGCTTAAATTACAGTCCCCCAGTTTTTCCATTTCCCCATCTTCATAGCTATCTTGAACAGCAAACATAGGGCTTCAAAGGTGAAAGGGTAACCATCTTGGTAGAAAGTGTTGTTACACATACCTGCAATCCAGGGTGGTCTATTGTGAACAACAACAGAACAATAATGTCCTTGGAAATCTTTTTCTTTGTAAGAACTGAATACTCTTGTAGATGAAGACCTCTTTCAGTGAGGACTAATAGCTAGTTTCTGTAGGTCATATGGATGCTTGGATGGTGGTGCAAAAATGATCCAGAAGAAGGAAAGGAAGTTGAGACCAAAACCAGAAGGAATTAAAATCAAACTTGAATCTGCAATACTTGGTTCTATTCAGAGATTAACTTGGGGTCCATGGACCATAGGGGAATATGTAGATGAGTGGGTTCTAGAAAGTCCATGAAATCTCAGAAATTATGTAAAATGTATTTTTATAAGGAGAAACCCCATAGATTTCACTGACTCTCCAAAATTAGGACTTCTTGATGATAAAAGAGAGAGGACCCCACCATACACACACACGAAAGAACACAAGCAAACACTCTGGGAGGTGTGTTATAAGTCTATTACCTTAGTTGCAGTTATGATATCATGGGTGTTTGCATATATCCAACTCATCAAGTTGTACATATTACGTATGTGCAGTTCCTTGTATATCAATTATACCTCAATAAAGCTGTTATTAAAAAAAAAAAGACTCTCTGAGCCAAAACAAATGTAAGATACCTAGAGACTGTTTCCCCTGGCTTTAATGATAATAAACCCCCACAACTTTGCCCACCTAAGAAGAATCTATGCTTCTTATGTTCTGGAGGATTGACTCCTACTTACCCAACATTTACTGTGTGTCTGATATTTTGATAAGTGCTTGTGAATACAAAAATGGTAAGATAGGCTCCTTTCCCCTTAGGCAATCAGAGATGTTAAAGCTGGATTTTGACAGCTGGTGGGCTGATTGTATAGCTGGTGAATTCAAGTATGGGGAGTAGGGTGCAATAAATTAATGGAGAAGTCTAAAGCAATTGCACCAGGTAGGATGGTATGCAGTTTTATAAGATTATAGAGACCTGGACAAGGATACTGGCAGTTGAGAGAAAAATGAGTGGACAGGAAGTGGTGATGGATTGGATGCCAGAGAGGAAGGGTAGAGTCAAGATGGTACCAGAGCTTCTACTTCTAGGACCGGAAGAGCAGGCCACAGGTGCAATGTCTTCTTTGCCAGGGAAACCTCAGTTCTGCTTTTAAGGCCTTTTCACCTGCTTGGAATAAAAATTGATTAGAAATCTTAATCACATCTAAAAAAATACCTAGATTAGTGTTTTATTGAATAACTGGGGAGGGAAAGGCTAGCCAAGATCAGATCAGATCAGTCGCTCAGTCATGTCCGACTCTTTGCGACCCCATGAATCGCAGCACGCCAGGCCTCCCTGTCCATCACCAACTCCCGGAGTTCACTCAGACTCACGTCCATCGAGTCAGTGATGCCATCCAGCCATCTCATCCTCTGGCATCCCCTTCTCCTCCTGCCCCCAATTCCTCCCAGCATCAGAGTCTTTTCCAATGAGTCAACTCTTCACATGAGGTGGCCAAAGTACTGGAGTTTCAGCTTTAGCATCATTCCTTCCAGAGAAATCCCAGGGCTGATCTCCTTCAGAATGGACTGGTTGGATCTCCTTGCAGTCCAAGGGACTCTCAAGAGTCTTCTCCAACACCACAGTTCAAAAGCATCAATTCTTCGGCACTCAGCCTTCTTCACAGTCCAACTCTCACATCCATACATGACCACAGGAAAAACCATAGCCTTGACTAGACAAACCTTTGTTGGCAAAGTAATGTTTCTGCTTTTGAATATGCTATCTAGGTTGGTCATAACTTTCCTTCCAAGGAGTAAGCGTCTTTTAATTTCATGGCTGCAGTCACCATCTGCAGTGATTTTGGAGCCCAGAAAAATAAAGTCTGACACTGTTTCCACTGTTTTCCCATCTATTTCCCATGAAGTGATGGCACCGGATGCCATGATCTTAGTTTTCTGAATGTTGAGCTTTAAGCCAACTTTTTCACCCTCCACTTTGACCTTCATCAAGAGGCTTTTGAGTTCCTCTTCACTTTCTGCCATAAGGGTGGTGTCATCTGTATATCTGAGGTTATTGATATTTCTCCCGGCAATCTTGATTCCAGCTTGTGTTTCTTCCAGTCCAGCATTTCTCATGATGTACTCTGCATATAAGTTAAATAAGCAGGGTGACAATATACAGCCTTGACATACTCCTTTTCCTATTTGGAACCAGTCTGTTGTTCCATGTCCAGTTCTAACTGTTGCTTCCTGACCTGCATACAAATTTCTCAAGAGGCAGGTCAGGTGGTCTGGTATTCCCATCTCTTTCAGATTTTTCCAGTTTCTTGTGATCCACACAGTCAAAGGCTTTGGCATAGTCAATAAAGCAGAAATAGATGTTTTTCTGGAACTCTCTTGCTTTTTCCATGATCCAGCGGATGTTGGCAATTTGATCTCTGGTTCCTCTGCCTTTTCGAAAACCAGCTTGAACATCAGGAAGTTCACGGTTCACATATTGCTGAAGCCTGGCTTGGAGAATTTTGAGCATTACTTTACTAGCATGTGAGATGAGTGCAACTGTGCGGTAGTGTGAGCATTCTTTGGCATTGCCTTTCTTTGGGATTGGAATGAAAACTGACCTTTTCCAGTCCTGTGGCCACTGCTGAGTTTTCCAAGTTTGCTGGCATATTGAGTGCAGCACTTTCACAGCATCATCTTTCAGGATTTGTAATAGCTCAACTGGAATTCCATCACCTCCACTAGCTTTGTTCGTAGTGATGCTTTCTAAGGTCCACTTGACTTCACATTCCAGGATGTCTGGCTCTAGGTCAGTGATCACACCATCGTGCTTATCTGGGTCGTGAAGATCTTTTTTGTACAGTTCTTCTGTGTATTCTTGCCATCTCTTCTTAATATCTTCTGCTTCTGTTAGGTCCATACCATTTCTGTCCTTTATCGAGCTCATATTTGCATGAAATGTTCCTTTGGTATCTCTGATTTTCTTGAAGAGATCCCTAGTCTTTCTCATTCTGTTGTTTTCCTCTATTTCTTTGCATTGATCGCTGAAGAAGGTTTTCTTATCTCTTCTTGCTCTTCTTTGGAACGCTGCCTTCAGATGTTTATATCTTTCCTTTTCTCCTTTGCTTTTCGCTTCTCTTCTTTTCACAGCTATTTTTAAGGCCTCCCCAGACAGCCATTTTGCTTTTTTGCATTTCTTTTCTATGGGAATGATCTTGATCCCTGTCTCCTGTACAATGCCAAACAGACATGTAAAACTGACCATCACACCCACAAAATAAAATACATTATATTAAAATTTAACTGAGGCTACTTTATTTGAAGGTGATACTAGTGACAAAAATGGGGTTGGTGAAACTCAAAATATAATTTATTTTAGTCCAAATTAATTATTATTCACTAGGAAAACATAAGGAAATTAATTATCAGATATACTAATCTTACTCCCTTTTACTGTACCAGTGATGATTCAAAGCAAATTAGTTCATGCCAATTAATATATAGATACCATGCTAAAAGAGTAGAGGAGGATTATACTTTAAGCAAATAACCAGATGCTTTTTTAAACACGCATTCTGTGTTATGGCTTCCCTAGGAGACCAGGGTTCAATCCCTGGGTTGGGAAGATCCCCTAGAGAAGGAAGTGGCAACCCACTCCAGTATTCTTGCCTGGGAAATCCCATGGACAGAGGAGCCTGGCAGGCTACAGTCCATGGGTTTTAAGAGTCAGACATGACTTAGCAGCTTAAACAGCAACAATTCTGTGTTATATATCAGAGAACTTACAGAATCATACAAGTTTATCATATGTTAACTTTTAATTCAGTCATTTTTGTCATAAGTTTATATCATATAATGTTTGTTAATATAGTGTGTTTTTATCATATTAAATGAAATAATGACAGTAAAATGCTTACCATGGTGTCTGGTATGTTATACACGGCCAATAAGGGTTAACTATTACTACTATAATTACATGATGTTGTCTATTAAGTGTTGCTAAGAGAGAAGACAAGTGATTGTTGAAATTTTAGTAAGTTGTTTTTCTCTGCTCGAGACTTCTCCATTAATTTATTTTACCCTCAAAGGGATTTTAGCTGTTTAAAAACAATTAAAGGAAACTGAGATCATAACATAATTGTGAATTGTTTATATATCTATTTTGTTTTTTTCTTCATACTAGAAACACATTTGTGGTCTTATTTGTGTGTTTTAAAATCTTTACTAGACAAACTTACTGGAGAGAATCCATGTGTTTTGGTTGAAAATCCCCACCACTTGTCAGTTTTCCTGTGGATAGTGTTATGTGAATGGGAAATGGGTAAATATAGATTTCGTACAGAAGAGTTTTACTGTTATATCCACTTTAGACCTTGCTTTTATTGTTTTGAATTTGCCTCTGTTAAACTATTCTCATTGGTTCTCATTGAAATCTGGATAGGAACAGCCATCCCGTGGGTATGTGGTTGCTACTAGTGAGGAAACACATGCCCAGCGCTTGCTGAGGTCCTGTATGAGACGGAGCTCCATCTTTGGAGGAGACAGCTGTGGCCACAGGGGTGGGAGTTAGAAATGCTATTACAATAGAGAAAAATACCTTGTCATTATCCTTTCCTGCTGGGGAAACTGGCTTTTATTAGTGGTGTGTGGGTGTGTGTCCGAAATGCAGTACTTGGATGCAGTCTCAAAAACGACAGAATGATCTCTGTTCGTTTCCAAGGCAAACCATTCAGTATCACAGTAATCCAAGTCTATGCCCCAGCCAGTAACGCTGAAGAAGCTGAAGTTGAATGGTTCTATGAAGACCTATAAGACCTTTTAGAACTAACACCCAAAAAAGATGTCCTTTTCATTATAGGGGACTGGAACGCAAAAGTAGGAAGTCAAGAAACACCTGGAGTAACAGGCAAATTTGGCCTTGGAATACGGAATGAGAAAGATGGTAACAATAACCCGGTGTACGAGACAGCAAAAGAGACACTGATGTATAGAACAGTCTTATGGACTCTGTGGGAGAGGGAGAGGGTGGGAAGATTTGGGAGAATGACATTGAAACATGTAAAATATCATGTAAGAAACGAGTTGCCAGTCCAGGTTCGATACACGATACTGGATGCCTGGGGCTAGTGCACTGGGACGACCCAGAGGGATGGTATGGGGAGGAAGGAGGGAGGAGGGTTCAGGATGGGGAACACATGTATACCTGTGGCGGATTCATTTTGATATTTGGCAAAACTAATACAATTATGTAAAGTTTAAAAAAAAAAAAAGACTAATAGAGTTTTGCCAAGAAAATGCACTGGTCATAACAAACACCCTCTTTCAACAATACAAGAGAAGACTCTACACATGGACATCACCAGATGGTCAATACCGAAATCAGATTGATTATATTCTTTGCAGCCAAAGATGGAGAAGCTCTATACAGTCACCAAAAACAAGACCAAGAGTTGACTGTGGCTCAGACCATGAACTCCTTATTGCCAAATTCAGACTGAAATTGAAGAAAGTAGGGAAAACCACTAGACCATTCAGGTATGACCTAAATCAAATCCCTTATGATTATACAGTGGAAGTGAAAAATAGATTTAAGGGCCTATATCTGGTAGATAGAGTGCCTGATGAGCCATGGAATGAGGTTCGTGACATTGTACAGGAGACAGGGATCAAGACCATTCCCATGGAAAAGAAATGCAAAAAAGCAAACTGGCAGTCTGGGGAAGCCTTACAAATAGCTGTGAAAAGAAGAGAAATGAAAAGCAAAGGAGAAAAGGAAAGATACAAACATCTGAATGCAGAGTTTCAAAGAATAGCAAGAAGAGATAAGAAAACCTTCTTCAACGATCAATGCAAAGAAATAGAGGAAAACAACAGAATGGAAAAGACTAGAGATCTCTTCAAGAAAATCAGAGATACCAAAGGAACATTTCATGCAAAGATAGGCTCGATAAAGGACAGAAATGGTATGGACCTAACAGAAGCAAAAGATATTAAGAAGAGATGGCAAGAATACACAGAAGAACTATACAAAAAAGATCTTCATGACCCAGATAAGCACGATGGTGTGATCACTGACCTAGAGCCAAACATCCTGGAATGTGAAGTCAAGTGGGCCTTAGAAAGCATCACTACAAACAAAGCTAGTGGAGGTGATGGAATTCCAGTTGAGCTATTTCAAATCCTGAAAGATGATGCTGTGAAAGTGCTGCACTCAATATACCAGCAAATTTGGAAAACTCAGCAGTGGCCACAGGACTGGAAAAGGTCAGTTTTCATTCCAATCCCAAAGAAAGGCAATGCCAAAGAATGCTCACACTACCGCACAATTGCACTCATCTCACACGCTAGTAAAGTAATGCTCAAAATTCTCCAAGCCAGGCTTCAGCAATATGTGAACCGTGAACTTCCTGATGTTCAAGCTGGTTTTCGAAAAGGCAGAGGAACCAGAGATCAAATTGCCAACATCCGCTGGATCATGGAAAAAGCAAGAGAGTTCCAGAAAAACATCTATTTCTGCTTTATTGACTATGCCAAAGCCTTTGACTGTGTGGATCACAAGAAACTGTGGAAAAATCTGAAAGAGATGGGAATACCAGACCACCTGACCTGCCTCTTGAGAAATCTGTATGCAGGTCAGGAAGCAACAGTTAGAACTGGACATGGAACAACAGACTGGTTCCAAATAGGAAAAGGAGTTCGTCAAGGCTGTATATTGTCACCCTTTTTTTTTTTTTAACTTGTATGCAGAGTACATCATGAGAAATGCTGGACTGGAAGAAACACAAGCTGGAATCAAGATTGCCGGGAGAAATATCAATAACCTCAGATATACAGATGACACCACCCTTATGGCAGAAAGTGAAGAGGAACTCAAAAGCCTCTTGATGAAGGTCAAAGTGGAGGGTGAAAAAGTTGGCTTAAAGCTCAACATTCAGAAAACTAAGATCATGGCATCCGGTGCCATCACTTCATGGGAAATAGATGGGAAAACAGTGGAAACAGTGTCAGACTTTATTTTTCTGGGCTCCAAAATCACTGCAGATGGTGACTGCAGCCATGAAATTAAAAGACGCTTACTCCTTGGAAGGAAAGTTATGACCAACCTAGATAGCATATTCAAAAGCAGAGACATTACTTTGCCAACAAAGGTTTGTCTAGTCAAGGCTATGGTTTTTCCTGTGGTCATGTATGGATGTGAGAGTTGGACTGTGAAGAAGGCTGAGTGCCGAAGAATTGATGCTTTTGAACTGTGGTGTTGGAGAAGACTCTTGAGAGTCCCTTGGACTGCAAGGAGATCCAACCAGTCCATTCTAAAGGAGATCAGCCCTGGAATTTCTTTGGAAGGAATGATGCTAAAGCTGAAACTCCAGTACTTTGGCCACCTCATGTGAAGAGTTGACTCATTGGAAAAGACTCTGATGCTGGGAGGGATTGAGGGGCAGGAGGAGAAGGGGACGACAGAGGATGAGATGGCTGGATGGCATCACTGACTCGATGGACGTGAGTCTGAGTGAACTCCGGGAGTTGGTGATGGACAGGGAGGCCTGGTGTGCTGCGATTCATGGGGTCGCAAAGAGTCGGACACGACTGAGGGACTGATCTGATCTGATCTGGGTGTGTGCTAAGTCACTTTGGTCATGTCTGACTCTGGGACCATAAGGACTATAGACTGCAAGTTTCCTCTGTCCATGGGATTCTCCAAGCAACAATTCTGGAGTGGATTGCCATGCCCTCCTCCAGGGGATCTTCCCCACCCAGGGATCGAACCCACATCTCTTACATCTCCTGCATTGGCAGGCAGGTTCTTTACCACTAGCACCACCTGGGAAGCCCCTTTATTAGTGGTGCACAGAGGCAAAAGTCAGACAATAGCAAGAATTTTCTAAGAGAAGAGGTTTTTCCTGCTCAGCTGGTTTATTTGAATTCATACTTGAAAAGTTAAGGGAACTTGATGAATAGATCTTTGAGCCTTCTGCAGGGCACCACTTGAGTTGCTCATCAAGCAGAATCCAATCTCTGTGATTCAGTTGTTTTAATAGTGATGTGATAACAGTGATAATCTTATTTGGCCTACATTTAATACTTTAACATTTCAGAGCTATATTGTATACATTATCTTATTTTCTTCTGGCTTTTAGTGTCAGGATGACTTCAAGATGGCTTTTTTAAAAAACCTCTACTCTCTTTAGTTTGTTTCTGAGAAATGAGAAAGTTTAGAAGTGGAAAGGGAGCTCAGTATGATGCCAAAGGTGTTATGCTGTTTTCCTGCAAGACCTACACAATGTACTCCAGAATTAGCTAATACTGCCTGATGCAAAGCCTTCCATTAAGTCTTGACATACTGTTTGCAACCTTGGCGTTCCACAGAACATTTTGGAAAAAGATGATTCTGCTACTCGGCAATCCAGACCCCTCTTTATAGACTCTAGCAGAGTGTCAGGTGACTTCTTAAATGCTCACTGTTTCTGTTGTTTGTTGAGTCCTAACTCTTCAGTAACTGTTAGGGCTATTCTTTTCACTGGAACAGAAAGATATTTTCTCTCTTTCTGGGAATGGGTGCTTGCTGTGCTGCCACTGCACAGGGTCAGCTGTGGGCACAGCTGTAGTCCATTGGAATTGTGAGTCCTTGGATGGAACCTCATCCTCCCTGGAGTCCAGTATGGGGAATCACATTCAAAAAGTCCCAAAAGATATTCATAAAGTCCCTTCATGACATCTTAAGCTTTCTGATTTTTAAGACAATCCTTTTTTTGTTGTTGTTATTTAGTAAGTCTAGTCCAAACATTCTTTATATAATTAAGTAAAAAATCTGCCTTCGTGGAACACCCACACAGAAGCTCTAGTTCTGTCTTCCGAGAATGCATCTTTGTTTCCATTAATGACCTTACTGATGTATGTAGAAATTCTGCATTAAAATTCCTGTTATCCTTCAACTTTTACTTATTACCCATCTGGATTTTTAGTGTATGGGTTGCATGACTTTCTATTCTCTTCGTTTCATTAATGCCACAAAAAACAGTTTCAGGGAGAGTCACAGGAGATGGCAGTGTCATTTCCTGGTTATTGAGGCAGCATTGAACTGAAAAGGTTGACAGGGAGCAGATGTTTAAAGATAAACCGTGGTCAGATTTCTGATGTAGAAAGATAATTATGGTGGTAATAGGGGGCATGAATTTGGGACCTAGGATGAAAGGAGATAAGACAATTAGGTTGGATTATTGTTGTTAATCAATATTGTTTAGACACAGTGACTCAGGGTCATCATCAGTTCCAGGCTTCTCAATCTTCTCCAAAATGCTGTCATTATCTCAGGTTCCAAAAGGCTATCATGAGAGGCTTTATTAAATAAGTTGTTGAATTGTAGGCTCATTATATGTGTGGATTTCACCTAATGGTATCTAAAAAGGAAATAGGAATTCTCTAGTTGTTCTCAATAACCCCATCCTAGATCCCATTGACTTTCTTTCTTTTGAAAGAAAACTAACCTATATTATTTCTAGAATCTTTCCAAGCATAAAGTTTAAGCATTCTGGTTATCAGTTGCATTTCTCGACTTTATCTTTTTTTTTTTTTGCCTCACTGAAATTTGAGGTATAGATTTCTGTTTCTACATTTTTCTGGGTCTTGTCTGTTTGTACTTTCTCAGAACATACTTTTATAATCAGGCTTACAAGTATTCTTGGTAGCAGAGTTAGTGTGACATTAGAATTCTGAATCCTCTGACTAGCTAGTGGCCTCTCTTGCAGTCTTCTCTCCTATACTAGACCTTGCTCTCCTCTCTCACTCTACTTCTGGCAATCATTTTTCTCATAATTTTCATGTGGTTCTCCCAGATATAGGAAATATAGAACCCAGGTAGTAGCAGAGTTGTGATATAGTTGATCACAGTGGCTTAACACTGCTATATATCTTTCTGTATATTATTTTTCTATCTCATATAAACATGGGGCCCCTTTTACTCCATAGTAAAAATCACATGAGGAGCTTTTATCACTCAACATGAGGCAAGAACATCATTGGTCTCTGAAAAAGGAGGCTCAAAAGGGAAAACATAAGTAAAGAGGTAACAGAACGTGTCAGGCAAGAAGCTGTGATTCACAGCAGTACTTTGGACTAGGCTAGCACACAAGCGCCAGCTGTAGGTAATATTTACTCAATATGGATTTTGAATAGAATTGGTAGTTTAAGGGACATCATCAATGTTTTCTCGTTTGCACATAAGCAGATGCAGAAGTCAGGTTTCATTTCTTTGTACTCAAATTAGCAATCAAGAATGATCCATTCCCCTGCTCTTTTAAAAAAATCTTGTATCTTCATATGGAAAAATGTCAAAGAGTTCCCCAATTTTCAAGTCATACTCAGACACATTAGGGTACCCTCAACCTTGGCATAAATGAACAGAGGAACCTAATGTTCATAGTGATTTCCCCACCTCCCATCTCTATCCCAGTTATGAGCCCCCTCCCTCCCCAGAATATTAAGCTTGAAATTAATCAGAGATTTCAACAGAGCAAAACACTCACGAACTCAGCACCGCTTATATCTCAACCATCAGTGATGGCAAAAAGAAGTGAATTGGCATTTAAAACATCCAGTAATAATACAATGGATGCAGTAACCCATTTTTATTCTTTTCCCTTGTAAAATAAAAGCTTAAAGGAAGTGGGAAGAAGAACAATAAGAACCATTTGATACTCATGTAGCATAGTTTACTGGCCATTTTCACACCCTTTTACCTCTTTAATCTTCACAGTTAAACAAGGTCAGTGTTACAATTATTATTGTAATCCCGTTTTAGAGATGAAAGACATAAGCCTCAGAGAAGCTAAATATCTTTACAAAGCACTCTCAGTAAGTAGAACTGTACTCCAGCTAAGTTGTTCAGACTCCACATCTGGTGCTCCTTTGACTCTGCCGTTCTTACTGTGGGCCGTCTTGAGTTTCCAACATGGGAAATTTTGTAACTTGTCAATAAGTTCTTAGCATGAGGATCATTCTGAGAAGCTCTGTAGTAGCCTTCTCTTAGAAGACGATAGCTGGGCCCCTAATTGAAGCCCTGGGGCCCCCATGCTTTGGAGTGCCTTCCTTAAAATTTCCAAACCCTTTTTTGGTGACTGGGCCAGCAGTACCATCCAGGTGGGGAACCCTGAGCCCAGACTAGCACCCATAGCGGTGCCAGCCCTCACTTCTCTCCTTCAAGGCATTCTCTCACCCTCTACCATATATATGGGGTCAACTAGGCACCCTAATGAGCTTTTGGACAGATGCCTTTAGGCTTTTCCTGAGGCCTCGTAGGCTGGACCAGATTCCAAGAGGGCAGATCATTCATGCTGGCTAATGTGACATTTCTTTTGCTGAATTACCTGAGATTGGCTCTCAGTGTGATGCTACATACTGATTTGGGGTGATTCGAATGGATTATATTGACAGGAACCCTGCAAAAATATTTTCCCCAGTATTCTATACATCCTGGGGATGGTCTAATAAGTGGCAGGAACTATAAAGCATCTGAGATTTTACCCTGGGTACAGGGTAATAAATTAGCCTGCTACAGTTTCATAGAGGCTGGCAGAAGACACACGCCTCCTGGTTAGAGACAAAGGTGAGGTTATTACTCACAGCAGTAGCAGTAGCCAGAACGTCATCTTTTTCTTATGCAAGTTTCTTAAGTCTGAGTTCCCACAAGGTGACATGAAGAAAACTCAGTGGATTGTGTTACACAAGGGAAGTTCTGAGCTTAGAGAACCCAAATCTTTTCTGCCATACAAAAGTAGAGTGTTCCTGTGAAACCTTTCATAAACAGAAATGGTATAAAGCAGAGAAGCAATTACACATCTTGCTGACAGATGCACAAAATGAATGGAGATAAAGAATAGATGTTCACGGATGGAGATCAATGCTATGGAGGCTTGATGGTGAGATTCTGAGTGTAGTGTAGTTCCCGGGGAAGGAGGTTGGTGGTGCCTCTCTCACTGCTTCAAATGTGCACTGCCTCCATAAAACCTCACCACAAAACAAACACTGAACTCTATTTTTGCTTTTCACTTTTGTGAAAGTGAAAAAATTTTTTTTTTTCCCCCACAAAAGTGAAAATCCTCCTTAAATTCCTTTTGGTTAGTGAAAAACAGGTACTATGTAGCTCTTTTATAAAAGCTAAGTGGCGTAAAGTGAACTTTTTCGAAAAGTGAGGGATCTTTGTAACGCATGCAAGTATGCCTGCTGTTTGCTAAGAAGGAAGATACTATCCCACTCAGTTTTCCAAACCTGTTTGGTATAGAAACATCCTTAAAAAAGATAGTCTAAAAAGGCAATCAGTGCCTATGTTGCCACAACGTGGAGAAACTTGAGAAGCCTGCAGAGAATTGCCGCTCAACAGTAGGTTCCTATTGCTCCCTCTTGATTCAAATGTGCAAGAACAGCCAAATAGTAACCCCAGCCTATCCTGGGATGACCCTAAATCTTCAGGATTGTCCCAGAAGAAATGATTTCCAAAAGAAAAGACTGAAGCCAGGAAAGAAGGAACATGATTATATACCTTGTAGATCTGTATATAATTTGCCATTTCATGTTGTTTCAGATACTATGGTGCTGCCCATGGGTAGCACCAATTATCTCATGTTTTGATGTGAGAGTTGCTCACCTATACCTGGAATTATCTATATCACTAGTCTTTTACAATGCTTAGAATCTCAACTATTACAGTCATTCTTTCCAGGTACTGTCTCCAGAAGATCCCTGTATAATTTTGTTCTATTCTATGGCAAAGGCAATTCTATAGTCCCTTCACTACCACTAATATATCAGTATGGCTTCAATTACAAGTTTTCAAGTAGCTTGTCTATCTTCCATGAGTATTATGAGAGGAAGGTGGTTTGAATGGGATTATAGAATCAGAAGAAGTGGGGAATGATGGATATACTTGGGTCTGGGGGAGGTACTTTGAGTAGGCTCTCAGGGGGATAAAGGAATAGTTTGAAACCAGTGGAGGCAGAGAAAAACTGCGCATTGGGGAGCATTGGGAAAAAATGGCTGGGTGATGTTTTAGGAGGCAACTCCATAATTTATGGGAGAAGGCAATGGCAACCCACTCTAGTACTTTTCCTGGAAAATCCCATGGGCAGAGGAGCCTGGTAGGCTACAGTCCATGGGGTTGCAAAGAGTCGGACACAACTGAGCAACTTCACTTCCACTTTTCACTTTCATGCCTTGGAGAAGGAAATGGCAACTCACTCCAGTGTTCTTGCCTGGAGAATCCCAGGAACAGGGGAGCCTGGTGGGCTGCCATCTCTGGGGTTGCACAGAGTCGGATATGACTGAAGCGACTTAGCAGCAGCAGCCACAATTTATCCTGGAGCCTATCCTGCTATTGGACTTTAAGAATAGATCTTAAAATGTATTTTTTGCTATTCCATCTCCTTAGTTTTCCTTGGCTTTTAAAAAGAATGTAGGCAGTACATTCTGAAATGAATGTCAGGGGAGCGTTTTTAAAGGAGCAACGCAAATGCAGTTGTGTTTGCTCACTTGTCTGTCAACGTCACCCTTCTGTTTCGACACCCAGCTCGGCATCAGCTGTGTGCACTCTACGTGCAGACATCTTCAGCCCTGCCAGCACTTGCTCTTTGTGGCTATCACCTCTTTGGCCATCCTGCTGTGCAGATGCTGCCGTCAATGACTTGGATGCAAAGCAGTGATATTTACATTGATATGGTTAAGTTAACTTTGTGGTGGTGAAAGCCTCAGTTTTTCATTTCCTGGCTGGCATTTGCAATGTGGAATTGCAACACTGCATTTACGTGCATTTTTGCTTTAAAATGTTCTGTGGTGTTGCAACATTTGAGAAATTCCCACAGACCCTTAATCTTCCTACAAACACTGGTTTGTAAGATGAGGGCCAAGTTACTATCTCAAAGTAATATCCTGTGCCCTGCTGCATAATTCTGGTTTTCGTTTGTGTATCTTTAGACTGTCCCTGTGCTGTCTCTTAGTTCATTTCACTCTGGAGGATGCCAATAAAAGAATGAAGAAAAAAGATTTTTTTAAATATTCTAGTTTCTTTTTTTAAGAGCAATTGAAGTTAAAGCTACTTTCCCTATTGTTTTCCATGAAATTGCATTTAAAATATTTTATTAATGCAAAGACATGCATTCAAGACTAAGGACCAGTGAAGAGTAGCCATGGCAACCAGGAAGCCATTCAGGAGGTAAAAAAAAAATGCAGTAAAGAGTAAGTGTTTTAATCCTTAACTTTAATCCCTTTACTTCCTGTTCTCAAAATGAAATATAAATCAGGCACCATGGAGTGCCGCAATTTTTCTCTGAAAAGGATGTTGGCAAAAGAGGATTAGTAATGGACAGACGTATTTAAAGAATTTAATCACACAATTTGTTGTAAAACTTTTGAGACCACAAGTGACCAGTTCCTTTGAGTGGTGTCAGTGAGAATCTACAAAACATACTTTGAAACTGATTAGAGAGTTGGCACAGGGGGACACCCCTGTTTGCTATTATTGTTACATCATTTCAGCCTGTGGTAATGACATGAGAAACCAAGGAATTTGCTTGGTTTCCCCAGTGGGGTGGTAGAAGACTGGTGCAGGGAGTGTCTTATTGGTAGAATAGAGATATTCTTTTGATCTTCAAAATACTAGGGAAAAATTAAGTCGCCTGTATTTCGCATACTACCTTTCCTTGAAGTTTGATTACTATGGGAGCTTCACAAAGATGTGTGCTTTCCATTGTCAACAGACTCTTGGGTTTCTGCTAAAAAGCACAGACTTTGCTTTCTGTGGACAATAAAACAGAATTCTCAGAAGGATAAATTATTATTTCTTAGTGTCTATTTTTTGTTTGTAAGATTTGCTTTTACATGGAGCCCTGCTGATTTCTTAATTTCTATTTAAAAATAAAATATCTATATTTTCCCCCTTAAAGTCAGACCTAAAATATGCCCCCTACACTGGCTTTAAATGTTGATTGACTCTGCAGCACATCTGTTTTCCCTTGTTCTACTTTGAAGGATTATGGGGATAAAAGGGCATATGTCTTTTGATGGCACTTTTCCTTTCCTCAGTATATGTGCTGTGTGTGTGTGTGTGTGTGTGTGTGTGTGTATACACATGTATATATATGTATATACATATTTCTAGAGGGCTAAAAGTTACCAGCGCACAGGGCTTTTTACAGAGATCTAAAGTAGCTACAACTTGTACTAGCTCCTTGCATTGTCAGAATGTGAAGTTACTTCCAATAATATCTTCCCAAGGGGGTGCTAATAATAATGACAGACAAGCAACATGAGGACTAGAGCATTTGAGAGTGGAGTTAGACACAGCAGACCACTGAGCTTGGAGTTCCTTGTAGACCTTGAGAATGAAAGCATACATTCTAAGTCTTGTAGATGGCAGAACATCTGGGGAAGAAAAGTAGCATCATGTTCTCCAGCTAAGGGGACAACGTGCAATACTGACAACACCTGTTTCTGCTTCCTCAGTTTGACCTAGTCTCATCTCTCCCCATACTGTTAGAACCAGCAAGGTTAGCGTAGTCTTGGACAGAGTTTCTGAGATGTAATGTCACACCCACTGTGCCGGCAGCCATCATTATCCTTCCTTGCTGTCTTTGGATGTTTTACATTCTAGTCTGGATTTCTAGGGTGTGGTAAGTTTTTTGGAGAGAGAGTTGGAGTTCACTGCAGGGGGTGGATAAGAAGAAAGACCAAGTAATGTCAGTGTCCAAAGGAGGAGAAGGCAATGGGACCCCACTCCAGCACTCTTGCCTGGAAAATCCCATGAATGGAGGAACCTGTGGGCTGCAGTCCATGGGGTCGCTAAGAGTCAGACACGACTGAGCGACTTCACTTTCACTTTCCACTTTCATGCATTGGAGAAGGAAATGGCAACCCACTCCAGTGTTCTTGCCTAGAGAATCCCAGGGACAGGAGAGCCTGGTGGGCTGCCGTCTATGGGGTTGCACAGAGTCGGACACAACTGAAGTGACTTAGAAGCAGCAGCAGCAGCAAACATGAAAATAACTTTGGCAGAAGCTGCAAAGACCATAGGAGGTATCTAGAGGAGTCCAGTCTCAGGCTTTACTCTAAAGAACTTCTCTGAACCAGGCCTCCTTTTCCGTGACCAAAGAGAAGAGCTTCATTTCACTGAAGTGTTAGAAGTTCATGAGATTCATGCATCATTCTAAGATATACAGTCCTCAGGTGAGAGTGGGAGAATTACCTTCAGTAAAATTCTTCTATGCCTTGACAAAAATAATACCATGGGCATGCTCTTACTTTGGTTGGCATTACCTCAGGGGTGAAGAGATCCTGGAACCGCTAAAAGCTGAATGTGGAGCGGTGACCAAGGGAGACCAGGGCTACAACTGGTCACTTACTCAACCAGGGTCCAGAAGATGGAGGGTCTTGTCTGCATGTTGTCAAAAAGGAGGCTAGAGCATGTCATTTCAGGTCCAATCAGCTTGAAATTTCCATCTTCTGCTTCTCAACTTTATGCTGGACCTTGAATCTTTAACAGAGGGTAGAAAGTTGGATTTGTTCCCAGCCCTTCCAGGTGAATCAGAAATGGGAAATACAAAAGTAATGAATGAACATTTCCTATTAGAAAGATTGCTCATTTACACTTTCCAATAAGCAATATATAAATGTGAATAAATGTGAAATCTGGTGTGAACAGGGACTGAGTAGTATAAGAAATTAAACTTTGCAAGTATCTTAAAAAAAAAAAAAAACTTCTGTTAAGATTTCACTTGTTTAGTTCCTGTTTTATTCTTAGTTGATAATTTTGGTATGCTACCTCACTCTTTTTTTCCCCCCTTTGCATTGCAATTAAGACATGATTTTATCTGTCTTTTGGGGCTGCCCTAAAGAATTAATAAATCCTTAGCAGCTATTGATTTGTTTGTCATTCATTCCTTTATTTGCTCACACATTTCTCCAAACACTTACAGAGTACCTTTCATGTGAAAAGAAACACTGTTTTAGCTTACATGATTAGACAGACATGGTTTCTATTTACAAGGAGACTTTGTATCCTCTGTGACACAAACACACATATATAATGTATAAATAAGTATTACAGAATGTAGAAAACCACAGTACTATCAGAATGATACAGAGCAATTGCTGTTGCAACGTCTAAAAAGGAAGAAATTATTATGGAATGAAAATATGCGAGACGACTTCGAAGAAGCAGTGACATTGAATTGGACCTTGAAGAATATGCAAGATATAGTGTAGATATGCAGAGTCTGAAGAAAAGGGGCCTCCAGATGAGGGAAGCGTGTGGCCAGAAGGATAGCATGAGACATGAATGCGAATGGGCACCAGGTAGAGAGGAGGATGTGTTGGCTCTGTGTGACACAGGCAAGGGCCGCGAAAGCACACTGCTGGGGGAGAGCCCCCTATTAAACCTGTGAGTTTGGGCCATGAACAGTGCTTGGTGGAGAGTCTCTAGAGGGATCTGAGGCAGGGGTGCTGTTGTCAGCAGTGTCCTTGGGGGAAATTAAACTGACTGCTGAGTAGAGGATGGATGGGAGAAGAGAAAGCAAGTGCTCTCCTTTGAAATGACAGCCTTCAACTTTCAGAAGCAGGTATTTAAAAATTGTCCAAACACTGATCTACGTGAAAATCAGCCTTAAATCTTTTTCAGACAATCTGTTTCAATTAAATGAAAGGAAGGAAAAATAACTTCTGCAGTTAGTCTCTCCCCACACTAAACTGTAGCATATGAAGGGCTGTAGTCAGAAATCAATTCAAAGGAAGACAATAAGAAGCTGGGAAGATGGACGGGGGACGTAATTACTAGATAGCTGGCTGCTTTAATTAAACCTTGAGAATACTTGAATAGAAAGAAAATGCCACACTTGACTGCATGGGATGGAATGTGTGTGGTCACATTAGGGCAATGAGCTGGTGTCAGGAGGAATTTATGAAGCCGTGATAGAAGCAAACCTTTCGTCCTCCTTTGAGTCTTTACAGCCTTATAACCCGGCCTCAAAGGGTAAAGGAGGATGTCTTTCCTGGTTGCATGAAATTCCATGTTAATATTTCTGTATTTGTCTAAAAAAGAATCTACCCTTCAATTTAAGGTTTTTAGATGTTTCTCCAAATGCATTTGAATCTACCTTGACTATGTTCAGTTGTGTATCATTTTTCCAATGAGAAAAAAAAGCAGGATTCTTGGTGTCAATTTTAGAATAATATTGACTTAGGAGGAAAGTGATGTTTTCACAAATGTAAACAATGCAGAAAATCCAACCTGCATGCCTTTCTGATTTCAACATACTTTTGACTTTAATTCTCCAAAAAAGTTGGCTTAAAGCTCAACATTCAGAAAACGAAGATCATGGCATCCTGTCCCATCACTTCATGGGAAATAGATGGGGAAACAGTGGAAACAGTGTCAGACTTTATTTTTCTGGGCTCCAAAATCACTACAGATGGTGACTGCAGCCATGAAATTAAAAGACGCTTACTCCTTGGAAGGAAAGTTATGACCAACCTAGATAGCATATTCAAAAGCAGAGACATTACTTTGCCAACAAAGGTTCGCCTAGTCAAGGCTATGGTTTTTCCTGTGGTCATGTATGGATGTGAGAGTTGGACTGTGAAGAAGGCTGAGTGCCGAAGAATTGATGCTATTGAACTGTGGTGTTGAAGAAGACTCTTGAGAGTCCCTTGGACTGCAAGGAGATCCAACCAGGGCATTCTGAAGGAGATCAGCCCTGGGATTTCTTTGGAAGGAATGATGCTAAAGCTGAAACTCCAGTACTTTGGCCACCTCATGCGAAGAGTTGACTCATTGGAAAAGACTCTGATGCTGGGAGGGATTGGGGGCAAGAGGAGAAGGGGACGACAGAGGATGAGATGGCTGGATGGCATCACTGACTCGATGGACGTTGAGTCTGAGTTAACTCCGGGAGTTGGTGGTGGACAGGGAGGCCTGGCGTGCTGTGATCCATAGGGTCGCAAAGAGTCGGACACTACTGAGCGACTGATCTGATCTGATTTAGGATAGCTAGATAGTTGTACACATTTTGGTAAATAGGACATCTATATAAGTATTAAAATCCTCCAGAGTATTCTGAAAATGTTTTGTTGTTGGTTTTGATTTCTAATATAATTGGATTTGAAAAAGTCCAACTAGAAAATTGAGTAAAAGCTAACTACAGTCTTCTACGATAGAATAATTTGAATAATATTCATTCTGCAAAAACTGTGCTAATATCTTCATTAAGACACTGTTTGGCCCCAGACTGAGTTGATGTGGCTAAGCAATAACAAGTATCAGTCCTAACAATTATAATAGTTTTTCTTCTTGAGCAAAAAATAATAATAATAACATTGTACTATGCTAGTTACTTCCTGTTGATCACCTTTTGTAATCCTATAATAACCCCATATTGTTGGTGTTATCACCACCATTCTACAGAGGATAGTTTGGAAGCCTTTCAAGGTTAAATATCTTGTCAAAGGCGATGTGTTAGTGGGTAGCAGAGATGAAGTTTGAACTTTTATCTACGTGACCCCAAAGTCTCCATTGTTTTTCCTTTGTCATATTGCTGTGTTATTGTATGATAATAATAAAGAGAAAAGTATCTAAAGTTGGATGGGAGAAAAAAGAAAATAAAGGTACACGTAATAGAGTGCTATAAATGTTTCCACACTGGATATTAATGGGAAAAAAATAAGAATAGAAATAGTAGTTAGCGTGTGTTAAACGTTGACTTATACCATTATTGGTGAAATAGCTTATTATCTCATGTTACCTGTTATCCCCAACAACAACCTTATAAATTACCCACATTGTACAGAGAAAACTGAGCTAAAGATATTTGTTTAACTACTTAATAGTTGTCTAACACTTCATAAGTAAGGGTACAGAAGCTCAAATCCAGGTAATTTTGGGTCCAGAGCCCATACTCTTATTTTTCACGACCCATATCATAAACTATTATTTAAGTGACTGTTAATGGCTTAGAGAGCTGTTAATGTCTGTTAATGTCAATACAGTATGGGCTATTTTCCAGAGATAACTCACTCTTGGATGGAAATTTAGAATCATCATTTAACATCATCTTTGATGTCAGAGAATATTTTCATTAAGTTTGTAAATGGCCCTGAAATGGGGATTGTGGTAACCAGCTGAGTGATAGAATCAAATGAAATGCAGCCAAGAGCTTCTGTGCCACCAAATGGCAATGGATCTTTAAAAAGCTAGCTTCTGAACATAAACAGCCGTCAGAAATAAAGAGCATCACATATGAAAAAAGATCTAAGAGTTTTACCCAATGGCAAGTTTTATTTGAGCTGCACTATAAGCTCTGCAAGGGCAGGGAACTAGGTTATTTTGGGCATGACTTTATCTTCTAGGCCTAGTATAGTTTGGGGAGCACAGTAAGGAATTCAGTAAATGGAATGAGTGAATGAGTGAATAGTATAACATGGATTTTAAGAAACGATTCTTTAGGTTGAATTGATAGAAGTGGAACATTTTGAACAAGGGATGTGTTTGTTCTATTATACTCTCTCCTGGTCAAACAGCTAGTTCACTGTATTAGTACTGGGATAGCATTTGCACACTTAGCTACCAGTGAATTCAGTGTTAAGAGAAACTGGTGTGGTGAACGTAAGAACATGCTACACGAGGAAGCAGGGACTGACATTTTAGATGACTTCTGCATACCAAGCAGAGTTTCAAGAACTTTCTAAATATTATCTAATTTGTTTCTTAAAGCAACCAAGATGGCTCAGTGATATCATCTTCATTTTACAGAAGGGAAACTACTCTCCGACAAGTGAATGTATCTGCCTTGGATCACTTGGTAGCTGAACCACAATTTGTCAGACTAAGAGACCAAAGCTCCTCATACTTAACATTACTCTTATCTATATTAAAAACTAAAGATATTCAACCTGGAGGGAAAAAAAACAACTGCTAAGGAAGGACTGACAAAGAAACTAAATTACAGCCATTTTTAGGGCTGAAATTCTGTGATACTGCAGCATTTCAAGGCTTCTCATATATTAAAAGAAATATAAAGTAGACCATGAACAGAGTTATTCTATGTGGTCTGAGGGAAGAGGGGAAAAATAAATTCCAGTGAGTGGAAATTATGGGAGGCAGATTGCAGATCAACTTGAGGTAGACCTTCCTAATGACCAGACCTATTTAACAGTGGAGCGCAGTGAGTTGTAAGAAAGTGAGTTCCCTGTCTTTGAAGGGATTTAAGCAAAGGCTGAACTGCCACCATGATATGCAGTAAGTTGGCAGTTTGCTATCCTACATTTAAATTTAAATTAATTAAAATTAGGTTAAAATAAAATAAAGTTTGCTTCCTCAGTTGCACTAGCTACATTTCAAGTGTTTTTTAATCACTTGTGACTAATGCCTACAAACTAGTACTCTACAGAACTTTTCTATCATCCAAGAAAGTTCCTTTGGACAGCATTATTATAGCCCTGGTGCATAATATTTGTTCTTCTTACTCTGAAATTGTTTCATCAATCACCATTTTTTACTAGATAGCCAGTAATTATGTTGTATCTATATAGGAATTTATTTTTCATGTCTCTTATTGAGGCATATACCCTGGTATGTATATCTATTGAGATATTTTGGCATGTTCATGAAGACAAAATGTTTGGCCTCTTGAGTCAGTGTTCACCAAATAGGTACTTCCTATTATAGAAATGCAAGGTGTCCAGCTGGACTGTACCTCTTGTTCACTAAGAAGTTTCTTCTAATACTCTTTTTCTAAGTCTGCACTCTCATTTCTTTTCTTCTTTGCAAATTGGTCATTCCCAGAGGAAATGAGTTTGATAACAGATTGTTGGAGATTAATTACCTATGATATGCCAAAGCCACTTCATAAATGTCAGGGCTGAGGAAGCCCTTAGAGAGAGAATTTTTCGATTCAACTGGAAATTAATTGTAATTAATATAATAGGTTAATTCATTGTGATTATTTTTAAGCCTTTTGGTAATGAGTTAATTCCCCAGGATCCACATTGTTCAAAGTGTTATAGAGAATGCTTGATGAGAATGTTCTGGTACTAAACCTTAACCCTCTGAAAAAGAATCCTATTTGATTTTTCTTCTGGCTGAGTTTCTTCAGAAACATATTTTGGTGGCATTTGATTTCTGGAGAACAAAGGAGTCCCTGCAAGATGATGCATAAACATGCACAGCCCAGATAGAGGATGCTCATTGGAGAAAGGGAAAACAAAAGGCCTTTGATTGTACCTCTTTCTCTTTGGAAGTATGTCTTGCTTCAGAATAACAGAATGCCTTTGCTCTTGGAATAAAATGTAATGGAACCAAAAATTGGAGAATCTGGGCCTTTTTCCCTTTCCTAATTATTTCCACTTGACTCACTTAATCTTGGACGATTATTCAATCATATCTGAAATGAGAAAATGATGGGAGTAGAATTTCCGTCTCTTGTTTCAAGAGCTTATAAACATTAACAGAATAGTCTTGAATAAAAAAACAAATACAAATCACAATTGACGGTACCTTGTTTTTAGCTATTAGGAAAAATCCCTGCATTGTTAGGGAAGCAGCTCAAGTTACCAAATGCGGGAACCTTGTCAAGACTTGATGCGTGATTTCATTATTAACGTTGAAAAACTATCATTTAGAACAAATATTTCATAATGGGAGATTGTATGCAAGCTAAGGAGCCAGTTTGTTTACTTGTACCTGGATAGGCCAAGAAATTAAGCCCTAAAATGGGTCATTAATGATCAGGATTATTAACACTCAAAGATTCACAGGTTGGTTTCTGAGACTCAGAGATGTCTCTTTTCTTCCTAGTATGTCCGTGAACCTTACTGCAGGTTTACAAAGAGAAAGTGTGAAAGAGTGAAAGTATTAGTCACTCAGTCGTCACCTACTCTTTGAGACTGTAGCTCACCAGGCTCCTCTCTCCATGGGGTTGAACCTGGGTCTCCTGCACTGCAGGCAGATTCTTTACCATCTGAGCTACCAGGGAAGCCCCCTATGAAGAGAAGGACACATGCAATCCTAATAGGTTGCTGAGGGCTAGATCAGGACTGAGTATGAAATAAAACTCCTGATAGTTGGTACTATCTGAAATGAAAGCTAACTGCCAAGGTAAGGAAGTTGCCTGTTACCATAGGGAATCAAACAGAGTCTGAGAGCCATCTACTGGGGTTGCTATAGGGCAGTAGTACGTAAGACAGAGATTTGGCCCTAGTGATGTCTGAGGTTCTTTTGAATGCTAATTATTCTTGTAAATTAGGGTTTTGTTTTTAATTTAGACTCCACAATTATGCTTTTAGTAACAACCATAATGCCCCAGGGGCTTCCCAGGTGGCACAGTGGTAAAGAATCCACCTGCCGATGCAGGAGATGCTAGAGACATGGGTTCAATCCCTGGGTCGGGAAGATCCCCTGAAGAAGGAAATGGCAACCCACTCCAGTATTCTTACCTGGAAATTTTCATGGACAGAAGAGCCTGGTGGGCTACAGTCCATGGAGTTGCAAAGAGTTGGACATGACTGAGCACACAGGAGAGATAATAACCCAGAACACCCTACTTTCATTAAACATATAGTTACTATACTATACCTGTGTGTGAGCAGAGCAGGAGCTGAAGAAAAGGAAACAGTATGTGTGTGTGAGCATCTATGAGTGCTGCTGATTGGCTCTCTGAATTCCTGAGACAAATAAAAAGGATTTGTGGGTATTTACTAAGTTGGGTGCTCCCAGAAGCAGACTGTGAGCCAAAGATCCAGGTGCCTGTGATTTGTTAAAGAACTGCTCCCAGGAGAATACAGGAGAGGCATGAAGGAAGGGGCTAAAGCTATAAACATGTACGACCCTACTGGGAGCTCTGGAGTATAACTGACACTTCAGAGTTTGTCCCGCTTTGGCGCTAAGAAGCACTGCTTGATCATGCATTTGTGTATTGGTTGGGGGGTGGGCGGTGTCTGTTAGCTGTAAAGTGTGCAGAAGCTGGGGGTGGGCACAGTAAAGTTAGGAGACAGGGCAGTTCAGAGCTAATCCAAGGGATCAGAAGGGATCTGGGCAGAGCAGCAGCAGCCTTTCCCATATAGTAACTATGATCTGTACCTTTGGGGCTTCCCCGGTGGTGCTAGTGGTAAAGACCCACCTGCCAGTGCAGGAGAAAAAAGAGACATGGGTTCAATCCCTGGGTCGGGATGATCCCCTGGAGGAGGACATGGCAACCCATTCCAGTATTCTTGCCTGGAAAATCTCATAGACGGAGGAACCTGGCAGGCTACAGTTCATAGGGTCACACAGAGTCAGATACAACTGAAGTGACTTAACATGCACACATTTGCTGTATCTTTTAAAATTCTCCTTCAGGAGAGGTAATTAAGACATGACCAAGTGTGTTTTTTAAACACATCCACACACCACTAGAGATTGTAGCATCCTTTAGATAAAATATTGTGTCTCATTCTTACAAATCCAGTTGGCACTGAATGATTTACCCAGATGCTGGTCCCACCCTGCCAGGTGCCATGGGGTTTTGAAAGTTAGAAAGGCAGTCAGCTAACCAGGTCCTTGTGGACTTCATAATAGCACAGACTAAACTCATAACAAGAAACAAAGCCTTAAACATATATCCGGTTGCAGGTTGTTGAGACCAGACTCTGCAGCTCTCCATATACCATGGGAGGCCCTGTGTGGGCTGACCTGGTCAGAGGGGGATTCATTCAGGAGGGAGCCATAAATTGGGTCTTAGAGAAATTCTACTGGGAGGAGGGAAAGCCATTCCAGGCAAAAGGAATGAACAGCATAATAAATGGGATGTTTCCAAGACAGCGAAACAGTGCTCTTGAGAGGAGCAAAGGGTTTTGTTGAGGCCTTGTAGAAATACCTATCTTTGGTATGTGGTGGAATCACATCACAGAAACTCTTCTTGCCTTCTTGTCTTTGCCTTTCGGGACTGGTGTCCCAAATGAAAGGAGGGGATATTTGTTTCTTGTATGTAAAGAACAGTAAAGGCTCCGTAAAGGGCATGTCCTTGCTGTCCTGTAAGGGCAAGTATTAAACTGGGGTGCACATTTTTAACCCTTTTTATCCCCGCAACAGTATAAAAATCCAAATTGTTCTCATGATATGAACTTCATGTAACCATTTATTATTAGGAGATCTGAAGGGAAACATAATGAGAAATGGTTACATGAGGCTCATGTTGTTGTTTTTCAGTTGCTAAGTCACGTCTGAGTCTTTGTGACCCTATAGACAGCAGCACGCCAGGCTTCCCTGTCCTTCACTATCTCCCGGAGCTTGCTCAAACTCATATCCATCAAGTTGGTGATATCATCCAACCAACTCATCCTCTGTCGCCCACTTCTCCTCCTGTCCTCAATCTTTCCCAGCATCAGGGTTTGTTTTTTTTTTTTTCCAACGAGTTTGCTCTTTCCATCATGTGGCCGAAGTATTGGAGCTTCAGCTTCAGCATCAGTCAGTCTTTCCAATGAATATTCAGTGTTGATTTCCTTTAGGATTGACTGGTTTGATCTCATTGCAGTCCAAGGGACTCTCAAGAGTCTTCTCTAGCACCACAATTCAAAAGCATCAATTCTTCAGGTCCAACTCTCACATACATACATGTCTACTGGAAAACCATAGCTTTAAGTATATGGACCTTGGTTGGCAAAGTGATGTCTCTGCTTTTTAATATGCTGTCCAGGTCTGTCATGGTTTTTCTTCCAAGGAGCAAGCATCTTTTAATTTCATGGCTGCAGTCACCATTCACAGTGATTTTGGAGCCCAAGAAAATAAAATGAGGTTCATGTCATAAAGTCAGCTTGGTTTTTATAATCCCTTATTTCTGCAATTCATTTTCTCTTCTCATGACCAGAAAAGTCTCATCTCTTCTAATCGGCATTTTCTTAGAGCATCTTCTTATCAGGATTCCTGGTGGTTCCAAAAGTGTGGTTCCCAGACAACAACATCATCATGACCTGGGAACTTCACAGAAATGAACTGCAAACCCACTGAGTCATCAGTTCTGCAGTGGAGCGTAAAGGTGATTCTGATGCATGTCCAGGTTTGAGATTCACAGTTAGAGGCCATCCCCCATTGAAAAAGTTTCATGTCCAGGTTTGAGATTCACAGTTAGAGACCATCCCCCATTGAAAAAGTTTCCTCTATCTTTTTTATATTCTTGAGAGCTAATAAGATACTGCTTTATATAAATAATTGGATTTCTCACTCCAAATATAAAACCATAATATAGATATATGGAAAGATAGCCTCTGTGTGTCATATAGATATATGGAAAGATAGCTCTGTGTGCCTCCTACCTTACTCATTTGATAATTCCTGGGTGGAGAATGTTTAAGAACCTTAAATGATCTGGAAGTCCTTTTCTTTGTCTAATAATCTGGGAGAGAGAGAAGGATACTAAACTTAAATACCATTACTGCATTTCTAAGCATATGGCCCTGCTTTGGAAATTTTGCATAAGGTCTTCAAGGACCTTAAGCAAAAAAAAAAAGAAAAAGTCCTTGAGGCTTGTTCAATTTAAGAAGCGCTTTGTAGAACCATGTCTAATCCCAGAGAAAACCAAATTAACTCTCACCACAAAGTTGTATGGAATCACACTCTTGGAAAACATGAATACTTGTTGTAGCTAGTGAAGAATTGCCTGCCTTTAACTCCAGAAGTAACCGTGGCCGTGAAATTCCTTGGAAAGACCTCATCAATACTCATGTCTGTAAAACCCTAGAGTAGTTGGTAATAGAAAGCAGAGAGATGTTCATGTCTACTCTTAGTAGAACATGTGGGCCCCAGATCACATTTTAACAATGAAAGATAAATTAGAAGTGATCACCAGAACTCATTCTAAGGCTTGATTTTTTTCCAGTTTTTCTTACGTGGCATGTGTTAGGTTAGTACCAAAATATCAAACATACCTTCCAAAGGCCCTGAGAGAGTTAGGCATTAACTCAGATAATCTTGGGCAGACATTCCAATGTGGCAAAGCTAAGGAGATTATAATTGTCTTGTTCACTACATGTGTTAAACGCTGCTTCCCTAAACTTAGGGTCGCTGTGCCATTTTCATATTCTTGGACTAAGAGCTGGACATGTGTTTGTCTCTTCATAAAGCTTTTTCAGTTCCAAGAAATACTGTTCTCTAAATAGTAACTTACTGATGTTTTGTATCTGTGTGTATGTTTTTCTTTCTGATCAGAGTCATTGTGCTGGCAACAACCAGCTCTCCACATGGGAAAGCCCGTTTGTAGTATTTGTCAGTTTCATAGTGTAAATACTATCAATATGACGTCATTGCAAGTTTGGGAAAAGTAGACACAATCGGCATTCTTAGATTGGTGCAAGCCAGCTCCAGCATATCACTGGAATGTTTGGAAAACTGAGGAAAGAATAAAAAGAAAACAGAGGAAATAAATTCATGATACTGCCTTGAGGACAAAAACGATTTTTAATATTGAATTATATTTCCTTACAGTATTTTAGCTGTGTTTTAACATAATTGTTATCACTTTGTATACATAAGTTTGATTTGCCTTTGTATTCATGAATATCATCCTAATGGTTGCATAATATTCCATCAAATTGATGTAGCGTCATTTATCAGCTGTAATTAGGGCTTCCCTGGTGGCTTTGAAGGTAAAGAATTAGGGCTTCCCTGGTGGCTTAGAAGATTCGATCCCTGAGTTGGGAAGATCCCCTGGAGAAGGGAATGGCTACCCACCCCAGTATTCTTGCCCAAAGAATTCCATGGACAGAGGAGCTTGTCAGGCTACAGTCCATGGACTCGCAAAGAGTTGGACATGACTGAGTGACTGACACTTTCACTTTCTTAGACATTTAAGTAATTTTTCCTAATTTTTAATATTGCTATAAATAGTGCTGTGTCTCGGAGAAGGCAATGGCACCCCACTCCAGTACTCTTGCCTGGAAAATCCCAGGGACGGAGGAGCCTGGGAAGCTGCAGTCCATGGGGTCGCTGAGGGTCGGACATGACTGAGCAACTTCACTTTCACTCACTTTCACTTTTCACTTTAATGCATTGGAGAAGGAAATGGCAACCCACTCCAGTGTTCTTGCCTGGAGAATCCCAGGGACGGGGGAGCCTGGTGGGCTGCCGTCTATGGGGTCACACAGAGTCGGACACGACTGAAGCGACTTAGCAGCAGCAGCAGCAGCAGCAGTGCTGTGTCTCACTAGAATGGTGAATATAAAGAATATAAATCTTTGTTCACTTTTCTGGCTATTTCCTTAAGAAATTCTAAGAACAAATAATTTCAATTATGAGTCTTAAGAAAGTAATCATCCAAATCACGTGGAAAGTTTGTAACAATGTACACTCCAACCAACAGTGTTTTAGGATGCTTCTCTCACTCTACCTTCACTACAACTACCTCTTTTGTAAAGTTTTGATAATTTGATAAATTTTTTAAAAGTTATAGCATTGCATTTATTTCTTTGCAATTGTGCTGAATATTTTTTAGGTTTATTTTCATTTTTGTTTCTCTTTTTTTTAAATTTTTGTTCATGTGAAGTGCTGCACAGTGAATTGGTCCCTTCCCAGGAGATCCTGCTGTCTACTTCCTCCCTCACTCATTTGATAATTTCTAGACTGGGCGTGTTTTGAAGCTTTAAATGATGTGGGAGGCCCTTTTCTAATCTACTCATCTGAGAGGAAGAAAGAGAGGGACACTAAGCCTGTTCCCTCTTTCCCCCACTTATACCTCGGCTTTTTCCTGTTTCTCTACTCCGGGCCCAAGACTCCCTCCACTCCTGCCTTACTGTTCGTCACATAATCCAGACACACCACAGGGCAAGCAAGTTCTTCCTCCATACGTCTGCAGGGCTCACTCCCTCACTTCTCTCAAGGCTTTTTGCCAGTGCCATCTCCAATAGACTTTCTCTGACCCCACTATCTCAGGTTACCATCACTTGTCTCTAACTCATTGTATTTCTTCTATCACTCTTCTCTATAGCATTTGTCACTATCTGCTGTGTTATATATTTCATTTGTTCATCATCTGCTTCCCCTCTAGAGTGTAAGTTCCATAAGACAGTATCTCTAGAGCCTAGAGAGTGTCTGCTGCTGCTGCTGCTAAGTCGCTTCAGTCGTGTCCGACTCTGTGCAACCCCATAGACGGCAGCCCTCCAGGCTCCCCCGTCCCTGGGATTCTCCAGGCAAGAACACTGGAGTGGGTTGCCATTTCCTTCTCCAGTGCATGAAAGTGAAAAGTCAAAGTGAAGTCGCTCAGTTGTGTCTGACTCTTAGCGACCCCATAGACTGCAGCCTCCCAGGCTCCTCCGTCCATTGGATTTTCCAGGCAGGAGTACTGGAGTGGGGTGCCATTGCCTTCTCCGAGAGAGTGTCTAATGCTCATTAAATAATTGTTGAATGAGTAAGTATACTCAAGTCCTATATCTAAAGGGTTAGTTTTATCTTGATGAAGGCAAAATCAACTTATATATTCCCTTTAAACAGAGAATATATATGTTTAAAGAGGACAGAAGATGATAACTATTTGTAATATCTGTGACAAATATATGTCTAGATTTTTAAAGATATTATGTTTTTAGACAAACAGAGGTTGGTATTTTTATATAACTAAATCTTCCATTGTGATTTTTTTCCATTCAGATTACACTTACAAAATTCTTTTTCATAAATAAATCACATAACTTTGTATCTATACTTTATTCTGATATTTTATGACTCTTTAATATATAAAGAATTTATTGTGTTATTGTGATAAAATGAAGTCTAATTTTTTTATGTACCTTACTGTTGGGATAGTTTATTGCTTGTAATGACGTTGGTTTTTCTTGTTATCATGTTCCAAAAAATCTATAGGTGTCAAATCTCAGTGGGCATTCTTAATTATCTCTAAGATATTTTCATCTTATTTTATCTCTGTATTTTAAAAACACTTTACAATATGGACTAAATATACTTGAGTTTGTTTTTGATATCACTACAAGTTCTGATTAGATACAGAGCAAATCAAAGAAAACATAATAGGAAGTTGGTTCCCAGAAGTGGAAATATCAAGGCCTGAAGTACAATCTGCCTCTAGCCACATTTTTCCTGAAACACCTGCCAGGTGTTATTAGAATTGGAAAGCTGACCCTTGTATTGACTCTCTAAGTCCAGTGCCTAACCTGTAGTTGTTACTTGATAAATATTTGTGCATGAACCTTAGGGCATGATATCCTTTCCAGAAAAAAGTATTCTGAGGAATAGCCTTCCTTTTCCATCTGTCTTCTGTTTTCTCCTTCTCTTAGCTGCGGTCCAGTGCAGAGCTCCATTCCGACCTGCTCACAGACTGCCTCACGGTGCAGCCCCTGCAGCCCTCCACCTCCCCAAGAGACGCTGTCGATAGGGCGGTGGGATGCTCCCCAGAGCCCGGGCCTGACCTCTATCCAGGTAATATCAGCAAATTCAGCAAAGGCAGACCCAACCACATCAACTGTCCTTGTCTAGGCCCTTGACTCTGGTTAAAGGGAATGCATATATGAAAATGCTTCTAAGATCGTCTGTATTTATCAGTAAACTGCAATTTATCCCCCTCCTGTCCTTCCCATCTGATTTGTCAGCAGACTGTTTCTTCTCATAAAGAAACAAAGTAAAATAATATATTAGCTCTTCTAGTCCTGGCTTTCTGCCAAAAGTTCAATGTACCCAACCCTCCCAGGTATCTTAAATTTATTAACTTTATTGAGACTCAAAGGAAGTCTTTCCCCCTTAAGCAGGTAACAGGCTGCCTGTGGATTTCTTAATGGAGCAGTCATTGTTGTCTTTGCATTGCAAAAGGAAGCCAGTCCCATATCTCTCAGAAAAAAAAAATCACATCAGTAAATCAATTTGTAAGAATGTCCATTAGTGTTTGTCAACCATTGGGGGCGGAGGGATAGGATGGCACTCCCAGAATAGCTTCCTTCTGCCTAGGTTTGAATAATAGATGACTCTATATTTAGAAAAATGTTATGTATGCAGTGAAAAATGAGAAAGGATTATTATTCAATAAGGATATTTTTTTCATTTACTTTGTTAGCCTGGGCTTTTGTGCATTTTCCACTCTGTATAATAGTGATGTGCTGGTACAAACGTGGTTGGTTATAGTCTTCATATATGGAAAGCTCTTACTGTGCTTCATATGCTATGAATATGAAAGCAAAAATCCCACAACTCCACACTCCAGACAATGGGAATTTTCTGTTTTCTGTGAATTATAAATTCTACTCCCACCCCATCTGGTTCCAGCGCCAGGTTTTGGCAGCAGATTGCTTTTTCTTTTTAAACATACTAATAAGCCATAAAGAATGAAGGATTTACTGATGCATAACAGTGGAACAGGAGAAAGCCATGCTTGTATAACTTTTTAAATTTGACAGTTCTCAACTGATCCAAAGGCACAGGAAAGAGTATTAAGCAAATGTTTTAAGAGGGCCAGTCATCAAGACATCCCATATATGCAACGTTGTCCCAATGTTGGTGGCCCTTTATCAGTTGCTTTGGGTACTTACTCTTGGAGAAAACAAAGCCTTAGCTTTTGAGACCATAAGAGATTAGATGAAAGGTTATTTGAAAGGCTGACCAAGTCTGACAAAGGTTTTGAGTGCAGGTACACACATGAAATATGCCAGTGTACAATGTTATCAACACTCAAATATTTTGTATTAGATATATACATGAAAAAGCATGACTAGCTTTTGTTTGCACATATGTCTGTTTGATTTGCCAAACATTTGATATATGAACATTTATTCTTACACATTAAATTACAATCAGTTTGAAATAGCCTTTAGGCTATATCCCTACTTATTCAGTCCATAAATCCATAATCTTATTAAATACCTGGAACCCAACAATTAAAGAGACAAAATTAAACAGAAATCAATTGAAAAATGGCCCAACATCCAATATAAATAGTTTATGGTGAGGGGCTAGCCTTGTTGAGTTTAAACCTCCTGGAAATGGGTTTGGGAAGCCATGCTATCTTTGTCTATGAAAAACATTAGTACCTTTGTGGCATGCAGTATATGACTCACTTTCAAAACTCAGGAGTCACATTTGTCTTGTGTGGTTTTGGATGTCTGGTAGTATTGTTAAAGCTTTTTAAAATGGCTCTGTCATTCCAAACAGAATTCCTCTTTTTGTTTGTGATGCTTTTCTGCATTTGATCTTCAAAAAGAGCTCTTAGTTTTGAGCCTCTAACTGTGGCAGGCGAGCTGCCAGAGTGGACAAGGAGCCTAGGTTACCACAGCGTCAACAGAGCATCTTCACAATGACTCAGATTTTCTATGACTCTGGGAATATTGGGAACAGGCAGAGGGCCATCTTGCTTAACTTTGTTCCTAGAATTTTACTTCTCCAGTTAGCTTATAGCTATGAAAGTTTATCTGCCCTGCTTCTTTCTTTATTCCTGCTTCCCTCAGATTCTATTTTACTTTCTTTGTTCTTGACTTAAAAAAAAAAAAAAAACTGATTATATTCTGTGTTTTGCTGAGAAGGCAACAAACCCAGAGCAGAACAAGGCAAGTGGAAAAACTAAATCACAAAAATCTGAAGCCTTCCTTTTATAGTTCTAGAAATTTACTTGCCAGGAGTGTATGTTCACACCAGTTTCAAACCTATGCTAAAGATCTATGGAAAGAAGACAAATAGCAAAAAAATACCAAAGGAAAAGGAAACTGTTCATCAATTAGTTCAATGTAAAATCTGAAATGTTAAGATATTTTGATGAAGATTAAGACTTGGTTAAATGGCAAAGGGATTTGGAGTTATTCCCTTAACATTCTATTACACAAAATCAAGAAAACATTTTTTAAAGATTATCAAGAACGTATACCTATAAGTGCTAATAAATTGATTTATCATAAAATATTTTGATGGAAACCTGTTGAGTGTATATGGGCAAGGGATCAAAATAGTTTAGCATGAACATCATGATTTTTTAGAAGCCACAATGTCTGGGGACTTGTGGTTTGAAGAAATCATGGTTTTGAAACGGAAATTTTTAGTGGCTAGTAGAGAATGATTTATAAGATTCCAAGACAGGAGTAGTTTGCAGAGCATTAAGGTGAACAGGGAAGATGGCAGTTATGATACATACAAGTCTTGCAAGTTTCCTAACATATTGGCTTCCCTTATTGAAACAAACTTTTCAGTTGATAAGACTAAGTTTGATTGGAAAGGATTGCACAGTAAGACTTTTATTTCTTTGGAAGACAATATTGCCCCAGGTTAAAGCAGCCAAAAAATCACTTGAGGCCACACTGAGAAAGATTTTAAATTGAATTGTTTACTTGTCTTCTATTCTGAAAATCCCAGGGCTCCCCAGGCCTGCTCCTGGGTTAACGTGAGATTAATTTTGTGATCTAACAGGGAGACCAGGGCAGTGATGAGTAATTCTCAAGGATGGCTCCTTATATTTCTGTGCTTTTGTTCAGAAGTTCTGTAACCCAGATAGATAAAGCCCCAGGCCAGCCTGTAAATTTAGGTGGTTTATGTGGTAATCTGAGGGAGAAGTATTTTATAGCCAGTAGATCAAGGTGTGAATGCCACATTCAAGGCTAAATGCCTGTGTAGATCTTCTCATCAGCTCCCTCAGTGAACTAATAAAGTGGATAAGCCTACAATTAGTGAGTCCTCAATATCATGGACAGCCTGGACCACTGCCTCGTCTTCGCGAGAGTCCATTTACGAATAAAACATGCTCTGTGGAAGAAGATCTGTCCTATGAGTGATCGTAAAAATTACAGCTCCCTCCAAACTAAAATTGTACTATAGACTCAATAAAACATGGTCTTTGCAAATGCCATTAACCTGAAAACATCATAGAGGCCAGTGTGCTTGTGATATTTGACTCCCACAGTCCACCCATTAGGTGAAGAGCTAATACAACTGAACCAGGAAATCTACAAGAATGAGGGGATTTTATTGATACTACTTCTATTGGATTATTAAATATTTATGTTTTAGAGCCTATAAGTCCTATTGAATTATCCCAATTTTGAATGTAACTTTATAGATTTTTCAGGAGAAAAAGCAAATGTTCAGATATCATAGGGGACTATAGGAGGAAAATACAAGAGTTTCTTAGTGCAGAAATTTTTGAAGTCATAGCAGTTGATCCTCCATATTTGCAGATGCAGAATTTGAGGATACTGAAGGACTTCAGCATCCAGGGATTTTGGTATTTGTGGGGGTCCTGGAACCAATCCCCAAAGATGCTGAGGATACAGTCCCTTCCCTTCTTGGAGTACTGAAAAAATGAAGGCTTCTCTCTTGCAATACCATCACTTTTTGTAATAACTAGTACCATATTAAATCCATAGAGTATTTAGCATACTTCATGAAATAGTTAAGGTTTCATTTTAATGTAATGTTATGGCATATGTCTTAATGCATTTTCTACATTCTTGAGTTGAGGATATTTGCTATCTTGGGACAGCTTGCAGAGTTGTAGGGGCTAGAAATAGTTTTATATAAATGTGCCTCATATCGTCTAGTCTCAAAAAGTGGTTGTTAGGTCAAGGACTTTATTAGAAGTGTTCCCAATAGGTTAAACTTTATAGGAGAATTGTGAAGATCAAATAACATGATCTATATACAAGTCCTTAAGAAGCATATTGCTTTATAAAAAATGCAATAGTTATTACTTGCATTATCTCAAAAGCACTCCTTTGCTTAGAAGTGACAAGAGTTGAAGAAAGGACAGAACTATTGGGAATTGGTGTTGGAGCAACACTAATGGCCCAGTACCAAGAAGGAGGTAGATGCTGGGGTTAGAAAGGATTTAAAGGGAAACATTCAGCAGTAAAGTCACTGGCAAGTCTCTGTGATGTTACTCTGAACTGCTGTCAAAATCTTGCATTGTTTTTGTAACACCTCTTGGGTCTGTGGTTCGTCCACAGATTGCATTGACTCCACTGAGGGTAGGCTCAAGCCTCATCCTTCTGTGTTGTAGGCCCTGATAGCTTCAATTTCCAGCTTTGGTCCCCTGCTCCTGAGCTTGTCCTTTAGTACATGTCACATCACCTGAAAGACCTATGAAAATAGACTGCTGGGTTCCACCCCCAGAATTTCTGATTTAGTAGGTCTAAGTGAGTCACAAGAACTAGATTTTTTCTTTTTCCTAGCAAGTTCTCAGGCGACACTAGGTGCTACTTGTCCAGGGACCATACTTTGAAAGCCATTGTTCTGTATCATAAAGTGTGGGAATTTGACTTCTAGCAAAGCATGATCTGAATTTTGACTGGTGGGAGTTACAATAAGAATTGCCCCTAATTAACTGGATGAGAGGAATCTTTTCACAATGTATACATGTAGCTAATTACCATGATGTACACTTTAAATAGCTTACAATTTTACATATCAATTATACCTCAGTGAAGCTGAAATTTAAAAAATGTACTAAAAAATTTTTAAAAGTACTAAAAAAATGAAGCGAATTTATCGTGTGAAAACTGTGATAGAAACCTGTCCACAAAAGGTGATTTTATGATATCGCTGACATGCTGTGTATTTATAATGATAAGTGGGATAATGCTACTCTGGTACTTACAGTTAAATAATTACAAAGATAATAAAACTGAGTCAAATAGTGGGGGGAAATTACCCTGTAGTATCTATTTCTGTTGCTTATTACAGAGACCCTATACGTAGATATTGTGTGTCCTCCCACACCAGAACTATAATTGTACTGCTCATATTTTGGTTAAGAATGAGATCTTATAACCACCCAACTGAAGAAAATTAAATTCTGATTCCCAGCCAGCACAGGGCACATTTGTATGTATGCAGCTAAAATTAATGACTGTATGTTTGCAGGCCACCTAATTTGGTGCTTTAGTTTTCCATATCTGCTTATTCCCTTGTCTTCATGTTGCTTTTCCATGCAAGATTAAGCTGAATTATTTGGTTTTATAATATGCACAGGTTTTTGCTGTAAAAATATTTTTGTGAGTGGACAAAAACAATTCCATACCCTTTAGGGAGGTGGAGAAGGTAGTGAAGCTGGATGATTGTATCAACAGTTGTGTTCTCACTGGGTAAAGCCTAGGATTGTCTTTATACTATTATTTCTCCTATCTCTCATGTTATTTTATTTTGTTGGCATTCACATGGGGTGTGGGAAGGAAAGGTTGGCCCTACTTTGTAGTATACCCCAACCAAGTCTTAGGAGGTAGATGGATGGCAAGATGGAGAATTCAGGATAGAATTTTGGAATGAGGAGCTAGTAGCTTCTGTGATTAGGATGCTTTGGGCCAAACTTCAGGGTCCGCAGTTTTGCCTTTCTGCTCCAACTGAATTTACCTTCCAAGGAAAGAGAGACGAGGAAGAGGTAGTTATATCTCTTTCACGTGAAGAATAAAGAAAAAAGAAAGTGGACATTTTCAAGGTGTTTGTAGTCACGGTGAAATTTCTTTCTTTTTTTTTTTTAACATTTGTTAGAGCACTGAAAATAAATGTTAAGAAGAGCATAAAACCCCGAAGTGAAGGCCATCACTGCATTAGCTCAATATTACTTGTCATGTTTTGCTATTAACGGTAATAAGGGAGTATATTGCAGGCATTGTATAAAAAGGCTATGTGGAATTGACCCATTCTGAGCCACCAACAGCACTGACTCCAAAGACTGGCTTATATGAAGTGTCTTCCTCCATATTGTCAGAGGATTATCTGCCCGTTCAGGTGCCCTGGCCACATCTTGAACCATTAATGCTTCTCTAACAGTGACCGTTGATTCATTGGAAGTTACAGCTGCCTTCTTGGGGCCTTAATTTTCCTACCTGAGTTTCAAGGCTGCTCTAGATTCACTTTCATGACATTGTTTCTAGTTGCTGTCTGAGTTTTGCTTCTTGGACTCCAATCATGTTCTTTCCTAGTGAACTTAGCTGCTCGTATCTGGCTTCTACTCTGACTCTCATCATCTCTAATTTCAGAGTTGAATTCCTACCTCACTTCAGTTCAGTTCAGTTGCTCAGTCGTGTCTGACTCTTTGCGACCCCATGAATCGCTGCACGCCAGGCCTCCCTGTCCATCACCAACTCCCGGAGTTCACCCAGACTCACGTCCATCGAGTCAGTGATGCCATCCAGCCATCTCATCCTCTGTCATCCCCTTCTCCTCCTGCCCCCAATCCCTCCCAGCATCAGAGTCTTTTCCAATGAGTCAACTCTTCGCATGAGGTGGCCAAAGTACTGGAGTTTCAGCTTTAGCATCATTCCTTCCAAAGAACACCCAGGGCTGATCTCCTTCAGAATGGACTGGTTGGATCTCCTTGCAGTCCAAGGGACTCTCAAGAGTCTTCTCCAACACCACAGTTCAAAAGCATCAATTCTTCAGTGCTCAGCCTTCTTCACAGTCCAACTCTCACATCCATACATGACCACAGGAAAAACCATAGCCTTGACTAGACGGACCTTTGTTGGCAAAGTAATGTCTCTGCTTTTCAATATGCTATCTAGGTTGGTCATAACTTTTCTTCCAAAGAGTAAGCGTCTTTTAATTTCATGGCTGCGATCACCATCTGCAGTGATTTTGGAGCCCCCCAAAATAAAGTCTGCCACTGTTTCCACTGTTTCCCCATCTATTTCCCATGAAGTGGTGGGACCGGATGCCATGATCTTAGTTTTCTGAATGTTGAGCTTTAAGCCAACTTTTTCACTCTCCTCTTTCACTTTCATCAAGAGGCTTTTGAGTTCCTCTTCACTTTCTGCCATAAGGGTGGTGTCATCTGCATATCTGAGGTTATTGATATTTCTCCCGGCAATCTTGATTCCAGCTTGTTAAAAAGTCATGGATTTATAATCTTTATTGGAACCTTTCCCTGGGGATTTAATAAACAGCCCATTTCCATCTTATAGGAGAGACTACAAAAAGTAAAGTACCCAGTTGACCCTTGAACAATACAGGTTTGAAGTGTGTGGCTCCATTCCCACATGGGTATGTTTGAATAGTAAATACTTCCACACTACACAGCCTGTGGTTGGTTGAATCCTCGAATGTGGATAAACTGCAGAGGCGACTGTAAGTTATACAATACCTGCAATGCTCAGGGGTCACTTATATTCACTATTGAAAAGGGAATAAACTCTCATTATTGCACATAAAGGTTGTTCCTCGTACACATTCACAGGGATGCTTATCAAGTTTTCTGAGAAATGGACTCACTTCAGGAAAATGCATTGCATCCAGCTGCGCCAGAAGATTTTGCAGCTGGTCAAACAATGATCTAGGTTCCATATTTCTGAAGTACTAAGGCAATTGGGAGTTCTATCTATACAAAAGGAAGAATGGACAGTATTTAGTGTCTCTTTTCTTAAGTTACATTATTGGTCACATTTGTACAAGCCCCCTGATCACTGTGTAGCCAATCTATGCTCAAATAGGACATTTACAAGTGGAAATGTTACTTCTTCCTCTAACTCAAAATAATTTCCCTTTTACTGAGATCAGTTACTGATCTGACGTACATTAAATGGCATACAGAATGCTTAAAACATGCCTAATACACAGTCAATGTTCAGCATCTGTAGTTATTATTGTTACTTTTATCCAAATACTAGAAAAATACATCTCTGTAAAGCAGATAGAAAACAGGTGCCAAAAATTACCCACCACTCACATTATTTAAGAAATGGGGAAAATATGGAAGCCTGAACAAATTGGAAATTTAATAAGCATCATTCAGTAGAATAAAAGAAAAACAAAATATAATCCTTTATATTTTATATTTCAATAGTTTGCCCAGTAGTTCATATAGTGTTTTTAGTTAGGAAAATCTACTGTAGTTCCGTAGAGAAAAAACAAACTGGAATCAGAAACCCACAGATTCACTTAGGTGGCAATGCCCCCAGAATCACAAAGTCAAAATTGTGTTTTGATGAGTACCAGTATTTGTGTATTCAAAAATAGCATGTTTTTTTATTTGTTTGTTTTGTTGTTTATAGACAGTATGCTATTGACAGAAAGAATGTGGGGCTCCTGAGCCCCCATTCTACTTCTCTGCTCACTGAGTGTTTGCTTTGTAAATGCTACATTTCCTCTTTGTAAAATGGTGATAAGGTTACTGATTTCATAGGACTGTTGTGAGAATTAAGTGAGTTCACATATAAGAATTCAGTACACTGCCTGCAGCTGGTAGACAGATACTCAATTGGTGCTTTCTTCTTTTCCTTTCCCTTGCTTAAAAGCTTAGGGAATTACTCACAAACCAAGCCTACGTCTGTGACAGGGACTAGGAGCTCTTCTATCCATTCCTCTTAGTAGTGGGTGCTACTACTTGGAGTTTAGAAATTGTTGTCCTAAGATAAAGTATTTCTTCCAAGGAGAATTCAAGTCAAGTTGAGGACTCATAAAATTCCGTATTCTAAGACCCCGCTTCAGATGTATACATTAGACATTTTTTTCAGTTGCCATGAAGTTTAGAAGTACACTTAGGCTGGTCATACAGAGTGTTGATAAATGTGCCTGGTTGATAAATGAACTTAATCAGCGTTGAATCTGTGAGGGTGAAGTAGGTGGAGGAAACAAGAAATAGGATTGATGGCTTTGACCAGCCAATTGTATACAATCATCGTGTTGGCCTTGCTGAGGTATAACCTTGGTCCCTTTTGGTATCATTTTGTAAATAGACTCTCCAAAATGTGTCATTTTTCTCAAAATACACTGCAGGGTGTCTAGAAAACTATTTTTGACTATTAGCTTATCTCAAATTTCATTTCCATACTTCAAAAACAGTCCCCTAGACTTTTCATGAGGGTTCTTGGTAGTTAAAATGCGACGACTAATGTATTATTACACTGGGCCAACTCTGGCCTGCCTGCCTTCTGTTTTTGCATGGTCTAAGAGCTCAGGAGGGTTTTAAGATTTTACATGTAAAATATAGAAAAGACTTTTAGCCTTTAGGTGAGAACAGTTGCTCAAAGAATTGAGGACATTGCCTCTTGCCCGCAAAGCCTAAAATGTTTACTCTATGATCCTTTATGGAAAAGATTTGCCAACTCCTGCTTTATATTTACTTCTGGGACATTCATCAGTCACTTAGAGAGATCAAGGAAGCCTGTGACTTCCATGTATTTCATCATATTTTGTTTTAAACGCCTTCCAGTACATGTAGCTTTTATTGAGCCCTTCAATATTTTATATTTAGCAAATATTTTAGTAGTTTTCTAGATAATAAGTTTGAAGAGATTTTTATACAGCCCAGTGCTTAAAACAGGTCACAGCAGAGCTGTTTCAGTTGAAGGGATCCAGACTACTTGTACTGCCCTTTGCCTAGCACCCCGAGTCCTCCCTTGGGCATTCTGTGGAATCCCAGATACAGTGGTTTTCAAATGAAGTTATTACCAGTTAAGTCTTCACGTTGCAAGCAAATACCTGCAGATTCAGCTTGGGCTGTGTTGGGAAGGTGGCCCAATATGTTGGTAAGCCCTCTCTAATGTGGCTCCCCCTTAGGAAGAAACTGCCAGAAGATGGGCAAGATTTGGTTCTTGTTCTCATGAGTCCAGGAATGACAGAGCCATGTGATGGAGAAGTCACAGTTTAATTCTACCCAAGTCTGTTTTTCCTAAAAAGATAAAAGCCTCAGCCCCTTGAATACTCGGGATTAAGTTTCCTAAAATCCAGATCTCTTGTTGATATATAAGTTAATGTCCAGAAGAAAGGCAAAAAGTGTAAATACTAAACTTTAGAAACCCATACAGTCACCTTCCAAAAGGAAAGATACTTTCTTCCTCAAAAATACACCTTCTAGCAGCAACAGAGATGCTTGAAATTAATATAATTGAAGATTGAACCCTCCATTCCACAAGTAGATAAAAGCCTTTAAATTCCTTGAGAGAGATTGTATGTGGGCATAAATTTAGGATAACATATAAATGACTTATCAGAGCCTTTTCTTGCAAGTAAAGTAGAGAAATCTGAAGGAAAAATGGGAACAGTGTCCACTTCATGGACAGAGTGTGAAAAAAGAGAGAAGGGGATTTTCTGGAGTCATAACAAAATCAATTCCTCATCTATGCAGATTTTCCCAGGCTTAGAGACAGTTACAGGCTTTGGTTCCCCCACTACAGCACAGTTCCCCCAAAGGGCTATTGTAAAAAGGAGAGGTTTCCTGGGAGAGTTCAGAGTTGGTGAATCAGCTCTTGAGTTGGCTAGAATATTGCATTAAAAATTAGATTGGCTATCTGTGCTAAAAATCTGTTTCCAGAAAGCATTCTCTGTGAAATGTTTTTAGAGGAAACTCGAGTGAGTGGAGTTGTCTTGGCAGTATCTGAAAGGGAGAAACATCCTTTATGGTCAGCATGTACAGGTAGGAGATAGCTAAGGAATGAATAATGAAGAGTTGGAGAACCCAGTATTTTTTTTTTTTTTAACTAAAACTTCAGCTTTTGTGACAAGTCAGACTTTATTTCCAAAAAGAAAAAGAGATGAGGAACATTCCTGTAAGAATGTCCAGGAATGGTCATCCATTCCTGCTCCATCTTTCTTCTTTCTGCTTGCTGACTATGTTCAGAATGGGATAACAATACACAGAGGCAGTACTGGATTTTTCATGGATTAGTCTGAGTTGTTTGCTTGTTCAAGTTATTTTACTGACTTTCTGTGTAACTAACTCTCTGCAAGTGAATAAGTATGTAGGTTGGGAGGTGAAGGAAAGAAGGCTAAGGTATGAGATTTGAGGTTTTAGCTATGTCATAAATTGTCTCGAAAGACCGAAGAGGGCTGCATGAAATGTTGGTCCCAGAGCGTTTGAGAGAGCTGCCAGATGCTGCTGTTCGACTTGTAACTAACAGTCTTTGTTCTGAAATGCAGTTGTTTCAGATGCTTTCCCTAACATGAAGTTAATTACACCTGGTATTTCAGAAGGCTTGATGGTAACCTTTGGCATTTACATGGATGACATCAGCTGTTATCTTCTAGTTGTATCCTGTGTATTCCAGAAAGGCATGTAAGCATGTATCCTCTTCCAAACAAATAACGTCTTTCCTGGCTATAAATCCAGCTGCATGATGTGGAAATGTAATTGGGCAGCCTTCATAGATGTTTGGAGCTCATATGGGAATATCTATTTGTAAGAGAACCTGAATATTCATGTAACTGTCCAGACATCAATAAATTCTCATTTTACCTTATTTATTTCTGTTCCCCAGTGAACAGCAGTGCTCTTCAGCTCAAAGTTAATAGGCATGTTCTTCAGAGATGTACCCTCTCTTACCTTAATAGAACAGCTCCCTAACACATTTGTTTATCGGTTGCCAGGTAGCTTTCCCGTCAGGTGACATGAGTGTGCTTTCTTTGTCTTAGCGCACCAGTGACAGTTACCACTGTTTGCCATCAATTAGCTTGGGGTAGCATGTCAAGGATGTACGGGTGGTGTCATTTTAGTCTGACAGCCACCCGATCTGGTTGAAAAGGGATTGTTTCATTATCCGCTTATCAGGGCTGCTGGATGATGATACTCTACACTGCAAAGCGGGAGGGGAAAAAAGACAGGCAGAAAGAATAGATTTTTAGAGATTGGCAATATTAAAATTATTTATGCCTCAAGGAGAAGGGAAAGATTAGAGAGCTGACTGGGCAAACCCTTAAGAAGCTTCTTTTTCCTAATACAGATGGAATATGGAATGATGCCCTTCCTGATGGAGAGAGAGAAGAAGCGGGGTGGAGGGGGGGCGGTGGTGGGTGGTGCTGTGCCCAGACATTAGGAGGAAAGAAAAAGAAGAACTAGCCCCTTCTACTCATAGGCAAGCAGGCAGGGATTAGCTGCCGCCCCTCTCCCATTTTCTAGTTAACCTCAGTCAGCAAATGCAGCCTTCCAAGTGACCCTGCCAGGGCCTGTGCCTTGCTAGAAAACTGTGGCCTGTGGATTTAGGTCATGAAAGCATTTTCCACTGAACAACAGTGCAACTAATTTTTTTCATGGAGAAATGCAAAGAACTACAGAAGATATTGGGCCCCAGATTTTCATTATTGAGGACCAAAACTCCAGTCACCCACCCCCGCCTGTTTTCCTCATTTTATTCAGAATGACTGAGGGTAAGTTTTTTGTTTTTTTTTGTTTGTTTTTTTAATTCTGAAAATTAACCATGGCTGGATCTTAATGCTCTTGGAAAACAAACACAAAGAAGTGCTGAAAATGTAAAAATACTTCAAGATAAACTAAGCTTCAAGGGGGACAATTGTGTTGACATTTTAGTAACAGCCCATTTTCACTCCTTAAGGAAGTGCAGTCATGCATGAAAATAACTTGTTATCTTTTAAACTGAAACACATTATGGGTTGTAACTCAAAGGTGTGTGTTACTCATGAAAAATAAAGTGCAGCGTTTTAACCCTATGAGGATTCTTTCACAGGCCCTGAACCTTTGTAGTAACTTGCATTAGAAAAATGGATTTGGCAAAACTAATACAATTGTGTAAAGTTTAAAAATAAAATAAAATTTAAAAAATTAAAGAAAAATGGAACAAAAATACTTATTATTAGAGAGTATGATGTATATACTCTCCTGCACTTTAAAATGACTCTGGTTCACAGTTTGTATTTGTATGCATCTTTAGGTAAGAGGCCATTCTTCATTGGAGATTTACCATTTTAGAGCAACATATACCTTTGTCTTGGAGAAGGCAATGGCACCCCACTCCAGTACTCTTGCCTGGAAAATCCCACGGACGGAGGAGCCTGGGAGGCTGCAGTCCATGGGGTCGCTAAGAGTTGGACACGACTAAACGACTTCACTTTGACTTTTCACTTTCATGCACTGGAGAAGGAAATGGCAACCCACTCCAGTGTTCTTGCCTGGAGAATCCCAGGGACGGGGGAGCCTGGTGGGCTGCCGTCTATGGGGTTGCACAGAGTCAGACACGACTGAAGCGACTTAGCAGCAGCAGCAGCATGCCTTTGTCTTCCCCATCCTATTAATTATAAGATTAATTACAACAATATAAATAGCCAAGGAATAGAATCAATGACTTGTTGAGCACTTAACCATGGTCTACACACTGTGCTAAGTGTTTTCTATATATTATATAATTCTCCTCATCATCCTGCGAGGTATTATCCTTACTCAAGATGAAGAAACAGAGCTTAGGTTAAGTGACTTGCCCAAGACACCTTGCTGCTGCTGCTGCTAAGTCGCATCAGTCATGTCTGACTCTGTTCGACCCTGTAGACAGGAGCCCACCAGGCTTCCCCATCCCTGGGATTCTCCAGGCAAGAACACTGGAGTGGGTTGCCATTTCCTTCTCCAATGCATGAAAGTGAAAAGTGAAAGTGAAGTCGCTCAATTGTATCCGACTCTAGCGACCCCATGGACTGCAGCCTACCAGGCTCCTCCGTCCATGGGATTTTCTAGGCAAAAGTACTGGAGTGGGGTGCCATTGCCTTCTCTGAGACACCTTGCTAGTAATTGGTAAAACTCAGATTGAAACCCAGGCCCGCCTGACCCACAGTGCATACTCTTTATTCCTTTCATAACCACCCTGACACTCTCTCTCCCAAGTGCCCAAATTCTGGTGAGCCTGAAGGAGCTAAAATTTTCACTGCAGTTCAGCTGTTTCCCAAATTCTTCCCAGGTTCAAATTTCTCCTGCAGGGAACCTTGGAGAGGAAAGAGAGAGACAAGACTGAGCTTACCATTTGAATGGGGCCTCTAATTCTTTTTAATATCTCTGTGAAAGCAGCTTATCCCCTGTACCCAGACCCTGGAAATAATGCCCTGGAGATGAGAGGTAAGTCCATAGCTCTTCCCATGTACCAGTCATCAAGCATTAAATGTCATTGCTCAGTGTCCCAGCATTCCTTTGACACTGATTATAAGAGAATTCACAGTTTGTGGATAGGTTCCCCCTTTCCTCTGAAAGTAGGCCCTCTATGAAGTGCAGCACCATGGCTTTTCAAGTAATCACAAATGACTCCAAAAGCAGATTTACTATAACTTCCCAGTGGCAACAGATCTGACCAGGAAATCTCTTCTTCATGTATCATTGACGGAGACAGTGGCCTTACAGCCCACAACAGAAAACATCACGCTTGCTTGTGGTAACAGGTACATACATCTGATAGTTCATGAACAACCCCTCCCTGCCTTATTTCTTTCCCCATCAGTGGATTGACATGCTCCTGACAAGCATCTGAAATCTTTATTTCAGAAAAAAAGCACATCTCCTACCAGCTGTTTGTTTTCCAGACCAAATAATTCAGTTAATTTCTTGCCTGAGTTAATTTTCAGAGCTAGAAATTTTCTCTCAGCTACGTTGAGGTCTCTTTAAGTGCTTTTAGGGTAGGTAGAAACAAAAATGGGAATATACTTTTTGACCCATAATCAGCATTTTGGTGGTTAAAACTGTGCATGTGCATTGTGTGTGGTGGGGAAAGAGTGCCTAGGGATTTCACACAGCCTTTACAAATGGAGTGTGCAGGAATTCTGATACAGTATCAACACTCTTATGCCTTTCTTTAGGGATTTTTTTTTTGCATTCATCCTGCATTTGAGAGGCAATATAGTATGATGGTTACAGGCATGTGTTCTGAAATCAGGTTTCCTAGGTTTGAATTCCAGGTCCACTACTTATGAGCCACATGACCTGTGCCAGGTAATCTAATCAGGAGAAACTGGAGAAAAGTTTGCAAGTACTGAATAGATGTTAACTATTGAAACCGGGGTGTGAGGCAGACAAGAAGATGAAATACAGCAGAGCTATGGTCCCACACCAACTGCTCAAAGTGCAGTCTGCTTACCAGCAGCCTCAGCATTGCCTGGGACTTTGGGAACTTAATAGAAATTCAGAATCTCAGCACTCATTGCCTCCAAGACCTAGTGAATCCAAATCAATATTTTTCCCTGGTCATTGGTTTGCAAATTAAAGCTTGAAAAGCAGGATTCTAGTTGCTCATACGGTTTTGAACAGGAATATGCCCTCCAATTGACTATTTTTAACACCTAAGCCTGACAAGGGAGATCTTCTTCCCTGCCTTCTAAAATGATGAAAACCTAGCCACCAAACAATGCCTATGGAAGTTTCCCTGGCTCTGCCGATGGTCCCGAGACAAGTGGATTTCATTTCATTTCATTTCAATGCCTCCCTCCAGTCACACAGTGAATACATGACAACTGAAGAATTCCCAGGGGTGTCCTGTCCATGCCCATTAGACATAAAGATTAATTGTTTTCATTTGGGTATAGAGAGAGAGCTGCCCATTAACCCAAACTAAACTGAGCCTGTTAAAGACTCAAGCCTAGAATGCCATGGTCCTAGTAGCTGGTGAGATGACATCTGGGGACCACATAGATCAACACATGCTGCTTTGTCAAAATTAAAAAGCCCAACTGAGTCACCTCCACCTACCTCTATAAGGAAACGGGATGAGGGACTTTGGTGAGCTAAGCCCCAGAGAGAAAGAAAGCCTAAAGCAGCAGGGAGGCCAGCTGCTTGTCCTTTGCTGGAGGAAGGGCTCACAGATTCATCTCAAGACCAAGCTTTTATTTCCTTGGGGAGTCCACCATCTCTTAATCACAAAAGCAATAAGAATTTCCAATATGTTGCTCTGCCATGCCTAATCAGTTGTTCCAGCTGCCAGTCATCAGCACGGTCTAGGGGCTCACCTAAAAGCCCTCTTCCAGCCCTGAAATCAACACTGACCCCTGAGGTGATGCCCCTGTAGGTAGCCTGTGTGTGCTGGTTTATTTGATCACAACAGTTTTGTTAATATTGCCCTGGATGCTGGAGGGTTCAGTTCTCTTCCTTAGGCTTTGATTGATAGGCCTCATTGTATGCCCCATTAGTAGAGTTTGGAAAATCATTCTGAGTGTCTATGGAAGGAAATTTTTCCTTTTGCAAATGACCTTACCCTTGCACTCTAACATAGAGATTATCTTCCCTAGGTTAAAAAAAAAATCACTTGGCAAAGCTCAAGCATTTGTCTGTATTTGTTGTAGTGGGCTGGTCTATGTGAAGTTCTCAGGTATTTGAGACATTAAGAGATCAGCACTTGCCTGGTCCATAGTGAAGTGAAAGTTGCTCAGTCATGTCCGACTCTCTGCAACCCCATGGACTGTCCATGGAATTCTCCAGGCCAGAATACTGGAGTGGGTAGCCTTTCCCTTCTCCAGGGGATCTTCCCAACCCACGACCCAGGTCTCCCGCATTGCAGGCAGATTATTTACCAGCAGAGCCACAAGAGAAGCTCAAGAGCACTGGAGTGGGTAGCCATTCCCTTCTTCAGGGAATCTTCCCGACCCAGGAATCGAACCGGGGTCTCCTGTATTGCAGGCAGATTCTTTACCAACTGAGTTATCAGGGAAGTCCATAGTAGGGGCTAGAAAGTTGTGTTTGAATGAATAAAGTAAAATTCTTACACCACAGTGAGATAGAATCCTGGGTGAATGACTTTGATAGCTGGAAATTCCTAGAAGTCTCTGTAGGATGCATTTCCTATGCTATAGTGGAAGTATCTGAGAAATGTGGATCTTTGAAAGAGTTCAAGAGCAATCCTACTGAAGCCATCACTACCTGATCCCAAAGTTGTGTCCATTTTATATTAAGGTATGTGAGTTGGGATTTAGATGAACATTGCAAAGCCATGCTCTATAGTTCAGTTCAGTCGCTCAGTTACATCCTACTCTTTTCTACCCCATAGACTGCAGCTTGCCAGGCTTCCCTGTCCATCACCAACTCCCAGAGCTTGCTCAAATTCATGTCCATCGAGTCAGTGATGCCATCCAACCATCTCATCCTGTCGTCCCCTTCTCCTCCTGCATGCCATCTTTCCCAGCATCAGGGTCTTTTCAAATGAGTCAGTTCATTGCATCAGGTGGCCAAATCATTGGAGTTCCAGCTTCAGCATCAGTCCTTCCAATGAATATTCAGGACTGATTTCCTTTAGGACTGAGGTTTGATCTCCTTGCAGTCCAACACCACAGTTCAAAAACATCAATTCTTTGGCACCCAGCCTTCTTTATGGTCCACCTCTCACATCCATACACGACTACTGGAAAAACCCTAGCTTTGACTAGATGGACCATTGTTGGCAAAGTAATGTCTTTGCTTTTTAATATGCTGCCTAAGTTTGTCATAGCTTTTCTTCCAAGGAGCAAGCATCTTTTAATTTCATGGCTGCAGTCACCATCTGCAGTGATTTTGGAGCCCAAGAAAAGGACATCTGTCACTGTTTCCATTGTTTCCCCATCTGTTTGCCATGAAATGATGGGACTGGATGCTATGATCTTAGTTTTCTGAATGTTGAGTTTTAAGCCAGCTTTTTCACTCTCCTCTTTGACTTTCATCAATAAGCACACTAGTTCCTCTTCGCTTTCTGCCATAAGGGTGGTGTCATCTGCATATCTGAGGTTATTGATATTTCTCCTGGAAATCTTGATTCCAGTTGTGCTTCATCCAGCCTGGCATTTTGCATGATGTACTCTGCATATAAGTTAGATAAGCAAGATGACAATATACAGCCTTGACGTAATCTTTTCCCAATTTGGAACCAGTCTGTTGTTCCATGTCTGGTTCTAACTATTTCTTCTTGACCTGCAGAAAGGTTTCTCAAGAGGCAGGTAAGGTGTTCTGGTATTCCCATCTCCTTATGAATTTTCCACAGTTTGTAGTGATCCACACAGTCTAAGGCTTTAGCGTAGCCAATGAAGCAGAAGTAAATGTTTTTCTGGAATTCTCTTGCTTTTTCTATGATCCAACAGATGTTGGCAATTTGATCTCTGGTTCCTCTGCCTTTTCTAAATCCAGCTTGAACATCTGGAAGTTTTAGGTTCATGTACTATTGAAGCCTGGCTTGGAGAATTTTGAACATTACTTTGCTAGCGTGTGAGATGAGTGCAATTGTGCAGTAGTAGTTCAGACACTCTTTGGCATTGTCTTTCTTTGAGATTGGAATGAGAACTGATCTTTTCCAGTCCTGTGGCCACTGCTGAGTTTTCCAAATTTGCTGGCATATTGAATGCAGCACTTTCACAGTGTTGTCTTTTAGGACTTGAAATAGCTCAAATGGAATTCCATCACCTCCACTAGCTTTGTTTGTAGTGATGCTTCCTAAGGCCCACTTGACTTTGCACTCCAGGATGTCTGACTCTAGGTGAGTGATCATACTATCATGGTTATTTGGGCCGTTAAGATCTTTTTTGTATTGCTTGAGTTCTTTTGTATATTCTTGCCACCTCTTCTTAGTATCTTCTGCTTCTGTTAGGTCCATACTGTTTCTGTCCTTTATTGTGCCTGTCTTTGCATGAAATATTCCCTTGGTAGCTCTAATTTTCTTAAATCTCTAGTCTTTCACATTCTATTGTTTTCCTCTATTTCTTTTCATTGTTCACTTAGGAAGGCTACTTTATCTCTCCTTGCTATTCTTTAGAACTCTGCATTCAAATGGGTTTATCTTTCCTTTTCTCCTTTGCCTTTCACTTTTCTTCTTTCCTTGGGTATTTGTAAGGCCACCTCAGAGAACCATTTTGCCTTTTTGCATTTCTTCTCGAGGGTGGTTTTGATCACTGCCTCCTATATAATGTTACAAACCTGCATCCATAGTTCTTTAGGAACTCCATCAGATCTAATCCCTTGAATCCATTTGTCACTTCCACTGTATAATCCTAAGGGATTTGATTTAGGTCATACCTGAATGGTCTACTGGTTTTCCCTACTTTCTGAATTTTGCAATAAGGAGTTCATGATCTGAACCATGAACTGCTATGATGGAGTAGCCATCATAGTCAACAAGAGTCCAAAATGCAGTACTTGGATGCAATCTCAAAAATGACAGAATGGTCTCTGTTCATTTCCAAGGCAAACCATTCAATATCACAGTAATCCAAGTCTATGCCCTGACCAGTAACATTGAGGAGCTGAAGTTGAATGGTTCTATGAAGACCTACAAGACCTTCTAGAACTAACACCCAAAAAAGATGTCCTTTTCATTATAAGGGACTGGAATGCAAAAGTAGGAAGTCAAGAAACACCTGGAGTAACAGGCAAATTGGGCCTTGGAGTACAGAATGAAGCAGGGCAAAGGCTAATAGAGTGCATACTCTTGGCAGAACTGAGAGTATGCCAAGAGTATGCACTGGTCATAGCAAACACCCTCTTCCAACAACACAAGAGAAGACTCTACACATGGACATCACCAGATGGTCAACACCGAAATCAGACTGATTATATTCTTTGCAGCCAAAGATGGAGAAGCTCTATACAGTCAGCAAAAACAAGACTGGGAGCTAACTGTGGCTTAGATCATGAACTCCATATTGCCAAATTCAGACTTAAATTGAAGAAAGTGAGGAAAACCACTAAACCATTCAGGTATGACCTAGATCAAACCCATTATGACTATAGAGTAGAAGTGAGAAATAGATTTAAGGGACTAGATCAGATAGAGTGCCTGATGAACTATGGATGGAGGTTCGTGACATTGTACAAGAGACAGGAATCAAGACCATCCCCAAGAAAAAGAAATGCAAAAAAGCAAAATGGCTGTCTGAGGAGACCTTACAAATAGCTGTGAAAAGAATGGAAGCAAAAAGCAAAAGAAAAAAGGAAAGATATACCCATTTGAATGCAGAGTTCCAAAGAATAGCAAGGAGAGATAAGAAAGCCTTCCTTAGTGATCAATGCAAAGAAATAGAGGAAAATAATAGAATGGGAAAGACTAGAGATCTCTTCAAGAAAAGTAGAGATACCAAGGGAACATTTCATGCAAAGACAAGCTCAATAAAGGACAGAAATGGTATGGACCTAAGAGAAGCAGAAAATATTAAGAAGAGGTGGCAAGAATACAGAGAAGAACTATACAAAAAAGATCTTCACAACCCAGATAATCATGATGGTGTGAATCACTCACACTCACCTAGAGCCAGACATCCTGGAATGTGAAGTCAAGTGGGCCTTTGGAAGCATCACTATGAACAAAGCTAGTGGAATTGATGGAATTCCAGTTGAGCTATTTCAAATCCTGAAAGATGAAGCTGTAAAAGTGCTGCATTCAGTATGCCAGCAAATTTGGAAAACTCAGCAGTGGCCACAGGACTGGAAAAGGTCAGTTTTCACTCCAATCCCAAAGAAAGGCAATGCCAAAGAATGCTCAAACTACCATACAATTGTACTCATCTCACACGCTAGTAAAGTAATGCTCAAAATTCTCCAAACCAGGCTTCAGCAGTACGTGAACCGTGAACTTCCAGATGTTCAAGCTGGTTTTAGAAAAGGCAGAGGAATCAGAGATCAAATTGCCAACATCCGTTGGATCATCGAAAAAGCAAGAGAGTTCTAGAAAAACACCTATTTCTGCTTTATTGACTATGCCAAAGTCTTTGACTGTGTGGATCACAATAAACTGGGGAAAATTCTGAAAGAGATGGGAATACCAGACCACCTGACCTGCCTCTTGAAGAACCTATATGCAGCTCAGGAAGCAAGAGTTAGAATTGGACATGGAACAACAGACTGGTTCCAAATAGGAAAAGGAGTACGTCAAGGCTGTATATGGTCACCCTGCTTATTTAACTTATATGCAGAGTACATCATGAGAAACACTGGGCTGGAGGAAGCACAAGCTGGAATCAAGATTGCCGGGAGAAATATCAATAACCTCAGATATGCAGATGATACCACCCCTCTGGCAGAAAGTGAAGAAAAACTAAAGAGCCTCTTGATGAAAGTGAAAGAAGAGAGTGAAAAAGTTGGCTTAAAACTCAACATTCAGAAAACTAACATCATGGCATCCGGTCCCATCATTTCACGGCAAATAGATGGGGAAACAGTGGAAAACAGTGGCTGACTTTATCTTTTGGGGCTCCAAAATCATTGCAGCTAGTGACTGCAGCCAAGAAATTAAAAGACATTTACTCCTTGGAAGGAAAGTTATGAGCAACCTAGACAGCATATTAAAAAGCAGAGAGAGACATTACCTTGTCAACAAAGGTCTGTCTAGTCAAGGCTCTGGTTTTTCCAGTGGTCATGTATGGATGTGAGAGTTGGACTATAAAGAAAGCTGAGTGCCACAGAATTGATGCTTTTGAACTGTGGTGTTGGAGAAGACTCTTGAGAGTCCCCTGGACTGCAAGGAGATCCAACCATTCCATCCTAAAGGAGATCAGCCCTTGGTGTTCATTGGAAGGAATGATGTTGAAGCTGCAACTCTAGTACTTTGGCCACCTGATGCAAAGAGCTGACTCATTTGAAAAGACCCTGATGCTGGGAAAGATTGAGGGCAGGAGGAGAAGGGGACAACGTGGTTGTGGATGAGATGGTTAGGTGGCATCACCGACTCAATGGACATGGGTTTGGGTGGACTCCAGGAGTTGGTGATGGACAGGGAGGCCTGGCATGCTGCAGTTCATGTGGTCGCAGAGAGTTGGACACGACTGAGTGACTGAACTGAACTGAACTGAACTGATCTGAGCCACAATTCTATAGTTAATTCCTCCAAGTCTCTGGTCATTATTTTTGTCTCAGGCAGTATCCCCAAACGTTGCCTTGGACTCTGCTTGCAAAGCACTCTGTGTCAACACTGAATTATAAGCTTCTACAAAATTATCTAAGCAGAATAGAATTTGTTTTATACTTCTCATTCTATCTGTTAGAATATAAAGGCAAATCACAGGTTTCCTTTTGCTGACAGGTAATTTCTTATACCCTACCTAAGAAACTGCTCCATACACTTTCTTTACCAGCTGAGCCACCAGGGAAACCCATACACTTTCTTTAATATGCTTCAAATTGAACCCTAAAGCCTCCCTTCCTTATTCTTATGGGGTCCCCAGTCAAAGGGTCTCTGCCTGTTTCAGTGCCAGTCACTGGCTATAGCAGTGAATGGAAGAGCTGTAGATGTATGTTTTAACTGTTGATCAGTCAACACGTGACCTCAGCACAGCTGGAGGGCAAGTTTCTGAGCCTTCAAACCTAAACCATACACCTCTTATGTTCCATCTCACATCCCCTTCACTACCTGTCCCTACCTATGGCCATTGCTATGGCAACCAAGCATAACTTGGCAGCACCTCCCCTCAAATGCACTAGTTTTCTGTCCTCAGGCTTCCCTGATGCCCAGATGTTGGGCATCTGTGAGAACTTTTAACCACTGTGGTACATGTACCTACTTGGAAGTGTGAGAGAAGTAATACCCTTTACCAATGGGGGACAGGAGTTGGTGGATGAATGTTCCTTTCTGTCCTTGTCCTGTTCATGGAACCCAGGATGGTCTCCAATGGCATTTAGATTGTGTTCATTTTCATTTACTAAATAAACATGAATGATGCATTGGAGACAGTAGGCACCAAGAGTATCTGGTTCCCTAGTCTATCCCAAAACCTGGCTCAGTGTTTGTCACATGGTAGGTACCCCATAAATACTTGTGGAATAATTGGCTGCTGAGAGATAAATGAGAAGAACACAAGTAACTGTATGCACACAGCAAAAATACTGAAATAAGTACAGAAAGGTAGAGGATATGACAGGCAAAAAGCACAGTAGCATACATTGCTATGACATATTTGAGGTGTGGTCAGTTGTCTGATTTGGCCAGAGATTAGGGCACATTTGGAGGCCACAAATGAGATAGTATGTTATAGACTTGGACACTATTTGATGCTGTATCCTAGTAAGTCTCAGTATTTTGGTATAATGATTTATAGAGATCTGTACCCCTTATTCAACTGCAACCTCCTCAAGGATAGGAACCCACATATAGTAGAGTGGCTAGCATGTAGTAGATACCAAATAAATATTGAATTAAAAAAAGTAATGGTTGGAGAATGGGTGGATGGATGCATGATTGATGGATGATTGGGCCTGGTTATTAAGTGGGCTGAAGGAGAGGACCTTAATCAGGCCTGACTTTCAGTGTGTGGCAGGCTACACACAATACCAAATTTCACAGCCTATTTCATTGCAGCTAATGCAAAAACAAAGCTAATATCACTAATGTAGACCTTTGGGGAGTAGCACATTTTCTATCGAAACACAGAGCAGAGCATGGAGTGTGCATACCAGATTTCTCTGTTACTCATGGGTTATAAACAGCAAGGCAGCACTTGCCTGTGATAAACACACACACACACACAAAAACACCTCCAGGGGATAATAAGTGATGGATGCATTCAGCAGGTACAACAAAATAAATAAGAGAATTCACGTTTCCACATTAAGGCACAAAAAAAATTAGCTGTGTTTTCGCAGTGTCTCTGTGACCTCTTATTATTCCATTAGTTTTTGGAATAGTATATAAAACACCAAGCTTCATGCTGACAAACCCCGTATTGAAACTATTGCCACAGTCAATCCAAACAGCCTTCTCCCGTGGGTAAAATTATTATTTGGAATACAAGCAGAATGTGGTTGCCTGAGCGAGCTGAGCATAAATGAGGTAGTGATTCATAAGGTGACTAGCGAGTTTGCAAATGTGCGGCTCTTCTGGAGGCTGACGTGCAGAAGCTCTGCATTGCCCTTTAGAGCCGGTAAACATTTTCTAGTCTCACCACCTCTTCAAGACCTGGAAGACAGTGGAGGATGCAGGCGTCTGAGGACAGAAGTCAGCCTGACACAATGCTGACTTACCAAAAATAAAACCTTCAAATCAGATCACACTCCTGTCAGTAGCTTTTTGAGCGGGAAGATGATAATTCTGCTTCTTCACATGTTCCTTTAAGTACTTGAACTTTTATTCCATTGGATTACGCTTTGTGGGGCTGGGTCATCTGGGGTATTAATTCTATCCTGGAGAGGTAGGAGAAAAGTGTACTGGTCTAAAAATACAGCTCCTGAACTTCTAAACCTTCAAATCTCTTTGATTATGTGGCCTCTTTTTCTGAATCCTGAACCTGATTTTTCAAATTTTTTGAAATCCATTTATTCTTTGATATCAGTAGAGTAAGTTCAAAAAGAGCAGAGATGGGTATAAAGCTCTGCAGAGCTTTGTATAGAGAAGGCAGTTAAAGAGTCAGCATAATGATGCTGCTATTATTGCAGCATAATGAGATATCTGCTGAGTAGGTCCGAACATGGAGAGAGCCCCTCTGATAGTGATAGACTCTGAAAGTGACAGGCCCCAGTTTCTTCTGTGATACCGTACCAATTAGCTGATCTAAATAGGTACATATTTAAGTTTGAGGTCATTTACAGTTCTCAAAGGGTAGACTGCCCTCGAGAATGAGGCTGTAACTGACTCTCTGTGTCATAACAGACAACAGCGGGAGAAGATCCCAGAGGCCCCTTTTCCATACTTTGTGGTTTTGGGAGAGGACTCATTTTTGATAAAGACTGGGTACATTTATTCATCACACCATTGGGAAATGCCCAGGGTCGGAGAGACTCTCAAGTTAAAAGAATGTAGGGTCCTGCAGTGGTACTAGGATCAGGGGAAGCTCTGTTCTCAATTACATTGATTTAGCAGTGACAGGGATGCTGGGAGTGACCCACAGCGCCTCACTGCGGCGCCAAGAAAAGGGGGGAAGCCTATGTTGTGTCCTTCCGGGTCAGCAGACCGAATACTGTGTTACCTGATTCTCATCCCCTGTGACTGAAAAGTGCAAATACAGAGACCTTCGCCCAGGTACAACCATTACAAGATGGACTAATTACACAGTGTCCAGACAGGGCCCTTGCCGGGCAGGGCAGCTCTTACGAGAAACCATGAACGTCAGCCTGGAGCGAGCGGACATGAACTGCTCAAGCAGCAGTAAAGGCGCCTTAGCCAGGAACCTGTTCCACCATGAAAACAGAAGCTGTGTATATCCAGTAAGGGGAGAACTGTTCCCTTAAAACCACCGAGAGGAAAACAAACAAGCCCCTAAAATATGCTTGCTGTCAGCCTTCAGTATTTAAAAAGCATGCACTTCATTTGGGGTGCAACCTGATGCTTGTTCTCCCTTGATTTCAGCTTCCATTTTCTCCAGCAATCACTCAAGCCGAAGTGGAACAGCTGCTGGGGCCGTGCCACCCCCACATCCTGTCAGTCACCCTTCTCCGGGACATACTGTACAGGGGAGCCCCCACAACCCCTCCTCCCAGTTACCTCCACTCGCAGCTGTGGACGCCGGAGCTGAGAGGTAAGGCCATCTGTCTCTCTCTTCTAATAGGTGGCGCCGCTAAACCTCTCTCCACCGAGAAGAGCTTTGACAGTTGCATTTTATTAATAATCCATTGGTGGGTTGAATTACACAAAGGTGACATTTTAAAAGTACATACACAGAGCACGTGAATCAAATACCTCATTATCTGTTTAATTTTCCATGGGGGAAAAAAATGAAGATACTGGTAATAATCAACTGAAGTGTCTGATACTGACCAAACAGATCAGAATTTTCTCATCTTTCCTTAGTTTGTTTCAGGGACTCAGTTTTAAGGTAATGTCCCTATAGGTTGAAATGCTTTCCAGATGTAAGATGGTGCCTTCAGAACCATAGTTCAGTAGTGTTATTTTAACAGCACAGCATAAAAGGGCACAGGATTTTAAATGCACTGCCAGAAAGGGGCTGCTCACTGAATACTTTGTGTTGATACCACCCTCGTAAAGAGTTTCTGAAAGAAAATTTTTAAATCTTGACATTTGGACTGCCTTGTGGTATGACAGTATGCCACTCCTTCCATTCTCTCCACTTCTCATCTGGCTTGAATTGACCTATGGAGGGGTTACTCCTAAATATCCACAGGGGAGAAAGTTCTTGTGGGCACCTCTATGCAATCCTGGAGTAGTAGACATTAGGTGGACAAAATAATGGGTTGAATAGGCAATAAGGATAAAGTTTTGAATATTTGATGTCACCAGCAATCTGTGGTTTTGTTGGCGTTGGCCTGGTCTAGGAGTTTTTTAATGTGTTAAGTCCACTGAGCCACATTTTAAAAATGTATGCCTACTGTTTATTAATACATCTGTTCATTTAAGAAGCATCCTTTGAGTCCTTGGTAGAGAAGGAATTCAAGTGACAAGATAGTAAAGTAATTAAGATGAATCAGAGGGGAGAGGCAGGGAAAATAAGAAGGAGGTTATTGTAGAAGTCTTTGTGAACAATATGAAGACCTGAACTAAAGTAAAGCAATAAGATGGAGAGTTTATTCGAGGGCTATTAGGATACAGAATCACTAATTATTAATGTATGTGTGGGGTAAAGAAGAAGGACCAGAATTCATTCTGGAGTTTTATCCCAAGACATCAAGGTGGATGATGGTGCTATTAACAGAAGAAAAGAGGATGTTGAGTAGAGGGAAGGGTGGGAAAGAAGGAATGATAATTAATGGACTTTGGGGTTTTGAGTTTCAGGTGGCTGTGAAACATCCATGTGGATGTATCTGATAGGCAATTAAAACATGGATCAGATATGTTAGACTTATCTTAACACTTCTGTGTTCATGGCTAAGTGTAAACAAATGATTAGCCTTCGCCCACAAAACCTGTCAGCAAACCAGTACAAATGATAATCATCTATTAAATTCACAGACTTGCCAGTTATCGGACATATTTCTGTAAATTCAGTTGAGCTTATTCATTTTAGGATTTTATTTACCTTCCAGTTGGGTTTTAAGTGATATTATTCATTGGCTTTTCATCATCCCGTTTCATTCTGCCTGGCCGAGAATCATCCCCTACCAGGTAGTGAAGCTAAGAAACCATCCATAGGGGCCTCTTCCTCTTTGCCTCATCTTCTTATTGGTGCTTGTAAAGACTTTTTACAAGAATAGAAGAAGGACGTAATCTGTGTGTTTTCTTTTTTGTACGTAGCCTTTAAAAGAATAAATGTAGAAAAAGATTGTAGCCATTAATGGAGTTAAAAACAACAGCCACCTAAACACCAGATTAAGTTCCAGCTCCCACAGCTGCTGATTGTTTGAATGTGTTCCTTAGATGCTCCTGCTACTTAGCTTGTTTCAGTCTTGTCTTTTACATTTCATTTTTATTTTATAATTTTTTTAATTTCATCTTTTTTATGTTGGTAACATATTTAAAAACTGTAAGAATGGCACAGTGAACACCCATATATACTCTGCACCCATGTTCGCCAGTTGTTAACATTTTCCCACCTTCTCTCTCTTTCTCTTTCTGACTTGAGAGAGCCTTTGTTTGTTTGCTTGCCTGTTGTTTCAGAACCAATCTGAGAGATTGTTGGGAATATCAATGAACATTAACCCTAATTACCTTAGGAAAGATCTCCTCAGAAGTACATTTCTCCTACATAATCACAATGTAATTATCACACTCAGGAAATTTAACATTGATAAAGTGTTATTATCTACTATGCAATCAATATTCAAATTTCCTCATATGTGTGAATAAAGTTCTTTATAGATAGAGTTGTTTTTTTTTATGATCCAGGATCTAATAAAGATCATATTTTTCATTTCTTTTCTGTCTTCTTTACTCTAATGAATTCTCCTAGCTTTTAAAAAAATTATCATCTTCTTCATCATTATTATTATTGTTTTTTTTTCATGACATCAACAGTTTTTGAAGAACCCAGGATATTTATTTTGCAGAATGTTCCACAATTTGAACTAATTTGATTTTTTCCTCCTAAACAGATTTGTTCATATTTGGCAAGAGTAACGCATAGGTGATGGGGTGTTCCTTAGCTCTGTTGAGCCTTAGTGTGCAACTCACAGGGAATTAGGATTAGATGAACCAAAGCAGGTAAAGCACCTAGACTCTTACATGGCATGAGGATAGGCAACCTTGACATAGCTGAAAGGTTCAGGTTTGGAAGCCAGAGGATGTTGTCAAATGATTGCAGTGACTGATAATATGAATAGCCATGGAAGAGTAAATGGAGAGGCAGAGGAGGGTGGTGTACTTTGTATGGCTGGGTGAGTAAAGTGGATATTTTCACTTTTGTGGCTCTGCCTTGCTGCTCTGCTTTCCCCACAGAATGTGTGCCCCATTCCTCTGCCAGCCCAACTAGAAGGAGCAAGGGCATGGAAGGTTATCTCTTCCAATCAGGTTTGAAGATGAGGATGACTTGAAACAGCCCTGAATTATTCACTGTGTTTGCATTAGTATTCAGCATAAAAACACTAAGAGGAAATGTGCTTACCTTCCGCTTTGGGTTTATATATCTTTGCCTCTGTTTGCCTGGGAAATCCCCCAGTAAAAACTTCAGCAGTTTTCCTAACGGAAATAAGTTTATCACACTTTGCGAATTTTAGTGGGAAACTGGCATTTTCCCCCTGCTTTGCGGGCATTGATTCATCATTTATTTAACTTTAACTTGTTAATAAAATGGGCTGAGTCACTGTCATAAGTCAGGAAATGTCCACTGCATCTATCCAGTTAGCATGAGGTCCTTTGATCCTTCCCACCATAAAATAAAGGAAATGCAAGTTTTCTCAATTTGACAAGGTTCCGTTTTTATTTTGAAATATTATCTGAATGATACATCGTTTCAGTGAGTTAAGCCAAATCACACCACATCACCTAATGTTGACTTAAAATTATTATGGGAAGTGGTGTTTTACCATGTCATGTTGGTTGAGCCAGTGGTGCTTTATGGCAGTGGCTTCCCATAAGAGGAGCCCAGTGTCTTGGGAAATGTTAATTTACTGAGTTTCAAAGTATGTCTGTTAGACTAGAGAAAATAAACATTGATGGAAACCTTTTTTTTTTTTTTTTTTGAGATGGAGAAATCTCCCAGTCCCAAGAATAAGTCAGCTAGACTTGTGTCACTGACCTTGTCTAAGAGCATGTTGGCTGCCTCTCTTCATTCCAAAGAAGGCCACAAACATGGTGTGCTTTGTAGTACAAGTGCCAGACTTAGGGGACTTGTGGATTTACCAGAGTGGAGTAACATGTAAAGGGCTTCCTATGAGCCCCGCCTCTGAGCCAGAGAAGACTAAAAGCAAGGAAAGGACGTGCTCTTCCCTGAAGAGAATACATTCTAGTACAGGAATCAACATCAAAGAATGTTAGGGACAGTTGTTTTTGAGAACATAACCTAAATACCTTAACCAAATAATAAATGTCAGTTTCTTGAGTCTATATGAAGTATTGGGAAGACTTACTATTTTCTATTCATATCAGCTGTAATATTGCTAGAGTTCTAGGTACTTTGATGTATGTGCAGTCTTTCTGTGCCTTTGAGTAACCAGGGCTGGTCTTCATAGACAGCATTTTCTAATTCACCATTGGGAACCTTTTGTGTCTTTCCTGGATGTCATTGGGTTAAAAATAGCAATTGTTTTCTGTGTAATATCTTTGCAGTTATGTAAAGTTCTTTAACTCTTGTCAAATCAACCTGCTCATTGACTTAGTTTGGTTATTTCTTCATCTTAATTCAGGATCTTTCTCTGTCTAAAGAGACAGAAGGATATTCCCTCAATATCTTATCATCCTTGACTAAATGTTATCAGCCTTGAGCTTGGCTTAATACTCAACTTGCCTCTTGCAGCTCCCCAGTTAAATCACTGGGTCCTTATTATCCATCTTGTTTGTTTTCCATTTCCCAGATGTCTATTTGTTAACTAGATTATTAGTTCTCTGAGGGCAGGAACCTAAAGTTTCCTTGTAACCTCCAGGTTTCTTATGCTTCTCTTCACAGTGGTAGATCCTAAGGAGGATTTAACAAGCAAAAAGGACCAGTGAGGGGAAGGCCTCAGAAACAGGATTCATTACCAACTCCTGTTTCTAGCCTGGAGGAGTTTCTAGAAAGGATTACTCCCCTTGATTCATTGGTCTGAAGGGTGGTGACCTCAGTTCTCAAAGGTCCTACATCTTGTCTAACCTGCATACTTCTATACAGTACATAGTTGTTCTAATACAAATGTTCATGCATACACATGTTGCTGGGAGTCTCTTGCCATTGCTAAGGTTCCATTTGCTTTCCTGTGGCCTTTAATACTAGATGCTCAATACTAACTATTCTCACATATTTACATCTGTAGCATCTAAACAGCTCAAACTAGGCCTGCTTTGCTGTATTGCCCTTCCCAGAACTTCCTGAGTAAGCAGGAACATGGATATCTTCACCTACTCACCTTTTCCATAGACATATACACATTCTCTCTTTACACTTAATCTTTTCTCTCTCATTTTAATCTTCTATTATGTGTACTGCTGCTGCTGCTAAGTCACTTCAGTTGTGTCTGACTCTGTGTGACCCCATAGACGGAAGCCCACCAGGCTCCCCCGTCCCTGGGATTCTCCAGGCAAGAACACTGGAGTGGGTTGCCATTTCCTTCTCCAATGCATAAAAGTGAAAAGTGAAAGTGAAGTCGCTCAGTTGTGTCCAACTCTTAGCGACCCCATGGACTACAGCCCACCAGGCTTCTCTGTCCATGGGATTTCCAGGCAAGAGTACTGGAATGGGGTGCATGCAATAATGACTAAATCATAAGCATCATATAAAATATTAAAGTTTATCAAAATCAATCCTAGCATTGAGGTTTGTTCATTTATTGAGTCAGTCAGCTGATGTTTGGGCACCAATGCAATATGCTAGACACTGAGGATATGTGATGAAGGAGACTGATGGGAGTCCTGCAGTCTTTAAGCACTCAGTCCTGTGAGAGCTAACCAGGTCAATTGGTGATCAGAATTTAGGATATTAGGAAAGGTTGCTACAGGAGATGGTAGAGGCACCTAACCAAAATTGGGGAGGCAGAAATAGAAGAAGAAATGTCTCCTTGAAATCTGAAGGTCTATAGGACCATATGTGTATATATATGATGTATGATATTGCCTGACATATATATGTATATATTTTATAAACTAAGAGGAGCGAGAGCAGGCAAGAGTGGAGCTTTATAAATAAATGTTGGAAGAGCCTCATGAACTGCTATAAGGAGTTTGGGCTTTATCTAGAGAACAGGCTTTGTGTATTTGGCTAAGACAGGTACCCTGGTGACTCTGGTATACATTTCAAAGGCCTCCATATCCTATTATCCATTGAGGAAGAGTTCAAAACATATTCTAGGCCCAGCAAAAGAAGAAATTTTTAAGAGTGATTGAATGATTTGATAGGATGCTCACCTAATGCCAGGTCATGAGCATCATTCTTTGGGTTTCAGCCCTTTCTATTCAGAAGACAGTTATCCACATTTAGCTTTCCATTAAGGGGTCAATTTCTTTCTAGAAAAGAGACTAACACAGATATTCAAGATTAAGAGAGGTGAGGTCCAAAGTTCACCCCTCCACACGTCTACTTGAGAATTGAATGTAATGGAAGTTGTTCTGATGTTGATGCTGTAGACACAAAGAGGAAGAAAATTCCAATATCCTGGACTTGATAATGGAGATTACAGCATTGGATCTTAGACTGGAAAGGCTTGAGGTCCTTTTTTCTGTTTTGTTTTCCTTAAATCTGTGGGAAACTTCTGGTACTTCTTGATGGAATATTCCAGGGCGGAACAGCCCACTGGTCTTAAAACTTCTTAAATATTGATCATGACCACAGTCATGCTTCATCCTCTGTGGAAAATATCAGTTGGGTTATAGGCCTTTGGAATGAGCTTTCTTCTCACAGTGATATTCACTTTACTATTAATAATAGCTTCTTATAAATATGCCACCCAGAGTCATTCCCAGTAAGTCACCCATACGAGGAAATTGGTGTTACTTTCCTCTTACCTACCCAGTGATTCTGAATGGATCCTTTGGAAGAAAAGTAGAACAACAAAGGCATTGCTGAGCTAGCTTCCCTAGTCCTCTCTAATCTATCTCTAATTTAAACATCTGTGTTGTCTGCCAAACTTTTATGAGCCTAATTTAGCTCTACTTTCAGATACATTTTAAGCCTAATCAACTCTACTCCTCCAAACCTACTTCACCGCTATCCCCTTCTATCTCAAGTACAACAGTCCCCTAACTGTTTTTCCAACATCCAGTCTTACCTACCCACAACCTTCCACCTTCACCCAACACACACATGGTCTTGGCTCCACACCACAACAAGAGCTGCCCTTAAAGGGTAGATTGAATCACTGAGGGTTTCCTGCTGGTGTCTGTGTTCCCACCATTCTTGGAATAAAGTCCAAGCTCCTTTTTCCAGTGTGAAGGGCAGCAGTAATCCTGAAGAGATGACTGATGCTTTCCCATCTCCACATTCTTCTCCGTGTGACTTCATGGCAAAGCAGGAGATGCTGATGTGAGCTTTTGTGTGTTACTCCACCAAACACATAGCTTGATTTGCGGTTCAAATATTCATTCACATCAAACTGTTTTCCATGGATTTTAAATTTTGAAATGCACTATTTCCCTGTTTTCAAATTAATTATAAACACACACCACAAACTATCTATTAGAAAGTCTATAAAGGGAATTATAATTTTTAAGTGCCAGTGGAGTTTTTTCACCTCTGAATGCCAAATCAGCCATCTTTGTTTTGTTCCCGCATTCCAAACAGATCCACTTCACGTGAAGCCCGAGATGGTGTTTTTTTAGTCCCCTTGGATTTTCAGTCAGGAAAGTGAGTCATGACAGTAACAAAGAAGGCTTGAGGTAAAATAGAATTCTTTTTCTTGAAATCTCTACTTGAGTGCATTAGCATGAAGCAACATGGAGTTTGCTAAGCTATTAGAGTATTCAGATGTATGCAGTGTGTTCTTTTCATATGCTTTCTCTGAAAGAGCGAGTTATATAGAACCAAAATTCCTAAAGTGGAATCCCACAAGCCATTCTAGCCCAAGTCAAGATATCCACATTACAAAGTACGTCTTCTCTGATATAGAAAAGGCTGGAAAGGAAAGCCTCTGCTTAGTGTTTTAACAGTGTGATCTGGAAATAAATGTCATCTTTTCCCCTCTCAGGTGGAAACAGTTGGAGAAATTGGCTGCTGAGAAACTGTGTATGTTTTTGTAGGTGAAGGACTCTTTGTTCATTAGTGGTGAGGGGTCTTATTGAGGAGAAGAAAAACCAAGAGACAAAGTTCTTTGGGTTAGTCTTTTTTGGTTAGTCTTTGGGTTAGCTTCCTTTTCTGAGAAATAGTCTTTAGTTGCTTTTCTGTTTAGTTGCAAGGAGAAAAACTTTTCTCTGTTTTAATCGTCTTTCTCAGAGTAAATGGCTGAAATTGTTCTCTTGAATAAGATATTCTCCCCTCAGAAACAGAAACTGGTTTCTGAACAAATATTCAGCTGGCCATTCACACCAGTTCGACAAAGATATCTACCTGGACACAAGAATTGACACTAAGTTGGGAACCATGTCTATGGAACCAGTAGTCTCAACAGAGTATTTCTTCAACAGCAACAGCCAACATTTATTATCATTGCATAGTACTGGATGAGGTGCTGGAAATGCAAAATGATAGCATTTTGGGGATTTAATGTTCTTTCCATCTATAAGAACCAACCTGTCTCTGCACATGCTAAGTTGCTTCAGTAGTGTCTAAATTTTGCGACCCTATGGACCATAGCCTGCCAGTCTCCTCTGTCCATGGGATTCTTTAGGCAAGAATATTGGAGTGGATTGCCATGACCTCCTCCAAGGAATCTTCCTGACCCAGGGATTGAACTTGCGTCTCTTACATCTCCATTGGCAGGTGGGTTCTTTACCACTAGTGCTGCTTGGAAAGCCCTAACCTTTCTCTAGAGATCAAATTGCCAACATCTGCTGGATCATTGAAAAAGCTAGAGAGTTCCAGAAAAACATCTATTTCTGCTTTATTGACTATGCCAAAGCCTTTGACTGTGTGGATCACAAGAAACTGTGGAAAATTCTGAAAGAGATGGGAATACCAGACCACCTGACCTGCCTCTTGAGAAACCTGTATGCAGGTCAGGAAGCAACAGTTAGAACTGGGCATGGAACAACAGACTGGTTCCAAATAGGAAAAGGAGTTCGTCAAGGCTGTATATTGTCACCCTGCTTATTTAACTTCTATGCAGAGTACATCATGAGAAACGCTGGGCTGGAAGAAGCACAAGCTGGAATCAAGATTGCCGGGAGAAATATCAATAACCTCAGATATGCAGATGACACCACCCTTATGGCAGAAAGTGAAGAGGAAGTAAAAAGCCTCTTGATGAAAGTGAAAGAGGAGAGTGAAAAAATTGGCTTAAAGCTCAACATTCAGAAAACGAAGATCATGGCATCCGGTCCCATCACTTCATGGCAAATGGATGGGGAAACAGTGGAAACAATGGCTGACTTTATTTTTTTGGGCTCCAAAATCACTGCAGATGGTGACTGCAGCCATGAAATTAAAAGATGCTTACTCCTTGGAAGGAAAGTTATGACCAACCTAGACAGCATATTAAAAAGCAGAGACATTACTTTGCCAACAAAGGTCCATCTAGTCAAGGCTATGGTTTTTCCAGTGGTCATGTATGGATGTTAGAGTTGGACTATAAAGAAGACTGAGTGCTGAAGAATTGATGCTTTTGAACTGTGGTGTTGGAGAAGACTCTTGAGAGTCCCTTGGACTGCAAGGAGATCCAACCATTCCATCCTAAAGGAGATCAGTCCTGGGTGTTCATTGGAAGGACTGATGCTGAAGCTGAAACTCCAATACTTTGGCCACTCATGCGAAGAGCTGACTCATTTGAAAAGACCCTGATGCTGGGAAAGATTGAGGGCAGGAGGAGAAGGGGATGACAGAGGATGAGATGGTTGGATGGCATCACCAACTTGATGGACATGAGTTTGGGTCGACTCCACGAGTTGGTGATGGACAGGGAAGCCTGGCATGCTGCGGTTCATGGGGTCGCAGAAAGTTGGACACAACTGAGTGACTGAACTGAACTGAACTGAACCTTTCTCTAACTGTGAATTTTTGTATATATTATGTTTCTTTTAATTCATTGCTATAGCCTATTATTGAGTCTCACTTCAAGAGAAGGTATTAAAAATTCATTTGTGGTTGCTATAGTAGTAACCTGACATCTTCAGATGAAGGAAAAAAAGCGCATATAAACAGCACATGTTATTACTGACCACAAACAACCACCCAGCTAGTTTCTTTTCAAATTTATGGATTATATTGACTTCGGAGATCTCATTTAGCAGTGGCTTTCAAAGGCACCCAGCTGTACTTGGCAAGAGTACTACATTGGATGTCAGTTCTGAAAGTCCTGATGTCGTCAAGAGACTTGTGTTTGTAGTTTGAGACCATGAGGAAGGCCCGGAAGAAGCCATTTTTTAACCTACCTATACCTTGCTGTCTCCTGTTTGGACAAAAATAACACTTTTCCTCTCATTTCTCATCTGGCATTCTCACTACTCTCTCTTCTGAATGTTTTTCTCTCATCCAGTGCATTCTGTTGCAAGGCAGACTGAACTGTGTGCCTGACACTCTGCTGAACAAGAGAAAGCCTTCCCTTAGCCACAGGACCATGAGTTAATCCCCTTGTTTTGACCTCCTCAGAGCTGCCCAAGGGATGACATCATTACAGAACTTTTTTCCACAGCAGTATTTTTGACATGAAATGTCTAAGACCACTCTGGATAAATGTTCTTCTGGTTGGCACCTTTTTGTATAGAGGATTTGGCAGAATCAGACTTTTCTTTCCTTTTTCCCCTTCACATCAGATTCTGAAATAAGACAAACAACCGAGTCACAGCCAATTCTGCAGTCAAGATATTCCAAAAAGCCTGGCTCTTGGTTAAATGAATCCTGCATAATTCATTTCTGTAACATAGCCTGGATGTCCATTCCCCCTCGCTTTGCATTTCCACAGGGGAGTAGTAGTGTAATGCCATAGACCCTGTTGCACTGTGCAAAGAAAAAATACTCTTCTCTGCCTTGGGCATTGGATACTTTGTTTTCTTGACTTATAACTTACTCCATAAACCCAAGTGGAGAAGCATTCCTCCAGAACACTCCATCCTTTATATTTCCCACAAATAGTCGTTATAATATATATGTGGCCTCTTTAAAAAGCTTTGATGATCATTTCACCTATAGCCAACTTCACAGCCCTCATGCTTTGTGGAGACTCAGGCAGTTATTTTTTAGCCTTAAACTCATCCAACTTGATAAATTATTTGCAGTTAATATTGACCCAGACTCTTGTAAGGAGAAAAACACTAAGCCCTTCCAGGGGATGGATTCAGCTCTTTGAGTAGTTTGGAACCGAGTCCTCAGATGAACATACAGCTCTTGGCCTGCTTTGGTCCTGCCCAGATGGACAATGTTGCAATTACCCACACTTCCCCAAGGCTGTTTCTTCATTTCTGAAAACTAGTCTTGATTGTCTCAGAAGCAGAATTCAATTTGCAGTTCCCCCAGTAACGTGCTGTGATTCATTCGAGGACAAATCTGGACTGAACTGAGTCCAAGTGTCTCTTTTGTGAGACACAAGGGAAGTATAAGTAGATACTATAGTCACCCAGATGAGTCAGCCAGGAATTCATGAAGTGATTCATAAATTGTTATAAAGACCACTAAAGTCTACTAAAATGGAGCGCTGTCTGGCTATACAAAGTGGGGTATTATCATTGGGGGGGAGCGGTTTAGATGTTAAATCAGATGTGAAATCCTTAAAACTGTGCTTTTCTTTTTAGGTTTTGAAAAGGATTCCTTTTTTCCCCTTCTGCAGTCAGCCAAATGCTAAAGCCATTTTTCATTGATTAGTTTTCACAGATGAATTTTAAAACCACTACAGATGATACCCCACAATTCTTTGGGGGAATAAAGAATACCTCCCCAAATCTACCATAGACCAGTTTCTATTCATTATTTCTACTCCCTGGCAGCAAATCAATAATATTTTTCATGTGAATACAATGAAACTAGCTGTTCCGATGCATTCTTCCTTCTTTGGGAGGTCTATAACCCTCATGGAAGAAAGAAGGTGGGGAGGGGGTGAACTATCCAAGCACATATTAATCTAGTTGATCATGTAAACACCTCTTTTCAAAGTGTTAACCCCCAAAGCAGTGCTAAAACACACAGCCCCACGTTGCTTGCCAGCACTGATTGCATATACAATACAAATGAGGAAAAGTGAGGCATGCTTATGACATGTGCTTGGTTTGCAACACAGCCTATTAATAAAATTTGTTTGAAGAAACACAATTGTTAATTGACACATAGAAATATTTTGGATTTATACATAAGGGAGGGTGTAACTGAAAGGAGCTATCCAGTTGGAAAGATTAAAGGTATAAGCCTGGCTTGGGCACAAAGATCCCCATTTTAGAACCGAGCAAACTGGGAAACACATAGTCAGATTTCTTAAAGGCAGTAGCTTACTGATGCCCGCCCCCCGCCCATCCTCATCACCTGGCGGTGAGGAACAAAACCTCAGAGGCCCACAGGAGTCCTCTTCCATGCTCCCTTGTCTCTCTGCTTTGCTTTGCATCTCTGTTAAAAAACATCTTACCTTATTGGGATAAAGTGGTATCTGGAGAACTAACTGCGTGACTTTGGCAAACCATTTCATGTCTCTGGGCCAGATATGATGGTGCACCAATGTCCTTCACCTCAAATATTCTATAGGTGTATGGATTTGTGGGCTCAGAATAACTTGTTGGAAAAGCTGGAAAACCACAACTAAGTGCTCATAGAACTAGAAAATTAACCAGATGAGTAAATGCCTCACTTTCTTTGAGCCTCTTTCCATATTGAAATAGTCAAGGGAGAAAAGAGTCCTAAGTTTTGTTTTTTTTTTTTTGGAGCTTAATAGATATTCTAACACAATGCTATTGTGTTAGACAACGCTTAAGCATTGGGTATATTTTAAATCAGATAGCTTAAATGTACCCTCTGTTCAGAGAAGTCATTCCATAAACATGTATTGATCATCAAAAATGTATCAAACATTCATTGTTTAAAGGACTTTGATACCTAATGTAAAATTGTTCGTAGTTACCCTCCCATCCCTCACCTTCCTTTTTTGTTTTTCTCTGTACTACTCCTTTCTTCTAGCTCAATACACAGTTTGTGGATTTAAACGCGTTCATTGCCTGTCTCCTCTCACCACAGTAGAGCTTCTATAAACTCAGTGTCGTTTGTTACTGTATCTCTAGTGCACCTTCCCTGATAGCTCAGTTGGTACGGAATCCACCTGCAATGCAGGAGACCCCAGTTCAATTCCTGGGTTGGGAAGATCCGCTGGAGAAGGGATAGGCTACCCACTCCAGTATTCTTGCACTTCCCTTGTGGCTCAGCTGGTGAAGAATCCACCTGCACTGTGGGAGACCTGGGTTTGATCTCTGGGTTGGGAAGATCCCTGGAGAAGAGAAAGGCTACCCACTCTAGTATTCTGGCCTAGGGAATTCTATGGACTATATAGTTCATGGGGTTGCAAAGAGTCGGACCCAACTGTATGAATTTCACTCACTCAGTGCACCCGAAGAACTTAGTTGGTGCTCAATAAATACCTCATGAATGAATGAATAAATATGTTATCTCAGATTTTATGACCCCCCAGCAAGAGTTGAGAGTATTTTGCACTTGAAATTGAGGCTGAGAGAAGTCAGGGAATTTATTCAAGACTAGCTAGCTATTATAGTAAGGGGTAGAGCCACACTCCAAGCTCAGAGGATCTGACTTCTCGTGCATCTGTCTTCTATGACATCCATCTGCTTTTCCTGCCATTTGCAATTTCTCTGCACATGAATTTCACCAGTTCTACATGTTTCAGTTGGGGCCTATTGTTCTATGAAACAATCTAAGATTAAGTACTGCATGTACAGGAGAGCTCTTTACTTCTGGCTCACCTTACTGCAAAGTGGGGAAGCTCAGTGTGAACAGAGAGGGGGAGCAGGCTGCAGAAGGGAAGGAGCATAACCAAGTACATATCCCCAAATAATCAGACAATTTCCAAGGTGTATAGATAAATATTTGCAGAAACCTTTCTAAGGTTTTTTTTTTTTTCCCCCAAACCATTGAAACATGGCTCATGCTAAGGTTATATAAACTCCTCCACTAAATGAGTGGAAATAGTTGACTCAATTCTCTGGATTGCTATTGTGTGATCTGCTTCTGATAAGCAGTGATTTTTTTTTAATTCTAGTCTGTTGTATGCATTTTTATGTAACAATTTTCTATTGTTTAAAAGAAGTATAAAAGTCAAAGAAGAGATTGGTAAGCTATGTCAAATGAAATCTGTGAAATGTCAACTGCAGATCAGCAACTGGGGGACAGAGCTGGACCTAGAAAGACATCAGACATTCTGTCTTCTGGCTCTGGGAAACTGCTGTCACTCAGAATGAATGAGAGTGATGATATCTTGTCTTGACATGATGGGGGAATGAAATGTTCCATGGGAGGAAAATTATAAACCTCTGCAATTTATACTCAGCATTAAAATTCTATATTTTATCATCAAAAAAATTAATTCACCTCCTTTGGAGTTAAAAAGAAATCTTTCTCCTTTGGGAAGAATATTCAGATCATATTCATTTGACATGTGTGTGCATGTGTTAAAAAGACTAGGTTGGAAAATAGGTGAAGACACTAAGAAAATGGGATTTCGAGGCCCGCTCCACCCTACCTTCAGTAACAATAACAACATTGTATATTTTGCTTAGTGAGTTTCTGTTTAAGTATGCATGTTTTTTATTTGTTTGCTTGCTTTTGAAGTAAATGGCTTCAAACTACTCAAGTTTCTTGAGGTTTTTTGTTTTTGTTTTTTTTTTTTTGCCTTTTAAATAACATTCCTGGCATCTCTCTTGCTGTAAGTTAGTGATTGCTTTTGGTTGCGCCCAGGGCCTTGCTTTGCACCATAGAGCTTTCTCTTCTGCTTCTTTCCTGCCCTCTCATATCTGATTTTTATTTGCCATTTTTATTTCTGTGAGCTAGTTAACAAGTAAGCAAGTTTATAAAAACTAAGTTTAAGTTAATAGATTGTAAGATTTTTCAATAAAATACTATGTAGTGTTTTTTAGGCAATAACAAAATTGATTCTGTGTACTAGAAAGTCTGTCATATTTATGCAATCATTTCTTACAGTGGACTTTTTAGTGCTAAATTCTTTTTTATTTCTGTGTTCCTAACAGTTGTCTGGATTATCACGATCACATCTCGTTGCTTTTCATTTCTCCTCTATATATGTAAAATTTAGAATTTCTATACCAATTCTTTTCTTTTAAAAGCAAAGACTACTTTAGGTGTGCATTTATTTCATTTAGAATGGTATATATTTAAATTTTTATTAATGCTTTATACAGAGTATCATACTAGATTTTGAAATTATATTAATTCTATGCCATATAATCTTATTTATTTTAATAACATGGAGTATAACCCAGCCTGAAGTAGCAAAAAGCAAAGTGTTAAGGTCAGCTGAGGGCTCAGTATTATTTTATTCCCCCCAGGTTTCTGAGATAGACTATGCTAAAATCTTGTTGTGTATGTACTTTCACATTTTTTTTTCTTTGTTCAACATTACTTTTATAGTAAGTAATATGTGGTAGCCAAGAGAGCATGGCTGAGTGTGAAACTTGTATGACTGAGTAGATAAGAATGATTTTTTATTAGCATGTAAGTATATACTTTCTGGATAGATGTATAGATATATAATTTATATATAGATATATAATCTAAATATATATACAGTAACATTCTAGATGACTCCTAATATGCTCAAATGAACTCTGTTCTTTTAGTTTGTTGTCTATGCTACTTTTTTATAACTAGTAATCATAATTCATGCTAGTCATATCATCGCAAATTACAAAAATATAGTTTTATATTGCTGACAGTCTTTGTCTCCTTCCCCTTACACATTGTCTACTCTTTATTAATCAAACTTTTATTTATGAGTTAAATTTATTGTGCTGTGGAGGAGGGAGTTGTGAAATCAAATTATTCTCCTCCATTAAGCTACACTTCTAAATATTGTAACCTGCCCCATCTACAAATCTCTGCCTTGTCAGTCCTTAACAGGCAGAAGTACCAGGAGAGGAGACTGAAAAGCCACCAAGAGCATGTTGCATCTTTTATTCCCAAACAAAGAAATACAATTAAGAAGCCAAAGAATCTTGCTTCTTTCCCCCCGCCCAAAACAAATTTGAGATGCCAAAGATGGCTACTTAGCAATGATGTAGGTTTCCTTCTAATTCAAATCCACCCCTTTCTCTCCCTCCCTAGCGATCTTCTGCTCACAGGATTCTGGTGTTAGTTGGTGGTGTGAACTCCTTCTAGCCCCAAAGTCTGTGGTCTCACAATTCCTCTTTTCTCTCCACAGCTTGAGGGCAGCCTGTGAGAAACACTAAGGACATGTTCCCCAAGAAAATAGCCTCTATACGGGGAATCTTGGCATGCAAGTTTTTAATAGAAGTTATGGGGACAGTGTCAGGGTTAGCTTGCTCTTTTTTTTTTTTCAGAACAATGGGCCACTCAGCACTCTTTTCAGACTAATTTGAGTCAAGATGATGTGCTTGGAGAATATATATTTATCTGTAACAGAACACTGAGTTTGGATAAGGAAATGGTAATCCACTCTAGTATTCTTGCCTGGAGAATCCTATGGACGGAGAAGCCTGGTAGGCTACAGTCCACGGAGTCACAAAGAGTCGGACACGACTAAGCAACTTCAACTTCACCTTCACACTGAGCTACTATTCTCTTCCAGCAGAGGGAAGATGCATGTTCTTGATTAAGTAGGCATCTGAACCCAGCAAGTTTCTTTAGGCAGCCTCTGACTTCTCTTCTCCATAACTATTCCAATTCCTCCCTTCTTGGTTCCTATGTCATCTTCCTGCATTGTCTCATCAGACCTCAAGAAGGGGAATGCAGAGAGAAATGGGATTTCATCCCATGGTTTCTTACTGCAGCAATACAAATGTAGAAGCTCTACCTTGTTAACTACTGTGGTTCGAAACGTCCTCCCTTTGATTCATCAACGGCCCTACACAAAAAGCCCAGGAAAATTAAGTGACCTGTTTCTATGAAATAAGTGGTGGATACATATGGCAACATCTACACGTTGTCATAAAACAAAGCCTGCCTTTCTACACAGAAACAGCCTGTTGAAGTTTTTCAACCTCCTGAGTTTTTGGAGGACAACCAAATACTTCACTGCTAACACAGTTTCCCTGCTCATTATCATGATGCTTCCTTTCACTGCACTGACAGAGTCCCTGCTCCTTTCTCCATCACACTTGTGCCAGCCACCTACTGAACTGGCAAATCATGTGTTGGTTCTTTTTTTGCAGGGGGAGGGGGTGTTGGAAAAGGAAAGTTAACTTTATTTTGAATGCCAGCAACTATGAGAGAGAACAGACACTTGTCCAAAGGCTGACTCCCCTCTCTCCCTGACAATTTTAATAGTCTGTGGTCATTGCTCAACTTTAACATTGTTTGCACAAGTACACTTCAAGGAAACTTCAATGTTAGAAAGTATAAGGTGTCATTTTAAACCTAGTGAGTCAGATCCTGCCATTTCCCTTACAATTAGAAGATCAATGGATAGTTATCATTTTATATCTCAGGTTAGTTGATAATATCACTTTATTTAAACACCTGTACGTTCTGCCTCAGAAACTACTAGTAATCTTACTGAGATGGGCATGTCTGACTGCAAAAATGTCCCAAATCATGTTCCTGTTGGCAATGTTCTTTGCCAAACACAGAACCTACACAGATATCTGAGTTCTGGATTTCAAACCACACTTGACCTTTGAGGTGTAAGTTAATTTATACTTGACAGAAGAAAATATATTATCTAAAGAGAATAGGACTGAAGAGGCTTTAATAAAGTCATAAACAAAATGTTTATGAGCTAAGTGTAAATGAATCAGAAGTATATGAATCAAATTTCCCCTAAAATGCAAACAGGTCTAAAAATTAGTGGAAAGGGGGTCTGACAAAAGATGTGCTTTGAATTTCACCAAGCCCAGAGTATTTGAAATGCATTTTAAGAAGCTTGACAAACTCAGACTGTGACTGGATTTTCCCTTTGTTGATCTCTTTTATTCCCTCAATATCTCAATTGAGAATTCAGTGGTTGAAAAATGGGAGAGAAAAGTCTTAAGATTTTTTTAAAAAGGCTTTTTGTCACGCTCTTATACAGTCAGAATAGGGAATTAGAATTTGGCTTTGAAGACTTTGTCTTTGCTCCTGCTATTTTGCATCTCTCATGTTTCCTTTTATAATTGTTTTCTCAGGTTTGCACCTTCTGCTCCATCTCCTCACCACATTAGCCCCCGGAGAGTTCCAGCTCCTTCTTCAATAATGCAGAGAACACAGCCTCCCCATACCCAGCAGCCCTCAGGATCACACCTGAAGTCTTATCAGCCAGAAACAAGCTCTTTTCAACCAAATGGAATCCATGTCCATGGTAAGCAAGTAACTGTCAGTCTCTTGAGTTTTGAAAAGTGATTCTGTGCTGTTGCTTTTAATTGTCTTAGTTACCTGTTGTAGATTTCAGCTGTCCTGTTATATACCACCAGGCTTTGGCTTTCATGACTTTCCTCTAAAATTTCACACTTTATCAGCATGAAATCTTGTAGCATCTTCCTGGCTTTGGCCCTAAGATGGTATGACTTAGGATACCCACAAGTGGTCAACCCAAGGTAATGATCCATTCATTGACCCAGGGCTTTTACCACCTTGTGGACAGGTCCTAACAACAGCATCTTGTTTCTTAGACAATAAACGGTGTAAAAGGCAACAGCAAGGGTTCTTTTGCCTGTGCCTGCCTCACCTCTCACAGGTCTTTGCCCCAGTTCCCATATGCCCAGATCCTCTCCATCCTTCAGGACCCAGATGAAATGGCACTTCTCTCTGAAGCCTTTCCTGATCTCCTTGCTGCACATGATCTCTCTTGGCTCTAAACTGGCTGCATATCAGCTGTACTTCCGATACGACATACACTTTCTCTCACTTGTAGTTTACTTCTCTGTGAGTAAAACTTGTCTTCATTGGTAATGTGAAACTTCTTTCTAAAGTCAGAATGTTCTGACCCATTGTTCTTCCTTTTTGAGAATTTAGCACAGTTCTTCACATGTTGTAAAGATACGTAAGTGCTGGATGGAGTCATGGAAGAAGAGGGAAGGAGGCAAGAGTAGTCGTGATTGTTTTCAAAATGTGTTTAACCTAGAACATGCGTGGAGAACTAAGTTTAGCTTAATTTCTTTTCTTTACTTGAGCCAATTTTGCTGACTCAGGCAGATATCTTAGTGAACATCCATAGCAAGTTGAGTTGTTGAATCATATAGACTCAAAATATACATAGCCTTTTCCCTGGTGGCTCAGACGGTAAAGCATCTGCCTGCAATGCAGGAGACCTAGGTTCGATTCCTGGGTCGGGAAGATCCCCTGGAGAAGGAAATGGCAATCCACTCCAGCACTCTTGCCTGGAAAATCTCATGGACAGAGGAACCTGATAGGCTACAGTCCATGGGGTCGCAAGGAGTCGGACATGACTGAGCGACTTCACTTTACTTCCTAGGGACAGATACACATTCTGTTTAAGCAGAAGCGATACTGTATATTTACACTGAGAGTTTCAGCACCTGAGAAACAAGATTCAGTTCTCCTCTATCTGTCTCATGCTGATTCCTGAGTTTGCTTTCTATGAGTTACTACTTGTAATTAATGGGTGATATCCCCCCAAAATCTAAATCAGTATTCAAGCTGTGTATGGAAAAGTGTGAATAACCTCCCAGGAGGGCAGAACAAAGCAGCATTATGGAGCTCAGGGTGGATAAGAAATCCATTGCCTCTCCCCTCTACCTGATAGCAGTAATCACATGAACCCCCTATCCTCAACAAAACTTGGGCCTGTGGTATTATTTTTTACCTTCTTCTGTCAGTACATTTCTTCTCAAGCTTTAGTTATGTGTTTACGCAACCAAGAAATATTCCTTGAGTGCCTACTATGTGTAAAGAAATGAATGTGTGAAAAAGACCAACAGAACACTCTCTTTCCGAGGGGGGTTCCCAACTCTGACAAGGAGCTCTTCTAATGTGGGGGAGACCCAGGTCCTCTGAAGCCACCCTCATCTGTGGGCGGAAGGCAAACAACAGAAGTTCTGGCTTTGTAGAATACAGAATAGATCATTGATTCTAAGACACGCAGTTTTTACCTTCATATTTTAACACTGCTAAAATCTGAATATATCTCAGTCAGTGGCATCGTGTAATTGGCAGTGATTTTTCTTTCTGGTGTTGTATAGAATAATGGAGCATTTCACAGTCAGTGGTGTCATAGTTCCAATGAAATGTAATATCACACACTTTGATTACAACTGTGAAGCATATTTTAAAATTTCAAAAATTAACCTGCTTGTAGAAAAAAAAAATGGAAGGAAATTCTCCAAAACATTAACAGTTTTTTTTTTTTTTAAATCGTGGTGGTAGGATAATAGGTAGTTTCCTGTCTTTTTTTTTTTTTTTTTTTCTGCTTTCTAAAGAAATTCTAAAAAAGATTTTGGAATTAGACTAATTGGAATGCAAATACCAATCTACTCAGCTGTGTGACTCTGGACAAATTATTGAGCTTGAGTTCTCTTTCATTAAATGAGGGCAGTCTTAAGCTATCTTCTCTCATCTGCTGTTATAAGGATTCAACAAGGAAAGCACTTGGTGCAGTGTAGGAGCTTAATTAATTAATGTTCTTCCTTCTACTCCCTTTTCTTTATCAGACTATTTGAGAATAGCAATAATATTTGTAGCCTTAGGGTAAGCATAATACTTGATCCAGAGTAGACATTTAGTAAGTATTTACTGAAAAAGGGATTGACACTCTCTCATTCACCAAACAAATAATGAAACAAGATACAAATAATGGATTTACCCTCTCATTTTGTCCTGCCTCTTAGCAAAAGACTCTTCTGCCATATTTCTCATTTTTAGTTGAATAATGAATTTTCACAAGTTTAGTTGAAATTGTGGGTTTTTTTTTTCTTTTCACGTTGTTAAAAATTCCCATGACTAATAGAAACTGCTAATAGTGTTACAAATCTTCCCTAGATGGTCCCCAACAAAGGTCCTTCTGCCCAGTGTTGTTCGAGTTGATAGAACAAGACTGAGTTCATTTCAGAAGCAAAGGAAAGCTTCATTCTTGGATAAAAGAATGGAGAGGCCCCAACTCCTGCTCTATAGCATGGGCTCTCCCAGAAAGGCCATAAACTGGGCTTCTTTATAGGATTCTTTCCTACAGAAGGGTGGGACGAGTTCTTGCAGGTCTGGTGCAGCATTTTTGCAAATGGCGTGCCGTCCTCATCTTGAATTGCAGTGTCGTGCTCAATGCTTCTGCACAGTGCACGCCAAGCTGAAGTGTCTGGCACAGCAGTTCTGCACGGGGAGCTCTAATCCAACATGTTAAGTGCAAGGCAAGTGAAACTAAACACAAAAGAAGAGATTATACCTCATCTTCTTACCTAGGTTGTGTCCTATTTTTCCTGGGAACCCCAGTGGACTTTGCCAATGACAATAGCAGCTCTAAAATAAATACATAAACAAGCCTTTCTGGAAGAGATCAAGATATAGTTATGCAAACTGGGAGATCCTGACTCTTGCAGGAAGGTGGTCAAGTGGCTGCAGTGAAGAACTAGCAAAGGAAGTAGTCATGGATTAGCTTCTGGACCTCTGCTAGGATTCAAGAGCAGGGACCCACATGTGTACCTACTTCCTCTGCCAAGCTTTTTTTTTTCTTCTGAAAATATTTTTCTAACACTTTCTTGGCATGACCATTTCTTATCAACTACTCCTTAGGATAAGGGCCAAATTGATCTAATATTTTTCAAGTGGGTGATTCAGTGGTAGGGGTGAGGGGAGCAGAGATCCTCTAAATGAGTTGCTGTTACTGGCTATGCCTTTCAGCTTTGGTTGCACTAGTTTGCTTGATGGTATTATATAGGATCTTGGTAAGAAGGAACTTCATCCCTGATGAAACTAGATTTTTAAAGCCCCGAGCAGTGTCAGGGTTGCTAACATGATAGCTGCAGTGAATATTTGTTCTTTCTTTCAAGAAGTTCATGGCTTTAATGAACATTGTCACCCCCATCCTCTCTGTGCTCCCTGTGGTAGGTAGAGGTCAGAGAAAAATGTCATCACTGTATTTTTAGATATGGGAACTGAGACATGGAAGAGTATTAAATGTCTAGGCATTGCTGCCTTGGCAAAGTACCTGGGCATCATTAATGAGAAATCCACATTTCCAAGCCACTTTCTTAGTCTAAGTCAAAAGCACATCAAAATAAATATGATTTGTGTATATATCCATGAAATATACACTTGTATGTAAATATTGTTGCATTACATAGAGCCACTAAAGGTTATTATTCAGAGGGGCTTTGGTCTAATAGATGAAGAAAATGTGGTCCATTGAGTTTTATTCATGCCATACTAATTGACAAGAGCTTAGATGTTGTGTGCTCTATGTATATATTTATTAAGAGGTATTTTGTAAAAGGCATACTGTGAAAAGGTTAATAGCACTGCATTTTCAAGTTCCCTTAACTAGTGGATGACCCAGGACCAGAACTCAGTTTTGTTGATTCTGCATCTACTTCATCCATTCGTATTGTTTTCATTAGTAAGATGGATAAGGTGTCATTCCTTTTAATATTTGAATGCTGATAGCATTTACAGGTCTCTGTTTGGATGGCATCTCCAAGGTAACTTCCTAATACATTTTAGTCTTTATTTAAGATGTAAACATAAGGACAACTCTTTCCAATCATGTAAGCTTGTTCCTCGGTCTTTTCTTTCTCTTTAGGACTATTCTCTTGCCCGGGCAAGCTTCAGCATTTTGCCTGGATTAGTTGCCTGAGACTTGATATTTGTACATTGTGTTATGGTACTAATGGATAATTTCTTTTTAAATGTCCTATTCACTCCAGGCTGTTAGAATGCCATGGGAATTCCTAGAACAGTATTTTAACAACCTTCCTCCTTCTGGCCCCATCAAGGAGAGGCCAAGTTCAATTCAACAAGTGTTTATTGATCATCCACTTTTGCCAGGCAAACATGAATGTTGTTTAATCAGTGCAATGTGATACATGCAATATCAGAAGGTATCAGAGGCTCCCAGTTTATTCAGAGGAAAACATCAGAGAAAGGATTCTGGTGGTGACCTTGAATAGGGCTTTGAAGGTGAATAGATCTTTGGGTAAGCCAAGTGGGAAGCAATATTCCAGGCAAGGGGAAGCAGGATACACAGGCAGGAGCACAAATGGCAGCATGGTGAACTCCTAGAGAGGCGAGGCTGAGGCAGTGTGTGTGTGACTGGAACATACAGCTCAGCTGTGGAATGTAGGGAGAGGACCTGAGGAGCCAGCAAGGCCAGCTTATAAAGGGATATGGGGCCACACTAAGTGTTACGCTGCCGAGTAAAGAAGCCAGTGTGTTATTTAGGAGACTCAACTAGGGCATTGTGTAGAGAATGGAATGGGTGGGGTAGGAACATGGCAAGCTAACCCTAGGGATTAGATTGGACTGCCCGTGGAGAACACCAGAACAACACTGACTTACGTAAGCAGTCTAGTTCACCCTCTGGATGAACTGCTAAATAGGGAAATGATGTCAGAATAATGTGGAACTCTGTGTGTTCACATACAATCTTTCCTAGGCAAGAGTAGCTGAGATGCAAGGAAGAAATGAAGAAGCCCTCAGCCTATCTGATGCACAGGCAGGATCCCTTTCTTTTCTCTTTTAATAAAATTTGAAAGGTGCACCATCCCAAAGCTGTCTCCCCAGAAAGGTACACACCAGGCCTGCCCAGCCTTCAGCTGATGACAGATCACAATTCTCCCAAAGTACTGGTTCTGTCACCTGCTATCTCAGTTCCTGCAAGCCGTCACTTCAAGTCAACATTTTTGTGCATTTTTAATAACCACCATAGAGCCTCTAGCCACATTGAACTGGCTGCCCAGATCTTCTCTTATCATTTTCTTATTCCTGCAATTAGTAGGTTTCACAGATTTCGAGTGGTCTGTCCAATCCTAGTTTTCCCAGAGAGCCTGTTATTTGTAATACATGTTTGTACAAAGACCTTCTCATGACTTGTTTATCATGTTAGCAGCCTGCCTAGTGTACTCTTTCTCATGTGACAAGACATCTGAAAGTAACAGTACAGAGGAGAAGCAACCCAACGGAGCCAACCGTGTGCCAGCCTCCTCCAGCTTTCTGTTTTGCTGTCTTTAACAGTGACTGCCATCCTCCACTGTGACCTCCATATTGGTCACAACATGGATGCTGTTGTTCTCCATTAGCTTCTTGTCTCAGTGTCAGGCAAAAATAAGGGGAAAGAGTGAAGGACAGGTGCGCCCCAAACTTAACCCCGTGGCCATCGTCACATGCAAGGGAGTCTGGAAAGACAGATATTTTACTGCATTGCCACGCTTGACAAAATTGAGGTTCTGTTGATAATGTTTATTGGATAGACTGCAAGATGTGCCAAAAATTCTCTGGAACCATCTTCTTTTTTTAGTTGACAAATAACTGCTTAACAATGCTGTGTTGACTTTTTCCGTACAATAATGCGAGTCAGTCACAGTTTACATATGTGTGTGCTAAGTCATTTCAGTTGTGTCTGATTCTTCTGCAACCCCATGGACTGTAGCCTGCCAGGCTCCTTTGTCCATGGGATTCTCCAGACAAGAATACTGGAGTGGGTTGCCAGACCCTCCTCCAGGGGATCTTCCCAAGCCAGGGACTGAACCCTTGTCTCCTGCAACTATATATACAGCTCAGGCTTCCCCAGTAGCTCAGCTGGTAGAGAATCCACCTGCAATGCAGGAGACCCCAATTTGTTTCCTGGCTTGGGAAGATCCCCTGGAAAAGGGATAGGCCACCCACTATGGTATTCTTGGGCTTCTTTGGTGGCTCAAATGGTAAAGAATTTGCCTGCAATGTGGGAGACCTGGGTTCAATCCCTGGCTTGGGAAGATCCCCTGGAAAAGAGATAAGCCACCCACTATAGTAATCTTGGGCTTCTTTGGTGGCTCAAATGGTAAAGAATTTTCCTGCAGTGCGGGAGACCTGGGTTTGATCCCTGGGTTGGGAAGATCCCCTGGAGGAGGGCATGGCAACCCATTCTAGTATTCTTGCTTGGAGAATCCTTACGGACAGAGAAGGCTGGCGGGCTGCAGTCCAGGAGGTCCCAAAGAGCCAGACATGACTAAATGACTAAACACAGCACAGTACAGCATGTACATCTCCCCTCCCCAGTAAGCCTCCCTCCCTGCTCTGGAACAAATCTAATCTGTAAAATGGAACAATCTCACAGATTAATTCACATTGATTGCATCTTGGAAATCAGTGGTAGAGACTAGAGGCCGCTTCTGAGGGCTCTGCCTTGTTTTCCACCCCTCTTCCTTATTCCCTTAGGTTTCTATACTTTCCACTACTTGCTGTCATTTCACCCCTTTGGAGTTGCCAGTTTCGAACACAAAGATTTCCATCTTCCATGATCCAGTCATTAGATTTCATTAGGGAATAACCATGAAGCTATCTCCCCAGCCTGAGCTGTTTGATATCAGGGTGGCAGCAGGGAGAAGTAGGAGCTGCCTCTGGTGGCCCCATAGCTGTCTTCCCATGATGTAAAGTGTGCCCTGCCTGCAGACCCCAAAGAAGCAAGCCAGTCAGCTGCCAGACACTAGTGGCGTTTCTGCACCTCACAGTGGAAAACAAAACATTTCCAGACACCAGCAGGCCTCCAAGAACAAAATGTGTTGTCAATGGCTTATCCTAGCAAACAGCCCAACCATCTTTCAAACTGAGGAAACCTCAGAGCATTGATACTTGAATGAAATGGAGTGGCAGGTACAAGCTGAACTTCTTCCTCTGTGCTGGCTGTTTACTTAACAATGATTGTGCAATGGTACTTTCCGGAAGAGTCCTATGGGTTACGGCTATGACTGATCTCATTTCTGGAGGTTTATAGTGTTAAATGTTTAAAGCTTATTTTTTTAAGGCAAATTGTAGAGACAATAAACATACTTCCCTCCCACAGGAAATTTAGTCACATCTGCATATATGAGATTGTGAAATAACAAAGCAGTAAGTCTAGAAATTGTATTGCTTAGAACTCAAGCATCTGTCACAATTTCCCCTTGAAATCTCAGGAAGACAAATAAGACTGATAAATCAACGTGTAAAAGTCTTCATTGAGAAAGCTGTGACATATTCACAAGGAGAATGAGCCAGTGAGTGTACTACATGTTATTCTGATCAACAGCAGTCATAATCAGGAATAATTTTTGGCATCAGCCATGATGTTATTAATGCTTATATAGTACTAGGGATTGATGATTAAATCCAGGGAAATTCTTAATTGCTCTTATATGCTTAATTACTACAAAATTATCCCAAGAGCAATTTTACATAGCTACTACTTGATAAATTCTGACAGTGTGCTAATTCTATAAAACAAAAGTTAAAATTAAGTGTTTATGAGTACACTCAGAATTTCAGCATATTGGGTTTTATGACAGGTGTGTAAAACGGTTGTCTTAATCAGAGGAGCCATTTGATTGATTATGGAAAACTAAACTATGAATGATCTACATATTTAATTAAGCATGTGCACATACAAGCACACTCACTCATAGATTAAACTCCTATATAAATAAGGATAATAGAGGACTGAATCAAGTAATCATCACTGAATTCTAAGTTTCCTGAAGACAGGAATTGTATCTCCTCACATTGCTTGGCACGTGGTAATACTTAATAAGTTTATTGAATAAATACGAATTAGTAAAAAGGGGAGGAGTAAGAGAGAAATTTTGCCCAGGATTTCTTAAACTGGTTGTTGGAGCAAGCCATTGGCAAAATTGTGACTTGGAATCAAATTTTCAAGGCCCTTCTTTTCTCTGGGCACTTCCTCTTACTTTCCTGTCTGTCTCTTTAGATATCCAGTGCTTACCAACTGCCTGAGACTTCTCCCTAGAGAAAATAGAATGATCTAATGATTCACTTATGCATTAAGGGAAGTTTAATGCAGTGCTCTTTCTCATGAGTATTTTGCACATTTGGTACTGAGTGTCAAGCAGTGAAATTCTGAGCAGTGGCAGCCCTGTGGAAGAGAGATTTTGAAGCATCCGCAGGGCCCTTACGGGCAAGTCCCTTGTTTTAAAAAGCACTTTTCAGTTTTCAAAGCATTCCTATCCTCTAGCTTACATACCCCAAATTTGGTCATATTATCTCAGAAGAGGAGATTTACAGAAGGGGAAATTGTGACTTGCCCAAGGTAATATAGGAAGAGAAACAGTGAGCTTTAGAACAAAGCTGTAAGAGTCTGTAGAAAAAGTCTCTGGAGTCAGGCAGATCTGAATTGGAATCTTATGAGCAAGTCATATAATGTCCTGAATCTAATTTTCCTATTTTATTTTTATTGAGATAGATTTGGTATACAATATTGTGTTTTTCTCCTGCAGAGAAGCTCTGTATAGTCAGCAAAAACAAGACCAAGAGCTGACTGTATCTCAGATCATGAACTCCTTATTGCCAAATTCAGACTTAAATTGAAGAAAGTAGGGAAAACCACTAGGCCATTCAGGTATGACCTAAATCAAATCCCTTATGATTATACAGTGGAAGTGAGAAATAGATTCAAGGGACTAGATCTGATAGACAGAGTGCCTGAATAAATATGGACAGAGGTTTGTAACGTTGTACAGGAGGCAGTGATCAAAACCATCCCCAAGAAAAAGAAATGCAAAAAGGCAAAATGGTTGTCTGAGGAGGCCAAACAAATAGCTGAGAAAAGAAGAGAAACGAAAGGCAAAGAGGAAAAGGAAAGACATATCCATATGAATGCAAAGTTCCAAACAATAGCAAGGAGAGATAAGAAAGCTATCCTAAGTGAACAATGCAAAGAAATAGAGGAAAACAATAGAATGGGAAAGACTAGAGATCTCTTCAGAAAATTAGAGATAGCAAGGAAACATTTCATGCAAAGATGGGCACAATAAAGGACAGAAACAGTATGGACCTAACAGAAGCAGAAAAGAAAAAGAGGTGGCAAGAATAACAGAAGAACTATACAAAAAATATCTTTATAACCCGGACAACCTAGATGGTGTAGTCACTCATCTAAAGCCAGACTTGCTGAAGCATGAAGTCAAGTGGGCCTTAGAAAGCATCACTACAAACAAAGCTAGTGGAGGTGATGGAATTCCAGTTGAGCTATTTCAAATCCTGAAAGATGATGCTGTGAAAGTGCTGCACTCAATATGCCAGCAAATTTGGAAAACTCAGCAGTGGCTACAGGACTGGAAAAGATCAGTTTTCATTCCAATCCCAACAAAGGCAATGCCAAAGAATGTTCAAACTGCCACACAATTGCACTCATCTCACACACTAGCAAAGTAATTATCAAAATTCTCCAAGCCAGGCTTCAGCAGTACGTGAACAGAGAACTTCCAGATGTTCAAGCTGGATTTAGAAAAGGCAGAAGAACCAGAAATCAAATTGCCAACATCCATTGGATCATCGAAAAGGCAAGAGAATTCCAGAAAAACATCTACTTTTGCTTTATTGACTACGCCAAAGGTTTGGACTCTGGATCACACAAACTGTGGAAAATTCTTAAAGAGATGAGAATACCAGACCACCTTACCTGCCTCCTGAGAAACCTGTCGGCAGGTCAAGAAGCAATGGTTAGAACCGGACATGGAAGAATGGACTGGTTTGACATTGGGAAAGGAGTATGTCATTGGGAAAGGAGTATGACATTGGGAAAGGCTGTATATTGTCACCCTGCTTATTTAACTTACATGCAGAATATATCATGCAAAATGATGGACTGGATACAGCACAAGTGGGAATAAGGATTGCAAGAGAAATATAAGTAACCTCAGATACAAATGGCATCACTCTTATGGCAGAAAGTGAAGAGGAACTAAAGAGCCTCTTGAAGAAGGTGAAAGAGGAGAGTGAAAAAGCTGGCTTAAAACTCACCATTCAGAAAACTAACCTCATGGCATCTGGTCCTATTACTTCACGGCTATAGATGGGGAGACAATGGAAACAGTGACGGACTTTATTTTCTTGGGTTCCAAAATCACTGCAGATGGTGACTGCAGCCATGAAATTAAAAGATTCTTGCTTCTTGGAAGAAAAGCTATGACCAACCTAGACAGTATATTAAAAAGTTAAGACATTACTGACAAAGTAAAAGTAAAGTAAAAGGTCCATCTAACCAAAGCTATGATTTTTCCAGTAGTCATATATGATGTGAGAGTTGGACCATGAAGAAGACTGAGCGTCGAAGAATTAATGCTTTTGAACTGTGGTGTTGGAGAAGATACTTGAGAGTCCTTTGGACTGCAAGGTGATTGCACCAATCAATCCTAAAGGAAATCAATCCTGAATATACCCTGGAAGGACTGGTGCTGAAGCTGAAGCTCCAATACTTTGGCCACCTGATGCAAAGAACTAACTCATTTTAAAGACCCTGATGCTGGGAATGATTGGAGGCAGGAGGTAAAGGGGATGACAGAGGATGAGATGATTGGATGGCATCACCAACTGAATGGACATGAGTGTAAGCAAAGTATGGAAGTTGGTTAAGGACAGGGAAACCTGGTGAGCTGCAGTCCATGGGGTTGCAAAGAGTCGGACACAACTGAGCATCTGAAAAACAACAATATTATGTCAGTTTCAGGTGTGATGAAATCTGACATTTACATACATTATGAAATGATCATCACAAATCTAGTAACCATCTGTCCCCCTACAGTATTATTGACCTTATTCCTTATGCTCTGCTACTGCTACGTCGCTTCAGTCGTGTCCAACTCTGTGCGACCCCATAGATGGCAGCCCACCAGGCTCCTCCATCCATGGGATTTTCCAAGCAAGAGTACTAGAGTGGGCTGCCATTGCCTTCTCCTCTCCTTATGCTCTAGCTTTTTGTATAACTGGAAATTTGTACCTCTGAGTCTCTTTTACCTGTTTCACCTACCACCCTCCCCTCTACAGACTATCCATTTGTTCTCTCTCTCTGAGTCTGTGTTCATTTTGTTTTGATTCTTTTTTTTTTAAATTCTGAATATAATATGAGGATAGTGGTATTTCTCTTTTAGAGTTGGTATAAGATTGACAGAAAATGCCTGGTCTGTAGTGTATGTTCAGTTAATTAAAGCTTTTAGTACTGTTGCCATTTTTCTACCGTGCACCAGATTCTGGGTATGCTGGTTACTTCCACTTATATTGTTTAATCCTCACAATAACATTAATACAAATATAAATATAATCTAGCCTCCCAGGTGAGACTTTGCCCCCAGTCACATACCTAGTGAGTATCAGAGCTGGTATTATAAACACAATCTGACTCCAGAGCCCACACTTATTCTCCTTCATGATAATGCTTGTAGATACAGTACTGTGGGAGTTTTTAGTTACTTGGGAATCATTTTTGGGGTGAAATTTAAACGTGAACCATTAAAGATGAGGTTACTTAGAGAACTAAAGTTAGTGCTAGCAATACAGGTACAATGATTCGTGAGACAACGTGATTTCCCGCCAACCACTTGTGTTGTGTCTTTGCATGCTGATTGCTGAGAATGTCTGCCTTTTCCTTCCCGCTGTGCCAGGTGGTATGGCGCATGCTTACATTGCCCTTTCCCATTAGTCCTCATAACATTCCTATAAGGAAGGCGTTGTTTATTCCCATTTTACAGCTGAGGAATCTGAATCACTAAAATGTTAAGTAACTTGCCCATGATTTCTTAATCTTGAAATAATGGAGTTGGAAACTACACCCAGGACCATCTGGCAGCAGAGTCTGTGCTTTTACCCCTGGATTAAGAGCTATCACAGTCCCTAAAGGCAAGGGAGTGCCGGCTCTCTGACTGCCCCAGTGGTGTTACCCCACAGGTGTGTATATGTGTGTGTGTGTGTCTCCGTGTGTGCGCATGTGCACATATGTGTGCATTCTCTCATATGCCATGTTTGCTCAAGTACACGTGTGCTGGGGGAAACTGCTTGGAAGCCTGATTACTAAATCAACAAACCAGGTTTACTGGACTCGTAGCACATTCCTTAAATACAGTTTTTAAATTAGAAAAAAATTGCCTTTTCGTTTTTTAAAGGTGCTTAGGGTCCTTAAGTTTATGAAGAGCTTAATTTGCTTCCCAGGCTATGTTCATCTTAACCACTGCTTAAAGGTAATGACTGTTACGATTGGTGAGTACTCTTTTTAGACCTTTAAGAATACTTCTGAAAATGAAATATATGCATGTATATGTACATGACATCTGCCCTGTTATAAAATGGCCTCATAATAAGCATTTTATTTTATGACTTTTTTTTAACTTAACAAAATATATGCTTTTGCTTTCTGGGTCAATGTATGTAGATCAACTCCTTTTTAATTATACAGTACTTAACAAAAACTTATCATCATTTTTTCATCATCCCACTGTTGCAAGACGTTTATTTTTTTCACTTGTCGCTTTTATTAATAGTGCTATGCTAAATCTCCTGGTGTATACCGTGTGTTTACACAAGCACTCTCACACACATGCATATCTTTCTGCATACTTTCTTTAGGGAGTATTTCTAAAAGAAAAATTGCTGGATTAATTGTTATATACATTTTAAAGCTGGATAGGTACTGCCATATATTCCTTCACCAAGTCTATACCAATTTAAACTCAACAGCAGTGCATTAGAGCATTCATTTCCCCACCCTAGATATTGCCAGTCAGTTTAATCCTTGCCAATTTGTACAGCAAAGTTGTTTTGATTTTTCCTTTGGTTAGTAATATGATTGAGCGTGTTTTAATATTTTTATTGAGCTCTAAAGGTGATTTACTTATAATAGGAATTAAGTAACAGGCGCTACTACTTAAGTAGTTATATTATTTATTAAGTAGTTCACGTGCTCTTTCACTTGCCAGTCAGCTTGTGTCATTGGCAGTAGGACAGTTTGTTTTCTCAACTGGAACTCAAAAATTTAATGAAGAGAAGGAAAATATCCAGAAAATTTGTTTCATTGGCTATTGTGACTTCTCTGCCAGTTAACTTAAAAACTATAGAAAAGTGTTTAATGAACATTATTACAGATTTAGTGCTTTTTTTCATTCTTTGGGAGAAGCAGTGCCATTTTTTGAAGCAAATGTTTTGTCTTGTATCTGAAACTCATAAACTTTAGCCTCTGATGAATTGAACTCTTAAAATCACATTAAATGTTTTTTTATAACTCTATTTTAGGGGCTGCTCAGTTGAAGTCTTCAGGTCTGAACATATTCATGGCAATCCATGTCCTGTAATTCCTGTGTTTTAATTGGAATTGTCTTTATAAATATGATAAGCAACTCATGGTTTAGAAGGAAGAATGCGAATAACTTTGGTTGGAGTTTCCTTAAAGGGAAAAACTCCACACACATCAGAAACATCTGTGTTACTGGTAACACAGCCGCTGTGTTAATAAAACAGAGCAACAATACACTAGAATTGGTTTGATCTATGCCCATTCAGATTATCTGGGCTCAGACCATATTAAATGATCCTAGTTCCCTTAGAATTTCTAGATGATTTACTTACAATTGTGAGTTCTTTTTCACTGCAGAATTTTTTTGCTTTCTAACCAGATTGTTCTGACTAAACTCTCTATTTAGTTCTATTGCAAAGTCTTTGAGAACTAGACCTTAAAGATGCAAGTTTACCAAAGTAAGTAAATTCAGCCCTTTTTCTAGGTCATTTAAGTGTAATGACCAGCTACTCCTCTCTTATTAATACATTCCTCCACAAACCCAATCTCATATCACACATCCTAAAGCAAAGCTTCAGATTCTTTAATTCTGTCCTCAGTATGGCATAATGATTCCAAGGAGTGAAATTATCCAAATATTTACCCCCAAGGTTGTTTGTGTCTGTGGTTCTGGGCTGATGTAGTGCTTTTATCAATACCATTGAGGTCAGTGATAGTACCTACATTTATATTACAACGTATGTTTTATAAATTACTCTTAGGTACAAAATCATTTTCAGTGCCTGGAAACACAAAGGAACGGCTCAATAAAATGCTTTTTGGATAAACACCTGAATCCTCATTATAACTTTATGAAGAGAGTAAAAGATATGTTTCTGTTCCTATTTAGAAATGAAATTCAGATTAGTTGACTGAGTTCCTTGACCTTGGGATGGTTTTCTAAAAGAGTGCAACATGTTCTGTGGATGAGTTGAGCCAATTGATTGTCCTGCCTACTCTTGTTTCTCTTCAGATTTGGTGGCCTCCTGATGTACAGCAGAAAATGGAGGCTTAGAGCAGCAAAATTCTCCAGGTCACCTTGATAGAGCCAGTTGTATTTCTATCATTTTTTTTTTCTCCCTCAATTAAAAGAAAAATTTCAGTGTTAGAAAGGGAAGTGAAGTGAAATGAAGTCGCTCAGTCATGTCCAACTCTTTGCAACCCCATGGATGGCAGCCTACCAGGCTCCTTAGTCCATGGAATTTTCCAGGCAAGAGTACTGGAGTGGGTTGCCATTTCCTTCTCTGTTAGAAAGGAAAGTCTCTCTATTTTTTTCTGAAACTCCTGATAGGCTATTGTGTACAGGCTCACAGATCAAAATCTTTGAGCTCAGCCATGGTTCCTCTTACCATAACTATCTTCAGCAAAGGCTCTTCTTGTAGGATCGTTCACTCATACACTTATTCTCAAACATTAAGCTTCTGTTATGTGCCAGGTCCTGTTTGGTGTGTTAAAGCTACATCAATAGAGAAAGTGGACAAAAATCCCTGCCTGCCCAGAGCTCATACCTAAGGGATGATTCTTAGCAAGCAAAGCCTTTGAACTCAACCATGAGAGAGTATTCCTCATGACCCATATGTAGGCAAGAAATCATGTCATCTATTTAATCCCTCTAGCACTTGGCACAACTGAGATGCCTGTTATATACTTAAAAATTAAGAGTTTGGTATTCAGTGGGATGAGAGTAAGCAGGAAAGGAAAGACCCTGCAGACTAGACATACTCATCGGAGTGTGACCCCCCAGGTGCCAGTGAGAAGAAGATTATCCAGCTGGAGGGGTGGAGCAGAGGATGGCAGATCATAAATTTGGTTATTCACATTAGTAGTCAGTGTCCACAAGGACAAGATGAAAAGGCAAATTTCCTGGTGGCCAGATGGAAGGAAGTGACAGGAAGTTGGGGATACAGTGACAAACATCAAGTTTTACAAATGTAAAGCCTTCTCTGCTTTGTCAAACCCACCTATATAGATTTCTTTTACTTCAAGTCCAGACTTCATCTCAACGTAATATTCTAGACAGTAGCTTTGGGGGCAGCTTAACGGTGTGTAACAGGGACTTAGCTGTGAGGCAGAAGTTCAGTAGGAGAAACAAGCAAGCTATCGATGCAAGTGTGAGATGGTGCCCACCTGTAGAGATTAGGATGCTGGAAAACTGTATAGTCATAAACTTGGATTGGGGGAAAAAGAAATCACCTAGTTAGTGGAACGGATATAATGTGGGAGCTTGGTTACAGCTAGACATCAGAAGTCTAGGCCACAAGATCAGTGTGGGGCCATCAGCAAGACCACGACTTCTGAGTCACTCAAATGAGGTCCCATGATTTCACCTTGCCCAAGAACTTACATGTGAGAGAATGGCAGCAGGGTGGGGACAGAGGTCATCTTGATCCATCTGTAGTTCAGAGTCACTTTGGGACAGCCATTATCACTTCATCCCCAAGACCCCCTGGAATCCAGCAGAAGGGGCTGGGGGTCAGCCTAGGGGGAAAAGATACCCACTGGAAGAGCTATCCTTCTGCATTCCAAATGAAATCAGAGCTGTTCTGTTTTGTTTTGTTTTGTTTTCTATTGGTATTTCATTTGGAAAACTTTCCAAAGATTGAAAATCATCTAAAGATGTTCTTAGGGCTTAGCTTACTATAGAGCCCAGATGGAGCTGATGCTGTGGCTTCCAGTTTAAGAATCACAGGCCTAGACCCTAAGTGCAGGACTCAGTGCCCCCTCACCATGGTTCCCAATCAGAGATAATCCAAAGGAAGCAATTGGCCAGTGCCTGAGGAAATACTTTCCATCTTCTTTCTCCCTCTACCTTCTGGGGAAAGTCCTGTAAATGCAGAACAACCTAAAAGCTGTAGAGAGCCAGGATGGCTCTCAGGGGAGGCTGCAGCATTTCATGTTAATGTCCCTTTTAATCTCCATCTGGAATCCTCTTCTCTGCCAGACCTTTCTTCCAGCAAAGCTTGCTTGGAAGGACAAGGGAAGATAGAGTTAAATGTTCATCCTTTGCCATACTTTCCTTGTTCTGTTTTAGACTCAACTACTCCCGAGTCAAAGGGTTGTTTGTGAACTTTATGCAACATAGCTTGACTCAATTGAGGGCAAATTTACCTTTGTACTCAGAGAATGGAGGATGATAAGTAACACCAAGCTTATAATGAGACAAAACGAGCTGGAATTTTCAGTGTGTTTTACTGTTTGCAAAATATTCCTACACTTATTATTTCATTTGATCCTTGTGGTCGCCTAGGAGGGATATTGGAGAAGGCAATGGCAACCCATTCCAGTACTCTTGCCTGGAAAATCCCATGGACAGAGGAGCCTGGTAGGCTGCTGTCTATGGGATCGCATAGAGTCAGACACGACTGAGCGACTTCACTTTCACTTTTCACTTTTCATGCATTGGAGAAGGAAATGGCAACCCACTCCAGTGCTCTTGCCTGGAGAATCCCAGGGAGGGCGGAGCCTGGTGGGCTGCCGTCTATGGGGTCGCACAGAGTCGGACACGACTGAAGCGCCTTAGCAGCAGCAGCAGAAGGAGGGAGATATACACTGGCAACAGAGTGACCCTCTCTCATAGAGAAATTCCCAACTCATTCTTCTCAAACTTGACCAGTGGCCAAAGTGTTTACTTCACACACTCACCGGAACAGGATGTCCTGGTCCCCCATTCTTCATTCTGAGCTTCATATGTATCCTGAATTTTTGAGTCATTAGACAGGTGATGGAGTACAACTGGGCACTGAATCTCTTTCCATTTATTCCCTGTGCTTCTTCCCCTCTCTACTGTGAGGACTCTGCTGCCGCAATAGTATTATTTTCTCCCTTCAATCAGTGGGGACTCAAAGACTCAGAGAGGCTATGTTTTCCTCAAGGCCACATAGCCAATAAATGGCAAAGCTGGCTTTCATATTCATCTTAAGATGAATCTGGTTTAGAGAGTTTCTGTTTTTTTGCCATATGTGCATTGTCACCATCAGGACTCACTGAACCATTTTACTGTAACTGTATATATAAACACATGGCAATTACTGAGACACATGGCAATTAGTTTATTTTGGCAGCTTATCATTTTGAGAATTTGGAAGCCATAGGCCACCACACATTAGGGTTTTGGTTGGTTTGAAGATATTTAAATGAAAATAGGTTACATCTTTTAACCAAGAAGTTTTTACTTGATAAAACAATAAGGTTTTATCCATGCCTTTCTTCTCACTCTGCTTTCTCCCATTTCCTTTTTGTTCCTTTCAGCAACATGTTCTGCCTGCTCTCATCCACTTATTTGAACCTTTGCAGAATCAGTAGCAGACCATCTTCCTCTTCCCCTACCCCAAGTATACAACTCAGAGGGCAAGAGTGTGGTTGGCTCACAGTAATACATTCTGTTAGCAGCTTGCTGCAAACCAGGTGAGGTGCTGTGAGGCTCAGGAGCAGAGGAGAGCACTGGAGTGTGCAGAAGCATCTCCCTGTGGCCTGCGGGCTAGTGGATGAAAATGGCCCCACTTCTTGGAACCAGGTGGATTTGTCTAACTTGATGCCCTCTTGCTGCCACCCATCTGACAGGGGGCTAGGGGACCAGGCGATTGCTCCACTGGTCAGCTTTCCAACCACTGTAACCTGGTTCCTTTAATAGGAATGTGCCCAAATGGAATGTTAAGGTTATTATTTCCATTATTTTCCTTCTCCTAAGTACAGTAGTTGCTTAAATGTCAGTCTTAAATAGCTCAAGTTCTTTTGCAAGCTGGTTTAGTTCTCAGCCTGAAGAAAAATCTGTCTTCCTAACACAGTCTGTGAGCTGTTCCTGTAGCTTCCCCATTTATAGACTCTGTATTAAAATGAAGAGTCAGTTTCTCCATCACTCCCAGGGGGAAGCTTCAGAGAGTTCTGACTACATGAAGACCTGGCTGAGGCTGTTGGCCAAGAGCAGGGACCAAGGTGAAAAATGGCAACTGGATTACGGAGGCTTCATTTTTAAAAGCAGCATCATTTTATACCTAAGCGTGGCGGGCTATGTGAGAAAAATTGTTTAAGAATTACATGTGCATTATACAGAATCTATAAATACTTCTAAGCTTATTTCATGGTGAGATAATTGCTACTATTTATTGAGGGCCTACTACATGCTGGGGAATGCACTGGATGCTTTTATAAATGCTCTCATGTATAATGTTTTCTGCAACCCTATAAAATAGATATTATTTTAAATGAAAATAAGGCTCAAGAAGGAAAATAATTTATGCAAAGACACATAGTTGGTTAATGGGTTATCCAGGCTTTGAACCCACATCCAAGTTGTTCATGTAATGGATAGAAATAAAATAGTGACTAAATCAGGAAACTAGCCAAAAGAAATTTCTGAAATGTCTGTTTCTACTCTTCAGGGTTTTTTGAATTTTTCAATGTTTAGATAATTTCATCAATTTTGTTAATGAATTCAATTCTTTCTCTGTAATGAAAATGTTTGTACTCTATGAAATGTTGATCCAAGTAACTCTGCCTGTGATCTAGTAGTGAGGGACCTCAACAAAAATGGCCAGATTTTGTTTAAACTGATTTGTCTGTAAGCTTAAACCGTGTTACCTATATGAACTATGTTACCAAACGGATTAGAGTTTGAGTTCTGGTTCTGAAACTTGGTAGCTATGAGGATTTGGATAAGTTATTTGAACTTTTATGTTTCCTTGTCTATAAACTGGGGACAGTACTACATAATTCAAAAGTTATTATAAGTAAAAAAAGATTGAAGTGTTGCCATTTGCAGCAACATGGATGAATCTAGAGAATATTATACTTAGTGAAGTAAATCAGGCAGAGAAATATGTATTATATGATATCTCTTAATTGTAGAATCTAAAAAATAATACAAATTAATCTGTATAAAAAATAAAAACAGACTCGCAGACATAGAAAACATATTTATGGTCACTAAAGGGAATGGTGGGGGGAGATGGATAAATTAGGAGTATGGGATTAACAGATATAAACAGATAAACATAAGATAGATGAACAACAAAGATTTACTGTATAGCTCAAGGAACTATACTCAATATCTTATAATAATTGAAAATGGAAAATAACCTGTATGTGTGTGTGTGTGTGTATGTGTGTGTGTATATATATATATATATATATATGTGTGTGTGTGTGTGTGTATATATATATATTTGAGTCACTTTTCTGCACACTTGATATTGAAAGAATATTATAATCAACTATATTTCATTTTTTTACAAAGTTGTAAGAATGAAGATTTTCAATGTAAAACACCTAAAACAATACCTATCTCAGAACAAATAAATATTAGTTCCTTTCCTTCCTTTTGAAAGAATTCTCTGGGGTGAGGGGAGCGGGTTGGTGTAACACTAACCAAAATGTCTATGAAAATGCCAAAAGCAAAGAGACTACAGATGAGAAAGCTCTGAACTTAGTAGAAAAGTATATGATGACTTTTAGCTCTACTCCCCATTTGTTTTAAGACAAAGACTGCTGCTGCTGCTAAGTTGCTTCAGTTGTGTCTGACTCTGTGCGACCCCATAGACGGCAGCCTACCAGGATCCCCTGTCCCTGGGATTCTCCAGGCAAGAACACTGGAGTGGGTTGCCATTTCGTTCTCCAATGCATGAAGGTGAAAAGTGAAAGTGAAGTTGCTTAGTTGTGTCCGACTCTTAGTGACCCCATGGACTGTGGCCCACCAGGCTCCTCCATCCATGGGATTTTCCAGGCAAGAGTGCTGGAGTGGGGTGCCATGGTGCCATTGCCTTCTCTACTAGATCCATGAATAATTCCAAATAACTGGATGTTCATAAATATTAAAATGATTGTATGAATTTTCTACTTTTCTCTTATTTGCATGGTATTATATAAACAAAAGTATTGGTTATAAAGACAAGTGATTCAAATTCCATCTCTTTGTCTATAAAATGAGAACATTTGTTTGAATTACCTACTTACAAGACAGGTATATCAGAGGCTGCCTAAGAAGGAATTTTTTAAAGTTTTGTAAATCATACCGTGTGAGTAGTAAGTGTGTAATTCCCTGGGCCTTTCTCTGAGTAAAGTAGGAGAGCATGAAATCATGCTGAGAAGCTGTGATACCAGAGATCATATTCTTATGGCCTTTAAGAGCTTTACCAGAGACTTATCTAATTTTCCTCTTTTCTTCTCATTGATTTATATCATGGGTTACAGAAGGTATTCAAAGTAGGGTGTGCAAGGGTCACCAGAGAAGAGGAGGGAATGCACAAAGAGCTATAATAATGTTAGAGAAAAAGAAATTAGCGTAGCCAAAGGGAGTGGGTCATGCATCTTCTGTGTCCCTGACCCTGGGACTTTAAGAATATGTAGAAGAACTGTACAAAAAAGATCTTAATGACCCAGATAACCAGATGGTGTGGTCACTCATCTAGAGCCAGACATCCTGGAGCATGACGTCAAGTGGACCTTAAGAAGATTCACTACGAACAAAGCTAGTGAAAGTGATGAAATTCCAGCTGAGCTATTTCAAATCCTAAAAGATGGTGCTGTTAAAGTGCTGCACTCAATATGCCAGAAAATTTGGAAAACTCAGCAGTGGCCACATGACTGGAAAAGGTCAGCTTTCATTACAATCCCAAAGAAGGGCAATGCCAAAGAATATTCAAATTATTGTACAGTTGCACTTATTTTGCATGCTAGCAAGATTATGCTCAAAATCCTTCAAGCTAGGCTTCAGCAGTATGTGAACCAAGAACTTCCGAACGTACAAGCTGGATTTAGAAAAGGCAGAACTAGAGATCAAATTGCCAATAGCTGCTGGATCATAGAAAAAGCAAGGGAATTATTTTAAAAAACATATATTTCTGCTTCATTAACTATGCTAAGCCTTTGACTGCGTGGATCATGATAAACTGTGGAAAATTCAAGACATGGGAATACCAAACCACCTGACCTGCCTCTGGAGAAACTTATATGCAGGACAGGAAGCAACAGTTAGAACTGGATATGGAACGATGGACTGGTTCAAAATAGAGAAAGGAATACCTCAAGGCTGTATATTGTCACCCTGCTTATTTAGCTTCTGTGCAGAGTACATCATACAAAATAATGGGCTGGATAACTCACAAGCTGGCACAAGATTGCCAGGAGAAATATCAGTAACCTCACATATGCGGATGATACTACTTTAACGGCAGAAAGTGAAGAGGAACTAAAGAGCCTCTTGATGAAGGTGAAAAAGGAGAGTGAAAAATCTGCCTTAACACTCAACATTCAAAAAGCAAAGATTATGGCATCTGGTCTCATCACTTCATGGCAAATAGATGAGGAAAAAGTGGAAACAGTGTCAGATTTCATTTTCTCGGGTTCCAAAATCACTGTGGATGGTGACTGCAGCCATGAAATTAAAAGACACTTGCTCTTTGGAAGTAAAGCTCTGACAAAGCTAGACAGTGTATTGAAAAGCAGAGATCTCACTTTGCCAACAAAGGTCCATTTAGTCAAACCTATGGTTTTTCCAGTAATCATGTATGGATGTGAGAGTTGGACCATCAAGAAGACTGAGAGCTGAAGAATTGATGCCTTTGAACTGTGGTGCTGGAAAAGATGCTTGAGAGCCCCTTGGACTGCAAGGAGGTCAAACCAGTCCATCCAAAAGGAGATCAGTCCTGGGTGTTCATTGGAAGGATTGATGCTGAAGCTGAAACTCCAGTACTTCAGCCACCTGATGCGAAGAACTAACTCATTGGAAAAGACTCTGATGCTGGGAATGATTGAAGGCAGGAGGGGAAGGGGGCGACAGAGAATGAGATGGTTGGATACCATCACTGACTCAATGGAAATGAGTTTGAGCAAGCTCCAGGAGTTGGTGATGGACAGGGAAGCCTGGCGTGCTACAGTCCATGGGGTCACGAAGAGTCAGACATTACTGAGCGACTGAACTGAATAACAAGTTATGTTGAGCTTCTTTCCATGTGTTTATTAGCCTCTGTATGTTTTCTTTGGAGAAATGTCTGTTTAGGTCTTCTCCCCATTTTTGATTGGGTTGTTTGTCTTTCTGGTATTGAGCTACATAATCTGCTTGTATATTATGGAGTTTAACCCTTTGTCATTTGTTTCATCCCAATTATTTTCTTCTATTCTAAGGGTTGCCTTCTCATCTTGCCAAACTTCTTTCTTATTTGAGCTTTTTCCCTCTTCCTATCTTGAATGCAGTCTAGAGAAAAGAGTTGCATCTTTGTATATTCCTTAAGGAAAATCCTTTTTATTGTTCATATATAATCTTAAATTATATTACTTGATTTCTCATTTATATGTTTATCTTTCTTTCTCACTAAAACATAAACTCCAAAAAGGCATGAGGTATGTTTTATTCACCACTGTGTCTCCAGACTTGAGTAAGTGCTTAGAATGTAGTTGTCAAGTAAACAAAAGCATAGACGTTGAAATGTTTGTGTTAAAAGAATAGGGAAGAAAAGTGAAAAGTAATATTTGTAGAGTGCTCTATGCCAGACACATGCTCAGCTCTTTACATGGATCATCCCTTAATCCTCTTTAACCTTTGCAGTTGCCTTATGAAGTAGATACTGTGAGTGCCCCATTTTACAAATATACAGTAGCAAAAATACAGACTCTTAGTCAGTGTTTCTTCTGAAAGGTCAAGTGAACAGATGACTCTTGAGATTTGGGCAACATCTGAAAATAACAATGTTTGGCTTGGATGCTTGAAATGATGCTCTCTGATCACACAGGAGTTGAAGGGCTTTCCCATCTGAAGATATTGAGGGGTGTCAGGAAGCAACTGCTCTGAGCATTCTTTCCAAGTAGCTTCGCAAAGGGTTCTTCCCAGCCTGATCAGGCCACACTCTGGTTGAGAAATTAGTTCTGAGACCCCTTTCCTGATGCCTGTGATGGACTCCACACGTGGGCTGTCTGCAAGTTGGCATCAAGGTCGGGCAGAACCTACAGCAGAGAAGATTCAGTCTTCTGAATGTTGTCCATCTTTTCCTGGCACCTGGCGTTTGGTGGTGGTTCTCAGCCTCACCATAAAGGAGAAGAAGAGTTTGTTTTACAAAACTATTTGCTATATAAACAAACCCACTGGAGGCACAGCTGCGGACATAGCACCTTGACAAAGTTTGGGCTGGTGGTATTCATCTCCATCCGTGAGTGTAAGATAGAGCCTCGGTACTGAAAGCCTCGGTACTTTATTCCATCCTCAACTGGTAGTGAAATTGGAGACCCACCTATGCTGTTGCCTCCCACACACACAGTGAGCTAGGCCCGTAGTCTGCAGAAAGTGGGTGAGATGTTTCCTTTTCCTTCTCTTACTTCCAGAAAGGAAAGTGATTTTTGCAGGAGAGCTGAAATGCCCTAGAAGTTTAACTTAGAACAATGCTCATCAGCCCTCAGGAGGGTTGGGAGCTGGGTGACCATTATTTATTCATTGAAGTATTTATATTCTGGTTCCTTCCACAATGACTAAAGTGTAAATTTGTAAGGAAAAGATAAATGTAATAAAGCTCTAATATACTTTCTATCCTGAAGACCAGGAGTCTAAGAATCATTATCTGGCTTTTATTTAAGCTCTTGGTGGGTCATGGGTTTTTTTCTCTAAGAATTTAATCAGAAACATTCCTAAAACAAAGTCTGTTAAACCTGAGAGTGCAGATTGCCCTGGAGTTGTGCTGTCCAGTACAGTAGCTACAAGGCATGTTATGCAGCTACTGTATTGGACAGTGAGATATATAGGTCATTTCCATCAACACACAATGTTCTCTTAGTGTTACCCTAGGGAATACCCTTTCATTGTCATATTTAGTCATGTGATTCCTTTTTTTCACTGACTTCCTCCACTTCCCTTCCATGCTGGGAAGAGAATCCACACCCAGCTTCACGGACTGCTTTATCATCATTAGGCAGCAAGGGTGACCATGATCTCCCAATCTAATCTGTCATCATAGAGCTGTCATGACCCCACGTGACAAAGAGGAGGGGTTTTTAAGGATGAATTTTAATACTATGTGAGCTCATAGATAATATTAAGGGAGAAAACAGGATGCAAAACAATATATATAACATTCCAGTTTTGTATGTATGTATCTGATTATGTCAGAATCTTGGAAATAAAGATAATTTTTATTTTCTTTACATATACGCCTCTACGTTTTCTAGTTGATACAGTTAATTCAGAATATTTTTATAATTAGAAAACAAGCTTGTTTCTAGAAGGGGAAAAAAAAAAAAAAAAGACTTCCCAGAATTAACAAGAGGAGGAATGACCTTGATCCTCAGGAGCTACAACTTCAGTAAAGTCAGTTTATCTGCAAATTCCCCCCTCCCCCTCCATCCTTGGGTTAAAATAACTTCTAAAATGGAGGAGGGGTGATTTCCTAACTAAACGTGAGGACTAACATTTGCGGCCAATGTAAACATACGTGTGCCTTCTTATGCTATTCTAAGTGTATGTGTTCTTGTTGGAGCTGCATTATCCATCCTCAAGGACACAGTATTACCTTTTATTTCTTTGGTCTCTCTAAAAGCACCTTGACCAGTACTTAATAACATCATTCGCTGACTGACTGGTTGACCTTGCCATCATTCATGTTTTATTCCCACGAAATGTACTAACATCTTGCCTCATTTTGCTTTGGGTCCTCGAGGTAGTATTCCTTCCAAACTTACTACATGAAATTCAGCAGCTGAAATACAGGAGCCATTCACCAGAAAATGAGTTAGGCTTTCTCTGAGTTTGTGCGTGTGGCAAGATCCTAATGGAATTTTTAAAAATTTTGTTAGTTTTATGGAAATAGCAGTGGGAAGAGGCTATGTTAAAGCTCTTTGATTTGAGTGACCGCACTCAACCACACCAGTGTGTTTGGCAACTTTAGTAACTGGCTTCTTGAAGGGAGGGGTTTCATAAAGAGGATTTTCTTTCTGTGAGTTGGCTGTGAGAGTGATAAAACATGCTTGTGGGGCCATTCTGGTTTTGACTGTTTCTCTTGTCAGCCAAGACACCCACAGACAGGAATTGTAGTTCACTCTGCCCTCTCACTCAGATCCAGACTGACTGGGGAAACAGGGAGGTGGAGCCCAGAATGTTGGATTTGAAAAAGTGAAAGTGAAAGTGTTAGTTATTCAGTCATGTCCAACTCTCTGCGACTCCAGTCCTGGAAGCCCAATGTTGGGTTTACTATTAATATTTAACTTTACTGGGCGTATTTCACTGTATCACAAATTTTCGTACTCTAGCACATTGCAACATAGATTGAAGTCATGCTCTCTTTGAAGCAGGGAGAAGACAGGGAAGAAAGAATGAATTGGTTTTCACAAAAGGGCAGTGAAAGTCTCTATCACTGTCCCTGACATACCTGAATGATTGATGTCCCTATTTGGGGAGTTGTGGGAGTTTAGTGAAAAATGTCTTCTCTTCCTAGAAGGTTAATATTACACTGAGGAATGCTATCAAGGTGTTTATGGGTTACAGATTTGAACAGAGCTAGCATAGGGATATAAGTAGCAAATATTGCCTATTTTGTTCAGTGAGGAGACATTACATTCTAATAAACCGACTGTGATGGTTCATGGTAATGTTTTCCTCATAATGGGGAAGCCGTGATTATATGTGCCTGGCCATGGGGTACCCACAGTGAGGATCAGTTCAAAGAACCTCCCAAACTATGAAACAGTACATCCCAGGTCTTTCAGCCCACTCAAGCTTGTTGCTCTTTTGAGCTTGCGCTGGGGTGAGTGAAGAAATCAGAATGTGTTATCGATTAGTGCAGGATCTAGGAACCAACACGGGAAAGAGGTATGTAGCACAGGTCCCAAGCGCCAAAAATGTTCCAGAGGATTCCACCTGAGAACTGGAAGTGAGAGACTTGCCCACTGTCTTATCTGTTCTTACATTTGGTTATTGTTGAAGGATTACTTGTTGCCTTTTGAAAATTTTTCTCTTAATAAAAATGTTGAGAGCTACACTATTGTGACATAATTTTACTTTTTTCTTATTTAGCAAATGTATATAAATTGTTAAATATATTAATTGTGTAATTAGTTCTCAGATTATATTGTATAACAGGCAAATATTAATTTAATCTTCATTATAATAACTCAATGAGATATAAGTACTAGTTTTAATCCCATTTTACAGTTTAGAAAGCTGAAACACTGAGAGGCTCAGTAATTTACCAAGACTACACAGTTGTTAAGGAGTCAACTAGGATTTGAACCCAGGAAATCTGACTAGCTTCAGAGTACTTATTCATCACCACTATTAAAATTCAGAAAAATATAAAGCCAAAGAAAGTCCCCCAAAGACAACTAGACAAATGTTGCCTTGCAACCTGCCTGTATGAATTGATTGTTGTTGTTCAGTCCCTCAGCCATATCCAACTCTTTGTGACCCCATGGACTACAGCAGGCCAGCCTCCCCTGTCCTTCACTGTCTCCCAGAGTTTGCTCAAACTCATGTCCATTGAGTTGACGATGCCATCCAAACATCTCTGTCGCCCCCTTCTCCTCCTGCCACCAATCTTGCCCAGCATCAGGGTCTTTTCCAATGAGTCTGCCCTTCACATCAGGTGGCCAGAGTATTGGAGCTTCAGTTTCATTATCAGTCCTTCCAATGAATATTCAGGGTTGATTTCCTGTAGGATTGACTGGTTTGATTTCCTTGCAGTCCAAGGGACTCTCAAGAGTCTTCTCCAACACCACAGTTCAAAAGCATCAATTCTTCAGCACTCAGCTTTCTTCATAGTCCAACTCTCACATCCATACATGACTACTGGAAAAAACCATAGCTTTGATTATATGGACCTTTGTTGGCCGAGTAATGTCTCTGCTTTTTAATATGCTGTCCAGCTTTGTCATAACTTTTCTTCCAAGGAGCAAGCATCTTTTAATTTCACCATTTGCAGTGAATTTGGAGCCCAAGAAAAATAAAATCTGTCACTGTTTCTACTTTTCCTCCACCTATTTGCCATGAAGTGATGGGACCAGATCTTAGTTTTCTGAATGTGTTTTAAGCCAGCTTTTTCATTCTCCCCTTTCACTTTCATCCAGGAGCTCTTTAGTTCCTCTTTGCTTTCTGCCATTAGGGTAGTATTATCACCTGCATGTCTGAGGTTATTGATATTTCTCCTGGTAATCTAGATTCCAACTTGTGCTTCATCCATCCTGGCATTTTGCATCCTGGCATTACTCTGCATATAAGTTAGATAAGCAGGGAGACAATATACAACCTTGAGGTAGTACTTTCCTAATTTTGAACCAGTCCATTGTTCCTTGTCTGATTCTAACTGTTGCTTCTTGATCTACATACAGGTTTCTCAGGAGACAGGTAAGGTGGTCTAATATTCCCATTTCTTTAAGAATTTTCCACACTTTTTTTGTGATCCACACAGTCAAATTCTTTAACATAGTAAATGAAGGAGAAGTAGATTTTTTGGGGAATTCCCTGCTTCTTCTATGATCCATCGGATGTTGGCAATTTGATCTCTGGTTCCTCTGCCTTTTCTAAATCCACTTGTATATCTGAAATTTCTCATGAACAGTACGAAAAAAAAAAAAAACTCCTTGTAAATATTGTTTCCATGGCTATTTAATGTTCCCGTTAGGTAAATATACCAGTGTTTTCTCCACCACTCTCTCATGATTGGCTAGTTTGACTCCTCCATTTTCTGTTATGACAACGAGCACTGTGATAACTGTGTCTGTGCAAAACTTCTGTTTTTCAAAATATGCTTTTAGGATACATCCTTGAAAGTGAAATTCCCCTGTCCAAGAGGACACTTTCAGGTTCCAGAGCCAAGTTGTCAAGTGATTTTCCGAAGCCTGTACTCCTTTGCAGGGTCTGCACACTACACACAGGTGCCTTGGTCACCAGTCTCAGTCCGGCACCAAGAATGAGTCTCAGAAATCTTGGCTAATGTGATAGGTAGAATATGGTATTATATCACTGTCTTGATTTTTATTTCTTTACTGACTAAAGAATTGTCAGTTTGACCATGTGTCTGTGTTAGTCGCTCAGCCATGTCTGACTCTTTGTGACTCCATGGACTGTAACCTACCAGGCTCTTCTGTCCATAGAGTTCTCCAGGCAAGAATACTGGAGTGGGTAACCATTCCCTTCTCCAGGGGATCTTCCCAAGCCAGGGATCGAACCTGGGTCTCCTGCATTGCAGGCAGAGTCTGTACCATCTGATCAGATTAGTTGATAAATTATGTGAGTATTTGACTGGTCTGTTTAGGTCCTTTGCCCATCTGTCTGCTGAGTCCATGCAGAGGCCTTAGGGCATCAAAAAGAGAAAAGCCAGTAGTTTTTCTTTCTTTTTTCTCCTGCCTTGACATGGAATTTTCTTGTTTTTTCCTAGTCTTTACTGCTAACATGGATCTTCTCTGGTGGCTGAGCGGTAAAAACCGACCTGCCAGTGCAGGAGACACAGGAGACGTGGGTTTGATCCCTGGGTTAGGAAGATCCCCTGGAGGAGGGCATGCCAACCCACTCCAGTATTCTTGCCAGGAAAATTCCCATGGACAGAGGATCCTAGTGGGCTACAGTCCATGGGGTTACAAAGAGTCAGATAGGACTGAAGCAACTGAGCACGTGTGTGCGCACACATACACATACACACACACACACACACACACACTGCTAACATGAATTTAATCTTCCTCCCAAACCTTACAGGGAATTTTCTCTTGGTTCTATAAAAAGTATACTACTTATTAGTTATAAAGAATATTATTTTGTTTTCTACAGTGGATATGGCCTGTTCATAAATCTATCCCTACTTCTGTCTTGAATTTCAGGATTTTATGGGCAACTACAGACATTCTGCCCCCCGAATTACCCTGACTCTCAAAGAACCATGCCACCTAGCAGTTCCTGCAGTGTGATGCCTTCCTTCGAGGACTGTGTGGTCCCCACATCCATGGGCCAATCTGGCTTTGATGTTTTCCACAGAGCCTTCTCAACTCACTCGGGCATTACAGGTATGTTGGTATCTGTGACTTAGACACTCGGACAGACCAGCAGGTGAGATCAGGTGGGTTTCTCATAACCAGCCTGGACTAGACTTGACCTGTCACACAACTGCATCAAATCCTATTTAGTCCAGCTGAGAAATGCCTTTCCTATTCATCCTCCCCTCCAGCCTCCTCCAGCCCCACTTCCACTACTCTCACTCAGGTGCCATCATGTTTCTCCCAGACTTAAGCAACAGCCTACCAACAAGTTTCCTTGAGTCAACTCCTTAACTTTCCCATTCTGCTCTCTGTGCTACCTGTAACCATTGCCTTCCAAAAATAAAAGAAAAAATAAGGTGCTTTCCTTTTCAGATACATTGAGTAGTTTCTAGTTGCCCTAGAGAATAAAGTTGACTGTCTGCAGCAAGGCGTTCGTAGTCCCCAGGAGCTGAGCCTGATCAAACTCCCTGGACCTACCCTCCTACCTCATGTATCTTCCTTATCTGTCTCCCTACCTGCTCTGCACCTGAGCTTTGCCAACACACTTGGCCCCACGTACCCCACTCTCTGTCTTTGCTCCCTGTTTCCTCCTCCTAGAATGTTCTTTCTTTACCTCCCCATCTATGATAATCCCATGCATTCTTAAATGACTCAACTTTTATATCATCTCCTTTTTGAGGCCATCCTCACTCTTACCTACAAAATTTTACTTTCATTGCTACTCAGCCCATCTTTTATGCAAGTCCTGTTTTAGCCATCTGCCCGCACATTCAGCCACCTGTCCACCTATGGAGCCTGAGGATGGGACCCGCTGAAGGCCTTGCCCAGCACTGTTGCCTCCGCAGTCCACATTTGCTCCCTGCATGCCTGGCAAGTATAATGAAGCATCCATTGATTTGTGCACCCTTTCTTTTCCAGTGTATGATTTGCCTTCGGGTTCCTCAAGCCTCTTTGGGGAGACTCTTCGCAGTGGACCTGAAGATGCCACATTCTTACAGATCAGTGCTGTGGACCGCTGTCCTAGCCAGCTCTCCTCTGTCTATACTGAAGGCTAAAATCCACCCCCAGCCTCCACTGCTGCTGGCGTCCAGAATCTTTTTGTTCCTTGTCACTTTTTGTTCTTATAGTTTCACAGACCCTAAGAAAAAGAATGTCAAGCAAATCAACTCAATATGCCACATCACAGATGTGTCTTTGGAGAGCAGGGCTGGATGGTCAGAGCTGGGCTTTGTAGGTGTGTTTGCAGCTGCTCCTTTTTCCCTCTGGATTTGCCAGTGACCAGCAGGACTGTCTTTTCAAAGGGAATTCGGAGTCTCACTGCTAGATATCTGTTACTTCCCAACTGTCAACCTTCAAGGGACACCAGTGAGACGATGTGCATATGAAAATGTAATTTGGAGATCACCCTTGCTGAAAACTCCAAATAAGGATGGACAACCCAGATTGCCAGCACAGTGAATCGCCTCACCCAAGAGCCAGGTGCAACAAGGGAAATCCACATCCAAGCCCAGCATGGGCTCGGCTCTTGGAGGAGCCTCGGTTTCCCAGCACCAGCCTGGCACCCAGGGAGCTGGCTGCTTCTCTCCTCCTGGGTACTCCCATGATAACCAATTGCTTTTCAGTGTTTTTCCAAAAGCAAAATGAGAAGGTTCTGTCAAGCACAGCCCCCTGAAAAGCTTGACAACTTGTTTTGTATTCCTGCAACCTACCCTAGTCCTTTGATTTTAAAGGCTTGTTATTTACATGTACTTTTAAAGGAAAAAAATATTTAGAGGTCTGTTCTTTGGATGGAAATAATTATTTTAATCACCCCAGCTACATACGTCTGGCCTCTGCTGTGGCTTGGCTTGGCCCCGCCTAGTAGCTCCTGTGTGCACCAGGAATGTTCTGCAAAGGCTGCCTGAGGGACATGGCGTTGGCCACCCCCTTCCCAGTGCTACCACAGAGACCCTCGTGTGTTGACTGTTCAGTGACTCCACCTTGAGGACTTTATTCAAAGGAAAATTTCTCTTGACTGGTTCACCCATGGCCTCCGCTCTGGTGCTCTGCCCAGAGCCTGCTAGAAGCTGTGAGAGCAGGGACATGTGGAGGTGTGCTCCTGGGTTCTCTCAGAAAACCAAACTGGAAGAGCCCCATGTCCAGCTCCTTTGCACAGCCTCTGCTGCCTCTGTTAGGGTCTCCCCTCACCAGTCTCTCTGTTGCTCCCTTGCCCTTCTCCTCCCTCTTCATTGCTCTCATCTTTTTATTTTGACTGTAGTTCAGACATACCCACCACCTGCCATTGCCTGCCCACCAGCTCTGAGCAGGGTCTGGCCTAGGGCAGGTAGAGGAGATAGTTCTGGAAAGGTGGCCAAAAAGAAGCAACTGCTTTGTCTGAAACTCTGTTTTGAGAGCCTAGAATTTTCACGGAGCTCTTGGCCATTTGATCTGAAACCTGAGTAGGAAGTCATTTTCTGTGACACCTTTTTGTTGCTGTTGTTTTGTCGCTAAGTCGTGCCCGACTCCTTGTGGCCCCATGGACTATAGCCCTGAAGGCTCCTCTGTCTTCTGTGACACCTTTACCAAGCAATTAAAAAGGTCCCAAGTCCAATGACATAGGCTATAAAAATTGCCAAATCCCCCAAAACCTGGTAAATTCTGACACCCCAGTACTATCACATCTCATGATTTCTTTTCTCTCTCTTCAAAAATGTTCTCTGAAGAAAAATGAAACAATGCTATTTGTCAAACTGGGATAATTACAATCTCCAACAACACAATTAAACAGCTTGATGTCAGACTTAGGATCTGGTGACAGTTTGTATCCTGACAGACGTGTCCTTCCAGTCTGCTGCACAGTCGGTAGTGTTCTGCCTGATTCAGGACTTCATTCTTACATGCAGTATAATCAGGCTAATAAAGAACCAAGTGCAGGGTCCATTTCTACAGTGCTCTCAGGCAATCTCATTTCTCTGGCTAGTGGGCTCTGATCTGAGAAGAGCCATCATGCAGACATCTGTGTCTGAGAAAGAGACAAGTTATTCACTTTACAAAAATCTGCTCTGCTTTACAAAGGACGCACGTCAGACTTTTCTTTCCAAGTGAGCTTTCAAACACACACAGAGTCCCACCCTTCTGGCAGACTTAGTGGATTGTGTCACCTGGCCTAAACAGGGACCATGTTCTTTGCCTCACACTGCAGAGAAGGGGAAGCTCTGGTATCATAGACAATCTATTCATTCTAAATCCCAGAGCCTCTACAGGGAACTCAAAACACATCTCATCCATGTGATGAGGAAAAAGATGGAAAGGTAAGGTTACTGCAGCTGGTGTGGGCAGCCTACTTGTGGCTTCCGGCTGCAATCTGCCGTGGAAACAGGGAAGGAGGACAAAGCCAGAAGAACCCAGATACTCTGGCTGGAGGAGATGCTCCTGAGCATCTGTAGTCTCCCTGCTGGCCTCACTGAGGCCCAAGGGAGCCCGGGGGTGCCAGGCGGCAGCCGCACCTGCAGGGCCTTCCTTCCCTGGCAGGAATTAGCAGAAGCAGGCCCAGCACCACCTGCAAGGCCAAGCGCCCCTCCTCCTCCCTCCCCCATCTCGTGTTTCCCCTTGGCTACAGGTTTGAGCTCAGGACCCCAGGACATGCCACTTCCAGTTTCCTTCTGGGTGACACGTGCTGGCCTTAGATTCCAGGATCTCACCTGACCTTAAAATTCGTTCCTTGCTTGCTTTCACATTACATAGATTTATATATGTTTTCATCATTATGTTTGTAACAGTAAAAGTGGAAACTTCAAAAGATCATTCCCTTCCATTTTCTGGTCTTTTTACTCTTGATATATAACCATTGTCATAAACATCTGAACAGAGATTGTCATTCCCCTTTAAAAAAAAAAAAGAAGCTGATGTTCGTGAAAATACACACAGCCCAAAGCCAATTATCCTATTACATTAAAAAAAAAAAAAAAAATCAGCATGCCTAGAGATATTTTACTTGCTGCATTGTCTTAATTCCCTAAAGGGACTGCATCAAAATGTAAGTTGTAATTTAGCCTCTGATATTAGTGTTAAATATTAAATATTCTATTCCTGTAAGATGTCTCGCATGACCCGTGTCACCCCCCAATTATTTAGGTGATTCTAAAATGGACAAAAGGTCATCAGTCAATCACAGCAAAGTTTCCACTGATGAGCCAGAGCTTTGGTGTTACTCTTGTTTTTAAATTAGCAGCTGTCAAGCATATTAGCATGCTAGAACAGAGGTAAGTGTCCAACCCCATCTTCAAGAATCTTGCTTCCCAGTTGCCATGAATTTTGGGAATAGTGATTATAAATGTCCAATTTAATTATTTGGTATTTTATTTGACTGTTTTGACCACTTCATTTTAAAGCAGCATTTTTAACAGCACTTTTTGTTGGTGGTGTGGAATTTCTGCGGTTACAGTTTTTTTTCTTTGCAATGAGTAAAGCAAAAAAAAAAAAAAACACTCATTGGAGAGATGGCAAGTGTAAAAAGGAGGAGATTTATTTTGTACAGACAGCAGAGCATCCTGTGTAATGTTGCTGACATAAAGCACTTTGGGGGAAAAAGTGGAAATCTGTTTTCCATAAATCACACAGACTCTTGTACATAGTTATATACACTCACGTAGAGAAATGAACTGCATATATCATACTGGATATGGGGCTGATTTTACTCTAGGGGCACATCTGGTGCTTATTGTCATAAATCTTTTAAAGAATTAGGTACACTTTTTTCTATTAATATGTATAGTTTTGTGATTTGTCACAGTTATGTTTCATATAATCATAAGTTATTTTGTCTCGTTTCATGAAGTCCTTTTTTTATGTCAAAAGTAAAATGAAGGGATTGTGCACTTGGTACATAATAAAACTGGAAACAGAGGATGCGCCCACCTGCCTGAAATCCTCCTTCGGCATGTTGTTTTAAAACACAATGGCAGCAACCATTTTTTGTTTGTTTGTTTGTTTTATTTTGTTTAGTTTTTACCATCCGCTTCCCTCGTATTGGGTCGGTAATTATAATTAAAAGCAGATGGGGATGGGGGAGGGAGTGTCCAAGGCCAGCTTTAAAATGCCGCATCGCTTTGGGCCAGAGCTGCAGCCTGGATTTAATTATAGATATGAGGACGAAATGGCAGTAAAAATGAATGTGTCTCTGAATCCTTTACATGTTGGGAGTGTCCATAAATAAAACATGAAGTTTTATTTCATCAGATTTAATTAAAGCTTTTATACATGTTTTATTGGTTATTCTATTAATCTGCTTCAAAAACTGGGTAAATGTGTGCTGGTGTTTCGGGTTTATTTGCGTCTTTTCAATGTAGTGCTACATCATGACTGAGAAATGCCTCTAGTGCGTGGTCCTCCAGGTGATGGCCATTGGAGTGGGCCCTTTCTTCCCAGTTTCCTAAAACCCTGCCAAGAAAGACACAAGTATCAGCTTCCTAATCTGTGAGTCCTCTGATTTCCTGAAGGAGAAAGGGGAAGTTGTCATTTCCCCTGATTCCTTGTCCTGTCTGATCTGCAGCCTTGGGGGGCGCTGCCTGTCCCTGTGGCTGTGATGAGCTCTCTCCCTGCCTCCCATCCACAGGGGACGGGAAAGGGGGGAAGAGCGGTCAGGAAGCTCGCACATCTGACTGACCGGTGAGCCAAGCACAGGACTCTCAAAGACATCACATTATCTCAAGGATCATTCTTAGAAAATGGATAGTTTTCTCACAGAAATTTTAAGACTTGAAAATTCTGTTAATGGGAGATACAAAGCCAAAGGGATGATGGCTCCCAGGCACCTCGCCTGGCTCTTCAAGGTGCTGGGGGAACAGGCAGCAAACTCATGTGGTTCAGGGTTTGGAGGTGGAAATATGACAAGACACAGAGAGTGTCTGCTCCCTGAAGGGAGGCAGCTGGCGAGAAGGTGATTCGGTCCAATCTTTTAGGAGGACAGTGTGGCATTAACTGGTAGAGTTAAAGATACACATACCCTGCACTCCAGCTATTCCATTCCTCTCTTGGGAGTCAACAGTGGTTCAGATACAAGATGTTGAATGCCATCCTCAATAGCCAAAAGCCGGAAATGACACAACTGTCCACCAACAGTGGAAAGAAGAGAACTGTGCTCAAGTAATGAAGAGACGTGTGATGCGCACGGAGGCAGTGACAGAGTGTGGCCACCTGAGTCATCCAGAGCTGAGTCTCAGGGACTATACTGAAAGAAAAAACAAGACAGAGAAGGAAATACACAGTGTTATTCCATCTATACACAGTTCAAAAACAAGCAGAATTCAAATGTAGCGTTTAGAGGGCAGAAGTGTAAACAACAGAGAGGAAGATGCTATCACAAAGATCCAGATACCTCCTGACAGGAGGTCAGGAAGAAAGAGCGCCCAGAGGACTCAACACTGGGGTGCTGAGCACCCATGCTTAGTTTCCTGACTCACCTATTAAACAGATGTTTGCTCTGTACATACACATTTTTTAGTTTTTAGTTCAAATACCAGTGAAGGTCAACTCTTACATCCTCTGCTCCAGGGGTCTGAAAACTTTGTCTGTAAAGGGCCAGGTAGAATGTATTTTTTGGCTTTGAGGGCCACACGGTCTCAGTCTCAACTACTCAGCTTTGTTGTTGCAGCTCAAAAGCAGCCACAGACAATCTCCAAATGAATGCATATGGCTGTGTTACAATAAAACTTTATTTATGGACACAAATTTGAATTTCCTGTGGTTTTCAGATGTCATGAGATATTTTTTGTCTTTTGATTTTTCTCAACTATTTAAAAATGTTAAAAAAAAATTCTTATTCTAGAAGCCATACAAAATGAAGCAAAAAAGGCAGTAGGCAAGATTTGTGCATGGGCCACAGCATGCCATCCCTAGTCAACTGAGGGAACATTCTCCTGCCCTTCTCGTAAATATCCACCCAAAGAAAACTGCAGTAAGGAGCCCCTCTGCTTATTCTTTGGCTACGCCAAGTCCTGTTCCTGGAGGAAATTCATGAGCTCTATTGATTAAGCTTTTCTTTGTTTAGATTCTGGTTTCTGCTCCCCGGGATACAGATGAATGCTTAAGAGCCTGGAGTGCCATTCGACTTTATCTCTGGATTTGAAGTTTTTAATAAAAAAGAACTGGGCAGAGAGAAATCTGTGAGAATTGGAAAACGAGCACCCATTCTTTCCAAGCTAACCAAATATTTGCTGGATCTTGGCAGCCATAGCCAACCTTTTCCTCTGAAATGCTAAGAGGTTACAAGTAACAGGAGACTTCATTTTTCTCAGGCCATAGCTCTCATGAGAAGCTGGAGTTGCCTCTCAAAACCTGCAGGGTTCTCAGGCAGAGGAGAGTCAAGGTTTTATGCTCAAAGTCTCCTCCAAGAAGTGGTTGGAGCGGAGTCAGGGAGCCCTGATGGTGCTGATCACTGGTGCCCTCTCCTCATAGCAGGAGAAAGTGCTCAGCACCCCAGCGCCTTCTCTAGCCCCTGGTTTCTCATTATGCCTGGCTCCCTAATTCTCAAACTTAAGTGTTTCTCAGCCCTGACAGTGCTGCCTGTCAGCTACTCATGCTCTTGAGAGAGAGAGAGCGTGAATTCACTTGGTCATGAGTGTATGCTTTCTTTGTTTCTCCAGCTTGTGATGAAATGGATAATCGTTTCAAAAGCAAGGTTGTTCATGACTACTGGGGCATTTGTTAAATACTAGCGTGGACTGAATCCTCCCCGGAGGGTCTCCCTGGTGGTTTTGTGTGCTTGGCTTCATATGTTGTGTATGGTCTGGATATTAAAGCTGCAAGGAACACAGCGTCTTGGATAAAATAATCTGAACTTTATAAAAAGAAGTTTAACCAAAGGAAAGCTTAGAGAACATTCAGTCCAACCTCATCTTATACAGTGAAGGAAACAGGTTGTTTCATTCATTTGTTCATTCACTTAACATTTATGTAAAAAACACAGAGGTAGAAGTGAATCTTATCCTCACATAGCTGACCACAGAGGATTCCAAGAATCATCTGCCTGAGAACATTGCCAGGTGCTTATTCAAAATTCATACTCTAAAGCTGCTGAACACAAATCTCAGCGTTACTGAGCTGGAATTCTTAGGGTTCAGACTGTTGCAAATACATTCTTAACTAAGCTCTCCAGGTGGTTGTTTATGGAAACTAACTTTGACCCTTTCCTCTCCCCTCCCCACCTCCACCCCCACCCCCGGCCACCTGCCTCGATTTAGTAGAGGAAGCTGACCATTTCACAGGGCAACACAGTGTAATAAGAGCCAGCAAAGAGGGCCTTCCAATCCTTGCCTGGGGAGACAGGAGAGCAGGGTCTGAGTTTCCTGAGGGAAGGGATGGCTCCCTGAGCTAGTCCTGAAGGTCAAGTCAATCTTGAAGAAGCAAAGAAGCAGCAGAAGGGTATTGCTTTTGCTTAGTTGCTAAGTCGAGTCTGAATCTTGTGACCCCATGGACCACCAGGTTCCTCTGTCCATGGGCTTCTCCAGGCAAGAATACTGGAGTGGGTTGCCATTTCCTTCTCCAGTGGATCTTCCCAACCGAGGCATAAAACTTGTGTCTTCTGCAAGGCAGGCAGATTCTTCACCACTGAGCCACAAGGTAAGCCCAGCAAAATGATGTACCAGGCAAAAACATCTTGTGTGCAGAGCTGCCAGGAAAAGGAAAGTGACTTGCCAAGTGTCACCCAATAAGCTAGTTGGAGAGTTGTAGGTTGTCCCTTCTCTGGGCTCCAAGTGATTCTTCTCTGGTCCAGAGCCCCAGCCCTTCTTTGTCCACCCCATGGAGCTCAGGGCATTGTTTCCCAAACCAGCAGTATGTTACCAGTTACTCTGCAAAACAGAGTTCCACTTTCAAGTTAGTTTGGGGAGTGATGGGTCAAAGTTACAAAGACTCTTTTCTTTTTTCTTATTGCAGGACCTCTCAGAGACTTTACAATGCTAAAGTGCAATGTGACTCTCCAAGAAAGAGTTAGAGGATGAAGTCTATTGACTGTGAAATGCTTTTTTCCAAAAAGTACCAGCTTAGCAATGTAGAAAACAGTTTGGTGGGTCCTCAAAAAGTTAACTATACAATTACCATATGATCCAGCCATTTCACTCTTATATACATACTCAAAAAGAACTGATAACTGGGACCAAAAACAGGTATGTGTATACCAATGCTCCTAGAAGCATTGACAACAGCCAAATTGACAAAAAGCCAAATGCTCCAAAAGCATTCACAATAGCCAAAATGTAGTCCACCAGCTGATGAATGTATAAACCAAGTGTGGTCTGTCCACACTGAATGTATACCCAGGCTTCTGTAGCCACAGATTTGGAGCCAGCCAACTGTATTCTGTCATTTTACATAATGGACTTGAGCATCCACAGATTTTGGTATCCATGGAACCAATGCCCCATGGATACTGAGATACAATTATATTTGATGTAACTAAACTTGTACACTCAAAAATGGTTAAAATGGTAGACTTTATGTTAGGTATGTTTTACCATAATAAAAAGTGTAATATAAACAGAGCACCTAATAGGGTGCCTGCCATGCAGAAGATAATTTTTAAAGTAAGCACCCTGATAGGTAAGTGTTCCTTAGGACACAGTTTGGGAATGGGAACTCCAGACACAGGTAAAGCCCATGGTGGGGTGATGGTGTTGGCCCTGGGTAGGTGGAAGTGGAGGCTACAAATGGCACCAGCTGGCAGAGAAAGCAGAAGAGGAGAGGGCCAGGTGGTTTGGAGCAACTGCAGAAGACAGTTCTGAGCACCAGAGCACTGTGCCCATGTAAATTCTCGGGTAATTGAGGAAGGGAGAGAAAGGCAGATGGAGGGAAGGGGATAGGTGTTAGTGTAGCAGAAGGAAGAGACAGTGGGCTGCAGAGGAAGACAGGAGGCACCAGCATAGTCCCCACCAATCCCAGTGTGTGCAGATGCAGAGATCTGGGCTTTGTTCATTCATCAGACCAACATTTACTGCGCTCCACTCCCATTGCCGTGTGCCTCTTACTATTCTAGGTGCTGCAATAATCAGAAAAGAAAACAGTATTTTGCCTGTCCTCATGGCATTGCATTCCAGTGGACTGGCATTTCAAATTGTTTGCTCTGCTTATCTGTGACGTATGAGGCTCTGGAAGGTCAGTGATGGTTAGGTTCTCCAAGAAGAACATGCTGAGACACAGTTGGGAATGGAAACAGTTTTGAGGAAGTTTTGAAGAGTGAAAGCAAAGGGGCAAAAGCTGGATTGGGCAGGAGGCACCATCAGACCATGATGCTAACTGGACAGAGGTTCTTTCAGTGCCCTGGAACAGAGGTTGCTCTGAACCATGTCAAGAGCACCATGCTGGGTGGAAATAGCTAAGCCATCGTACCACCCCCATGCTGAAGTCCATCCTGAGAAGGGTGTGTCTTGGCTATCACTCTCTTGGTCACTCAATGGCTGAGGTCCTTCCAAAGAGCCAGAAAGCTGAGGAGACACTGAAAAAATTAATAGTGTCCTCTAACCACACACGTTGTGCCTGGGGAGGGTGGGGGGGCGGTGTCTGAACAGCACAGCTCTGTTCCTGCCGCATAGGGCATTAGGGAAAAGCAGAGGACCTCCATCATTGTGTTCCCCAGTTGGTAGTAAAGAGTGTATTGGGGGTATACACTTCTACACACTATCTAAAATGGATTTATGACTCAGCTCTTCCTCTGCTAGCTCTAACACACACACACACACACACACACACACACACACACAGGGTCACTGGGATTTCAGCATCTCGAGTATTTCCTCTCAAGGCTCAGTACCCTCCTTGCTGGGAACAGTGGTGAGGAATTTTGAGGGACGTAGGGTGGTGGATGACCTGTTGCTTTTGCTCTAATCCAGAGTCATCGAGGACTGTCACAGGCTTTGGTGTCAGGCAGACCTTGTTCTCTGTCACTTACACCCTTTGCAGCAGCAGCAGAAGTAATCACTAGCCTACACTGCCCTGAGCCTATTTCTTCTTCCAGCAGGAATAATTATGCTCCTCTCCCAGGCCAAGAGATCATGCATATTATCTGGCATAATCTCAGGTACATGTACAGGACTTACTAAAGAGTGACCTTTGTATTTTAAACATTACTGATCCTGCACCCAGAGTAGAATAATTTGTGAGGAGAGCACAGAAAGGACCATCATTCTCAGACCAGTGCATGGAAGCAGGAAGGAAATGAGCTAGCCTGAGAGCAAGCAAGTCATAAAACTACCCAGATGACACTGCCCACAAAGATCTGTCTTTGCCATGAGCTCAGAGCAACATGTAGTACACACGGATGCCTCTTGGACATCTACCTGGGACCACCAAGATAGGTGGTACTGCCTTTAGAAGCAAAGAAGAGGATCTTCTGTCCTGGGCCCTGTGCTTCCAAGGCTCCCTTCTGACTATCCTCCAGCCATGCCCTGCCTCACAAAGTGAGGAGCTCTTTGACCAAAGGTACGTCTCCAGCCCAAACCCACTTTCCTTCCACTTCTAGACCCAGTCCAGGTATCTATCTGTGACCTCAGAATTCCCTTTGCAAACAGTCCCACACTGCTTCCAGGGACAGCCCAGTCTTCTTTCTCAAGTACATCCTCCCAGGAGTGGGTCAGGGCTTCAGTGTGTACATCCCTGAGCCTGCAGGGTCCCCAGGGAGTGTCTTAGTGGGATTGTGGATGGAGCTATATGTGAGGGCTGGGCTGTCTATATCTCAGCATAAAGTCTCCTGGTGGTTGAAGATGGAACCAGCATTTTGGAGAGAAGAGGGATGGGTCACTGGCCTGAGGCCAGGGACTGGCTCCCTTAGTGCCACCATTTTTCTGGCGAAGAAATCCACAGTTTCTGATCATTCTAAATCAAACCTGACCTTCCAGGTTATCATGAAAGTACATTAGTTAACAATTATTTTAGATTTCTTTGGAATTAATTTAAAAATATTTTGATCTCTGAGTTTGTGGGCTTCAGTTTGCAATCCAGCCCTGGGGACCTATAAATATTCCAGGTAGGCCTGAGGGGAGTCTTAGAGCCTGGAGTCTGTAGGCTCCTAAAGTACAAGGAGAAAGGCATGCAGTAGATACCCGTGTGTGTGTTAGTTGCTCAGTCGTGTCCGACTCTGTGCAACCCCATAGACTGTAGCCCACCAGGCCCCTCTGTCCATGGGATTCTCCAGGCAAGAACACTGGAGTTGGTTTCCATTTCCTTCTCCAAAAGGAACTATAGAAAGAAAGAAAGTGAAGTCGCTCAGTCGTGTCTGACTCTTTGCGACTCCAAGGAGTATAGCCTACCAGGCTCCTCCATCCGTGGAGTTTTCCAGGCAAGAGTATGAGAGTGGGTTGCCATTTCCTTCTCCAATAGATACTGGAAAGCCTGTTAAAACTCTTTAAGGAATGTCAGAGCATCAGAACTCAGCAAATACCTTGACAGTTGCCAGACAGCAAATGGTGCATGATGCGAACATTTGTTGCACTCTGATGTTTTTGAAAACAAAATACTGTATAGTTATTTCTAATCCAAGAGTGACTTGGCTGTGCTCTTCAGTCCGCAGGGAACATGTGTACCGTGTCTCCACGTATGGGCCATAGAACATGTGTACAGCTGAGACCTTTGTGTTGTCCATGTAGTGCATATGTAGTACGACCCATTAAACTGAAGAGTTGCTTTATGGGACACCCCTCACCCCTGCCTCCACATCTGCAAGGCACATTAAGCTAGCAGTCTCTTTGGGGGTATGGGGGGGCGCATCTGTGTAGCCCAACCACACAGCTGGGTCTTCCATCATCAACTCTAGACCACCCTCTGTCTTCTCCCTGGCTTAGACTCAGTGCTCACTTCTGCTGAGTCTTTCAAAAGGCCAGATTCATGTCCTCAGGAAGGGTTTATGTCTGAGGCATAGGGCTCATGATGTAACAGGCCCATTTATGCTCCAGGCCCCCATGGATGCCCGAGGAATCCAGAGCTTGGTCACCGGACACGATCCAGTCCAGGTGCCTTGCTCATGCACAGGAATCCAGATGCAGCATCAGCAGCTTGTCCAAGGCCAGTAAGTGAGACAACAAACCAAGAAGCCTGGGCTCTTCTGTTTAGACTGTGGTCACTTTTCCTCTGCTCCCAGGCTTTCTAGAATCTTTGCCCTTATCAAAACCTGACCGGGCTGTGCTGAGCTATTACTAGTCAGGCTTGCTCACCACCCATAGAAGAGGAAAGCTGCTCTGGGAATCTCAGGCCATTGTTCCAGTCTCCTCTTTGCAGTGGACCTCAGGCTTCCTGGCTGGGCTCTAATGACCTGAGCTCGGTGCTGCTCCAGCCACGCCAACTGCAGTGTGATGGAGGCAGCATGGTGAGAGGGAAAAAGTGCTGGTCTGGAGTCCAGAGACCAGGATCCCACTGGGTGATGACGGCCAAGTCGCTTTTGACCAGCTCTTGAGCTCCAGAATGAGATGGCCCCAGGATCCACTCCTTCTTCAGCCCTGAAGCAAATTGTTTGACTTCTCTAAACCTCAGATTCTTCATCTATTCAATGAGGATAATACCTGAGCAACAGGGTTCCTAGGGACTCATGTATCCATCAAGTGCTTGGGCCCTTAATAAGCCTTGGTTTCCCTGCCCCAGCTGTAAAATTCAAGGAGTTGAAGTAGATGATCTGTACAGCTCTGGCATGCTGTCACTTGGCTTCCTATTTCAGTATTTTTCCCAAGATCCAAGATCCATTTCCCTCTGGGATCCTTTCCCTCCTCAGCCCTACTGTGTTCATTGGAAAGTTTGCTACGAAATTGTGTCATCCCTCACCTTCCCAGAACACCTGGCGGGTAGCTCTGTTAGTGGTCCACCCAGAAGATGGATCCAGGAAGTGACCTACTGTAACAAGATTGCCTTCTGTGCCACCTGGTTCCAGGGGAACTCTGGTTAATAGAACATGCCATCCTGAGGCATGGGAACCACAGGACTCATGCAGGCAGGGGAGGCTCCTCTCAGAGGCTGCAGCCCACAGAACAATACCAAGACCTCCCCTGCCGGCTGTCCTCCCCCTGGGCTACAATCTCAGGACTGGTGCAGACAGCGGAGGACTGGGGGTGAGAGCCAAGCTTTCAGAGGGTAAAAGCTCAGCTCTGCACGGCCACATGGAAAGCAGCAGCTCTCTCATTTATAATTAACAAAAGCTACCCTGAGCTGCTTAAGTGGTGAAGGAAAAGTTATTGAAAAGACAGAGGGTACAAGATAAAGAGACACCAGTGATGGAACTGAAATGCTAACCCAGCATACTCGCTCTCTTATCTTTCATCGCTACTCAGTTTGGCCTGGCTGTTCTATTCTTCTGTCTCTGCAGACCTGCCTCCTCTGCTTCTCCAATCCACACAACGGGCAAATGTTGCACACCCTACATTCCAAGGTTTATGCTTTACCAGCATAAAGAAAGAATACATCAGCCAGCCTCTCTCCACCCGCAGATAAATATAGATGTACGTATAGACATAGACATAGATATGGGTAGAAATCCTATCAATCTGGATTTCGGATTCACAAAGAAGGCCTTCTGAGGTGCCCAGCTGTTTAAATGTTTATTTATTTGGCTGTGCTGGGTCTTGGCTGTGGCATACAGTAACATGGGGCTTTTTCAGTTGTGGCATGTGTGATCTAGTTCCCTGACCAGAGATTGAACCTGGGCCCCTGCATTAGAGCGCAGAGTCTTAGCCACTGGACCACCAGGGAAGTCCCTGAGCTGTCCATCTTGCCTCAGGTAGCCACCCCGGGCCTGATCATTTACTCCTTGTGCTTGGTAGTTTAGTTAACTCCCCACTCCCCACAATGAGTGAGGGGACAAAAAGGGGGATCTCTGTGATGCTGGCATAGGCTCTAAAATATATGCATGGCAGCCTTGCATATATTTTGCTGAGCCACTCAAAGTCATGACTAAAGTCAGAGGAGCTCCATCGTTCCAAGATTACCACAAATCAGAAATAAGTGAATAGTGACCCTTCGACAGCAGGATGTTTCTCAAAACCTGCCTCAGTTGACTACTGCCTGGCAGACCTGCTTCTTTCAACAGTTCCTCAGTATTTAGTTCTCCCTTTCAGAAATAATTAACACTTAAGAGGAAAGGTCCGTCTAGTCAAGGCTATGGTTTTTCCAGTGGTCATGTATGGATGTGAGAGTTGGACTGTGAAGAAGGCTGAGCGCCGAAGAATTGATGCTTTTGAACTGTGGTGTTGGAGAAGACTCTTGAGAGTCCCTTGGACTGCAAGGAGATCCAACCAGTCCATTCTGAAGGAGATCAGCCCTGGGTGTTCTTTGGAAGGAATGATGCTAAAGCTGAAACTCCAGTACTTTGGCCACCTCATGCGAAGAGTTGACTCATGGGAAAAGACTCTGATGCTGGGAGGGATTGGGGGCAGGAGGAGAAGGGGACAACAGAGGATGAGATGGCTGGATGGCATCACCGACTCGATGGACGTGAGTCTGAGTGAACTCCAGGAGTTGGTGATGGTCAGGGAGGCCTGGCGTGCTGCGATTCATGGGGTCGCAAAGAGTCAGACACAACTGAGCAACTGAACTGAACTGAACTGAAGAGGAAAGAGCGGGGAGAGAGATCTTGAGAAAGAGCAGAAATTAAATTTGTTGCCGGTTTACTGGGCTGTTCACAGTCTGTATACATCACCTCTTCTACCTAAATACAGCTGAGAACTGAGGCATCTTCGGCTAAAGGAAGAAGCGCAGGCTGCTGGTGTGCCTGTCCTGCTCACCCTTGGTCCTCCTCAGTGGGGTTAGGTGTGGTTTAGCAATTCTCTTCTACTGATGAGGTAGCATTTAAAAGAAAGGAACAACAACAGAAACAAACAAAGAGTGAGGGCTAACTAGGCTTCCCTTCTAGCTTCCCTTCTCACTACAATTTGTGTGCAGTAATTTCAGTTTTCTTTATTCCTCCAAGACAAAAAAGGTACCCCCTTGACAAGTGTCCCTCCTTGCTCACTGGCTTTATAAATGCTACTTAGAAGTTGATAACAACAAAAAAAAAGAAGTTGATAACAGTTGTGTGTGTGTGTTGGGAGAGAGTCAAGGGGAGACGTTTTAATGGGAATACACTTTTTATTGATTTACTTCTCAAAATGTGTGTGGTGCACTGATGTGATGAGGAAGGAAATGCAAGTAAATACAGTCTGGAGCACCTCTCTTCCCTAAGACGTTTTACACACACAAGTGCACATACTGGAGGGATCGCATCAGGCATCTACTGTGGACTTGAGACCTGAGGCCCAGAGCTGAGAACCCCATCGGGATGTTGTGAAGTTTGAATGAGGTCACATAACAATTGTCAAACTTCAGTGTGCATCTGAATGAGGTGAGGATCTTGATAAAACACACATTCTGATTCAGTAGACTTGAGGAAGGGCCTGACAAGCTGCATTTCTCAGAAGCTCGCACATAATGTTGGTGCTGCTGACCAGCTACAGAGACAGACACCTACATCAGAAGTGGATGTCACCACACAGGCTGACCTGCACAGACGCGACAGCCCAGCCACATCCATGCAGGCTAGTCCTTTGCACACCCTGGCCAAGGTTATCACTTGCTAATTAGTAAGGGAAAAAGTGAAGACTTAAAGGCAACTGCTTTGCATTTCTTGCCTCCTGCCTCTTATTTTTTTTTTTCACACATTTACCTAGGTGTTCAAAATTTTCTGAAATTTTAAACTCTTTCAGCAATAAGTTACAAATGTCTACATTTTTGCTTGAATACAACACACTCTGTTTGGCAATTTGTTACAGATATGAAAGTGCACGTGTACAAAGAGATAGACATTTTTCCCTTTAAAAGAAAGAAAAGTTCTACTTAAAAGGAAGTTAGCTAGTATCTGACACATTTGGGGGATTATTTCTTCACATTTTCCAGCATCCATGACACTTAATATCCTCAGCACTCTATGTCCATTTCGTGCGATTTGGTTGATCCATCTCTGTGTTGTTTTCTTCCTGTTTTGCACAAAGAGCTGCCCTGTACCCACCAGGAAGCATGAGACCTAAGCAAAGAGATAAGAAAAATACAGTGGACCCATTCGAATGTTGTTCATCCCCTCTCTAAAGTTTCCCCAAACAGTCGTCCTCCCCAACACTAGCTACCATTTCTGAAGAATAAATCCTTCTGTGCTGCCACAGGTCTTGGGGCGTGCCCTCTAGGAAGACCCATCAAAGCTTATTATACTTATTTACTGATGTCTCCTCCACTCCGCTGTTTTGGAAGCTCCCCAGAGAGAGAACTTATGACTTATGCATCATTATGTTCTCTGAGTATAGCAGAGAGTTTGACACAGAAAAGGTCCGTAATAAACTTTGTTGAATTGAATTGAATTGAAGGTGAATGAAAAAATTACTTCCATGCTCTTTGGAGAAAGTGAAAATTGTGGCTTCTGGAGTAAGAATGGGACAGGGACAGAGCTAGAGTGCAGAGCTGTGAGAGATCACCCTGTGAAGGACTACAGCTGGTTCAGTCTGGCTGGTGTGCACAATGTGAGTGGGAATCAGGAGAGAAAGGTAAGAAGGAAACAGGTCCTCAGAGGCTAAGGACCCCCATACATAGTTTAGAATATATCCTGTGAGATCTGGAGAAGCATGAAACTGCGTTAAGCCTGTGACATGATCCTTTTGGCTTGTAAACAGAACACTGTCAGCAAAATAAAGGATAGATTGGGACAGATTGAGACTAGTGGCAAGGATTTGATGATCCAGACCCTGGTCCTTAGAGGTTGGAAGAATAATGTTCAGTGGACTCAGAGCGTGGAATGTGTGTGCAAATGTGCTTGCATCTCTGGTGCCATCTAAGGGCTTCCCAAAGATGTTCAATAGTTTTCCCGGAATTTTGAGAACCCCTTGGGTTACATTTGAAAAACAATAACAAAAAAAAAAGGTCTCTCCTCCAAAGATATAAGAAGTGTATTTTGCATTAAAAGCCCTATAAATTTAAGATTCTGGGGGTGGCCATTTTGGCAAAATGAATTTCCTAGCAGCCTTCTTAATTTCACTTCCTGCCTTTCATGAAATACATGTATAGAGAAAGCATGAGACTCCCCACCAGGTTCTGCATTCATGTGCATCTGCCGTCCAATTTACAGTTTGTGAAGGAGGTGTTAATTAGTTGGCAGAAGCACCTGAACAGGGAGTACTGGGTTGGCTGAGGGGGTAGGAAGGTCTCTGGCATTTCCTTATTCACAGAGGCAGGGAAAAAAAAGAAAGGAAACTCACATTGCTGTCCAAAATGGCATCCTCCAAGCCAAAGCAAGTGGTGGAATTATAGCAGGTACTTCTTTCTCTAAAAAGTGTCCATTTCTGGACTTGTGTGAGTAATAGCAAATTAATACCAAATGTTAATCAGAATTTAAGTTTGACCTTCATATACGACTCTCTGGATTTTAAAAATCTTTCAGGGAAACATGGGTGAATTTGTAACTAGTAAGATACAATTAACACTGAAGACGGGATAGGATGAATTCCCACAGGGGAAAAAGCAGAGACCCTGTCTTTCAAGAGTTGAGGAGATGGAGGGTAGAGAAGGAAAGTCACAAATCCAAGTGGAGCAGAAAGGACTTTTCATTCAGGGTCAGTAAAAAATAGTCAGCTAGGTTGAAGAAGGTGGTTCAAGACAACAATTTACTGGGAGGAGAATAAGACTAAATAATGATCAACTCAAGATTTCTTCAATTTGTATGTCAACAACCTCATCAAATCTCTTAAAACAAAAAAGCAGTTGATGAAACAAAATGAAGACAGAGACAGGATGTCATCTGATAAAACATTTTTGCTGTAGAGATGGCACAGCTGAGATGCAGAGATGGATAGGTAGCTTTCCCAAGGATATTGATAATGAATCATAACTTGAACCTTGAGTTTCTGACTTTCTGCCCACTTCGTTTTCCAATACACTCCACTATTTTTTTAAACATCTCCAGAACACACTTGGGGGAGTACTCCTAGTCTGATCTGGTACAGCAACCTTCAACAGCACTAAGATATTTCTACAGTATTATTGCAAAATAGCAGCAGGGCCAAAGGAAAAAGACCCTGGACCCAGAAGGTGTGAAACACCTAGTTATTTTGCCTTTAATGACTATCAAAAATAAATAATTTTTTTTTAAAGTTGGTTAAATATAAACTTGAGTGAGTTAATGAATATTGCATGTACCAATGTGCCTGAAGACATTGTGTAAGAAATTCAGAGGAGCTCACATTTACACATATAAAGAATACATGGAGACCGTTTTCTGCTTTGAAATTTGCCACTGAAACTTTATAAAGTACAGCTTGCTCTAAAGCAAAGCAAAAAGGAGAAAGCGGCATAAATTGAGCTTTCAGCACACTCAGCGAGAACTCTTTAGGCTAAGAGGGTACAGGGTACCTGCACAAAGAGAGGAGAGACTGTTTACATCTGATTGTAGGATGGCTGCACCTGGCTCCCAGAGAAGCTGAGGCGTCCAGAGGAAGACAGAGTCAAGGAAATTCAGTGCAGAAGACAAATGAGGGCAGGGCCTCTCCGGAAGATCAGAGGGCTCCAAGCCCTGTTGCTTCCTTCAGCAAATCCTAATTAGCCTAAGAAAAGACAAAACACAGTGTGTTTTCCGGACACACACACGGAGAGAGAGGAATTCTTGAGGTATGTAATTAGGAGCAATTAGCAAGGGCTAGAGGGGAGCGGATAGAATGTGGAACAGGCTTGATTGGGTAATAATTTCCCTGGAGAACTGTGGGAGGTGGCCCATTGGGGCTTTTCTTAACTGACTTGTCACAGACTTTGTGCTCTAAAGCTCAAAGATGGAGATTGGAAAATTAAAGGGGATTTTCCTACTCAAATGTACCAATTATTTTCTCTGTGAATTTTTAGGCCAGTGTGATACATAGTATATTTTCAATAATGTACACTAATGAGGAAATAAAGTAAAATGAAATGGTGAAGGAAATTCATGCATATCCTTTCTGTCCTCAGCCTGGATGTAAGTTTTGAGGATGTTTTTTCAGAGGGGGAGCAGGCTATTTTCAGTTACAATTCAGTTGTCTTGTAGTAGCCCCTCACGGAGAAGGCAATGGCACCCACTCCAGTACTCTTGCCTGGAAAATCCCATGGATGGAGGAGCCTGGTGGGCTGCAGTCCATGGGGTCACCAAGAGTCGGGCACGACTGAGTGACTTCACTTTCACTTTTCACTTTCATGCATTGGAGAAGGAAATGGCAACCCACTCCAGTGTTCTTGCCTGAAGAATTCCAGGGATGGGGGAGCCTGGTTGGCTGCTGTCTATGGGGTCACACAGAGTCGGACACGACTGAAGCGACTTAGTAGCAGCAGCAGCCCCTCAAAGCCTCTAAAACCCAGCAAAGGGATACAGGGTAAAATTTCCACTGCTTAAATATTCATTGAATGTAATAAAAGATAACAGGCTTTCTCCAGCCTGTGTGGACACGGTACATGTTAGAGCAAATAGGTATGTGTGTGCTCAGTTGTATTTGATTCTTTGCGACCTCAGGGACTGCAGCCCACCAGGTTCCCCTGTCCATGGGATTTCCCAGGCAAGAATACTGGAGTGGGTTGCCATTTCCTCCTCCAGGGAATCTTCTGACCTGACTCATGTATTGAACTCTAGCCTCTTGAATATTAGAAGGAGGTCTGGTTCAAATCTAAGATCCACTGCTTCTGAGTTAGGTGACCTTATGAAAGCTACTTGATCTTTCTGAGTTGTGGTTTGCTCATCTGCAAAATGGACCTGACTCGTACAGTGTTGTTATAGGGATTGATAAGATCATGGCCCCTACTGCCTCTAGTGAAGAACCCCAAGGCAGCAAGCCAATAAATCCATTTACACAAATGTGTGTTTTGGAATCAGTTTATCTTGGAGAGCTCACCAGGAAACTTCATTGCTCAAAATTAGACATTCTAAACCTAGGAGATTTATTAGGATTTTTTATAGCCAAGGTAGATGTTTGGCAGTGCCTGCTTTTAAAGGTTTTCAAGTTAAATTTATATCATGAGGCTCTAAGGTGTCAAATTTTGAGACCATTCATCCATTTTTTTTTGAGTTTTCCTAGTTTACTTTTTTCCATGCTTTATTTCTTATTAGGGTGAAATTTACACAACAAAATTTACCATTTTAACCATTTTTGAGTATGCAGTCCTGTGGCACTCCCTACATTCACAAAATTGTGCAACCAACAACCACCATCCATCTCCAGAACCTTTTCACTTTCCCAGACTGATACTCTACACCCATTAAACTACTCTCCGTGCTCCTCTTCCTTATCCCCTGGCAATCATCATTCTACTTTGTGTCTATGAATTTAACTACTCAAAGCATCTCATAGAAGAGGAATTGTATAAATACTTGTCCTTTAGTGACTGGCTTATTTCACTTAATATAAAGTCTTCAGTGTTCATCCATGCTGTGCTGTATGTCAAATTGCCTTCATTCTTAAAGGCTGACTATTATTCCAGTGTATGTGTATCCCACATTTTGTTTATCCATTCATCTATGGATGGATTCCTGTGGCTTCTATCTTTTGGCTATAGTGAGTAGTGCTGATGTGAACACGTATATAAGAAGATTTGACCTTCTTCCTAGGAACTGCCTTGATCTACCTCTGATAAAAGCTGGGTTGGTTTTGGTTGTCCCTTCAAGTACATCACCTCCTCAGATTTTTAACATCTCACAAAATATGTTAGCCCTAACCCCAGTTCAGTCAGCTGTTAAAACATAATGAGTTTATTATTAACCCCCAAACACTGAAGAGCTGCATTCCAGGTACTTGTCAGAAAGTATAATCTGAAATCTAATGTGGCTCAGTATCCTTCCAAAGATCAGTTGAAAAACATACCTTATTAAATGAGAATTGCCTGAAGCTTTACTCTTTCAAATCTGTCCCTAAGTTAAATCAGACCCATCCCAATAACTGGGATATATTGCTTTATTGTTTACAGAGGTGATCTGACTGAATTATGCGTCGGTGAAAGGGTGAGATTAGATTCAGGTTTTCTGCTCTGCGGTTTTATGAACCTCTATTGTATTTGGTGCGGAGATATCGTGCAGGGTGACGTTCTCTTTCTCATTCTGTGTTGTAGGAGGATCCATGGGAGAAATTGTTCTTTGGTGTCAGGTCAGGCATGGCTTCCTGGAGCTACTAGTTTATGTTTTGTTTTTCTTTTCCTATGGACACAGAATTGTATACAAATTTTGTTCCTGTCTTCACTTTGGCTCCTAGGAAGCTTAGATTCTAACGTGCTCTCACCTAAACAAAAGGCATGGAAATGTGTAACATGAACTTTGTGTATTATGTCACTTCTTGCTGGATTCTATTCTTAAATGATTTTCTCTTTGCCTTGATTTTCTTCCTTATTGCCATTGTGTGTTTGTGTAAATCAATAGGGAGAAAAAGAAACAGAGAGAGAGAGAGAGGAAAGAACAGTGAAGGAGAGGATATATTTTAAAATAAGAATGTATCATTCAAAATTTTTGGCTGCAAACAACAGAAAGCAATTCTAAGAGGCTTAAAAGGGAATTCACAGAAAGACTAATAGCTGAGCTCACAAAATCATTGGGAAGATGGAGAGTGGGGCTCAAAAAGTAGGCTGCATTCCAGAACTCTTGGGTGCTGGGCGCTGCCAGGTGCTCTGCACTGGGAGAGGTAGGTAAGACAGGAAGTAAGAGAAGATCCGCTTTATAGCCCCAACCCCTGTGCGGCATCAGCCTCAAACATGTGCATCTGACAAGTCCATCTCTTCCTGGCTGCCCCTCTAATACATGGTACTACTTCTCTTTCTGACCCTAGCACAGCACTCACTTGTTTATGGCTTCCAGCTCTGTTAAATGAAAGCCCTGAAGTGACTAGAACCCTGCTCCTCAGACTGCAGTCCACAGGCAATCTGTTTTGTCTAAGCATATCCACCGCCCACCCCCGACACGCACGCATTGATGTCAAGTGGCTCATAAAACAGTCTTCGACTCTGCAAAAGGCTGTCTTTTAGAAGAATTCAGGTAAATATAAATTCCTTCATCCTATTATACATCAACATCTTCACTTATTCTGCAGTGGAAGTTCCACTCTGCCCTAGGTCAGTTTGAAAGAAACTCACTTGAAGCTGAAACATCTAAAAAGTTTCAGATGTACCCAGGGTCCGGTGTTAGCCTATCTAAAGCTTTTGACCTTCCTTTTGGTCCACAGTCTCAAAGAAAGCGTGTCATCACAGTGAGACATTCTGTAAAGAACCAGAACCAGAGCTGTGTCAGTCCTGTTCACAGGAGGGAGTTTCCTGACCAGACAACTGGAAGACACATCCCCTTTTGTACACAAGGACCCAGTTTTCTCCTCGTATGGTGGGGATGATGGCATTAAGTCAGCACAGTTCTGCTGCGTTCCCAAGTAACCTTCAAGTTAAAACTCGGTCTCCCATGTAACTTTTCTTAGGAGGGAGTGCTACGTGAAAGCCTGTAACATTGACACCTTTGCCTTGCTGCAGGTAAACACTTTGGCAGACAGGCAATACACCCTTTTGTGAGTTTGTGAATCTAGTCCACATGGGATAATCCCCTAGGTCCCCTTAACTGTGACCTCGCTGAGGTGATCACTTTTCTAGATCCGTAAAGCTGAGCTTTGAACCATGATGCCCAAGGCCCATTCATCCACTTACTTCACCCTTGTGAGGTCCTGTAGGAACGGCCAACAGGATTCTTCAATAATATCAGTGCTTACACTTACTATGCTGCAAACACTACTAACTACATGCTCTTTAGTAAAAAAGAAAGTTAACTAATTTAATCCTCCCAATGTCCCTATGAAGTAGGTACTATAATTCTCATTTTACAGGTGAAAAGCTGAGGCACAAAGAAGTTAGAAACTTGCCCTAGTGGTAGAGTCGGAATTCTATCCCAGGCAGTCCGGCTCCTGTGTGGTATGTTAGGCTATACTGTCCCCAGGGAGTGGACATTTACATCTTTACAACTGTTATATTTTGGACAGACTATACATCTGCAGCACATCTGGAGGTTGTTCATCTGAAGTCATGAGATAGAAGCTATATCTAGTGGCTTAGAATTACTTTGATATTGGAAAGCCAAGCAAAACAAAATAGAGAAGGGAAAAACCCCAAATGTTATATATGCCAAGTTGTTCTGTAAACTGCCCACAAAGTCATGTCTTTAGCATGAGATCTGGCCAAGGAGACTTGGCCAGAAATTCACAAATGGATGATGAAGGATCATTCCGGGGAAGCCTTCTTCCTTCTTTGCGTCACACAATTGTTCTAGATTTCTGCCTCTGTAAGCGCAGGGCTTCACCAGTGATTTGTGACACCTGTGTTGACAGACATCGCATGTGTGGTGGCGAGTGGGGAGAGTGAGCTGCTAAAGATAACAATGTGGTGGACCCTTCAGCCAGGCTGTCCTTCCCTGTCGAGTGGGTGTCTGATCCGGCCACCCAAGAAGGTTGTTCCCTTGGTCTCTGTACCTCCACTGCTCGACCAGTCCCTGCCTTAGCTCTACCCTCCTCTCCTAACTGGCCTTCCCTCCTCATCATGCAGCCGAATCAACACACCTAGGTACTTGCCTCCAGTCCCAGCTAGTTATCGTTCTAATTAGATCACCTGGTAGATATCATAGGGGCGGTGAGGGGTGTGCCGCCCTGCTAGTTTCCCTGGTAACCAACAAGAAGACCAGAAGTCAGTTCCCCCAGGAACTGGTAACCTCCCCCTCCCGCATCACGAAGGCTGCCGCCATATGCTGCTGCCCCTGCCACCTGCCTTCTGCACTGCAGGTGGAGGGATGTCGCTCCAGGACCTTGCTTCAGATACATAAACACCCTCGTCCATTAGACCCTCAGGCCACGGACCAGTACTGGTCCAGGACCGGTTAGGACCTGGGGCACTGCACAGGAGGTGAGTGGCAAAACCAAAACTGTATCCCACCTGTGCCCCCTTGTCTGTGGAAAAATTGTCTTCCGTGAAACCAGTACCCAGTGCCAAAAAAGGCTGGGGACCTCTGCATTAGACCACTGATGTCTCTGTCAGGACTCAGGGCTTTTATTTCCTTTTGGGGGCTGGGCCAGCCCGGGGCTGGCAGGTCTGTGAGGAGCACCCAGCCGCAGGCGTCAGGCATTCTGACCTGTGAGGAGCAACGCTGCCTGCTTTGACTTTCTCCAGACACACCAACAGGACTCACAGCACAAACTGGAGTTGGTTCATTTTTTAACGTTATTGTCACAGTAGTGCTTTTGTAGTTTTATTAATTTATGGCTGTGCAGGGTCCTCTTTGCTGTGCGGGCTTTTCTCTAATCCTGGAGAGGGGGTGGGGCTACTCTCTAGTTTCCCAGCGCGAGATTCTTGCTGCAGTGGCTTTTGTCTTTGCGGAGCATGGGTTCAGTACGTGGGCTTCAGTAGTTGTAGCTCCCAGACTCTAGAGCACAGGCTCAGTAGTTGTGGTGCACAGGCGTAGTTGCTCTGTGGCATGTGGGATCTTCCTGGATCAGGAATCGAACCCATGTCTCCTGTATTGGCAGGCAGATTCTTCACCACTGGGCCAACAGGAAAGCCCAAGCTGGTACATAGTAGCCATTCTTTCTTTGTTCTTTTATAGCAAAAGCCTAAGCATTTCAGGATTAGAACATGAGGGTTCCCACCACCATAAGCTCCCACAACTAAAGCCCAGGTCATATACATACACCCATCAGGGGGAAGCCTGGGTTGGGATGTTCCCATTAGTACTGAAGCCATTTTCCTCAGGAGGACTTGCCCAAAGCCAACCATTCGATCAGAGATTCTCCTCTGGAGCCACCCAGGGTCAACTCTTTGTCTACATTGCCTAAGAAACCAAGTCCAATCTACACTCTTCTCCCCCAAGCTTTACTGCCTCTCTCTCAGGGCTTGGTACATTTATTTGTACCATCTGTGGTATTGGAATATAAGATTCCTATAGCTAGAAACAATTTTCATCAATAATAAATTGTGATAGAAATATTTCCAATTAAAAAGAAAAAAATATTCCACAGGATAACTTGCAACTTCCTGCCTGAGCAGCTGTGCTTGAGAATAAAGCCTAGTCCCAACCTGAGCCCAGTTCCTCTTACCCAGTCTGCAAGGAGGGTCCAGCCTCTTTGACACATGGCATTGATCTTAATCACTCTTCCTGATCCTCTCCAGATCTGTGACCAAGCACTGACTCTTCTGCTGCATGGAACCCTCTCAATATTCCATGATCTCGGCTGCAGGTGACCCCTCTGGCCCCAGTGGCTGAGGACCCAGCTTCTCATGGAATGCCAAGCTACCTGCATTTTCCCTCTCTCACAGACTGTACTCTTTGAGTAATATCTCAGCACCTAGAGGCGAAAGAGCCTTTAAGTAACATGGACAGTCTCCCCATCTCCACCCTCCCATCCTCTAAACAGCTGAGACCCTTGCCTTTATGGTTTAGCAAATAATCTGTTGGCTCGATTAAAAATTCATTTGTCACATGTTCTGTTGCTTAAAAGTGAAGGTTCTTATTCACATACTCTGAGACAACCACTGTTAATTGTTTGGTACACACACAAAATATAGTTTAATATCTTAGAACTGTATTGGAGTTATACTATGCATATTGTTTTAAAACTTCTTTTTCCACTTAATAATACATCCTGAAGATCTCTTCTTATCACCACATAAAAACTACCTCATTTTTTAAAATGTTACATGGAGTTCCATTGTATAAATGTAGAACAGTTTATTAACAAATACCTAATCATAGACATCTGGTTTGTTTTCTAGTAATTTGCCCCAACAGAGCCCAGTGCGTGTCTTGGACACTAGTCTTTGCTTGCTTGTGTATTACTGTGGAACTTAGATTTTGGAACATGGAAAGGCACCTTTGAGCTCTTTCAATAAAATGAAGATGACTGCAAAAGGCTGTGAGAATCAGATGGGATCATTAACACTGAGGTGGACATGTGTAATTCACTCTAGCTCGCTTGTATCTAAAGCTCTATCTATGTCAGAAACTCTCCACTTAGTAAGTCTTGGTTGAGGATAAAGACTTTCTTCCATTAGAAATACCCAAAATGCCACATACTTATCTTCCCAGACTCCTTAGCAGCCACCAGTCAGATGATTCACAGTACACTCTGTCTTGGGAGTCAGTGACACAACAGCCAAGGCTGGGTAGCACACTTACTCTCTCTCTCTTTCATGGCCATGGCAATAACAATGAAACAAGATAAAATTTTCAGCAGAGAAACAGCAATGGTGCAAACTGTAGGTGTTGTGTGTGGAGAGGGACAGCAGCGGGGGCTTCTTCATTAGAATAATGCTCATGATTTTGGACATTGTTTCTGGCAGCTTAACCTCAAGCCTCATTCTTCAGCTATCCTGACAACTCTGAATTACTCAAAATCCAATGAATAAAGTCATTTTCTGGTTAAATTAGCCAGGAACATTTTCTATTGCTTGTAATTAGGAACATTGTCTGCCACATATGCATAACTGTAAAACACCATATGAACACAAGGGACACCGCAGATGCTTTTGTTCCTCTCCAGCAGCCAGTCTTCCCTCTCCCTTGCTCACAGGTGGACCTTTGACCCAGTTTCAGCAGAGATGTTACAAAGGATGGGCTTCTTGAGACTTCTGAGAAGGAGTTCTCCTTCCTTTCTAATAAGAGAAAAGTATATAAAGAGAAACTTCTGCCACTCCCCCCAGCCTTTCTGCCCCAGCTTTCTCCTTGGGATACTCTCATGTAAGAATGAGTAGCTTGGAGATCTGGCAACCCTTTTCTGACCACGCGGAGAGATGCTGCCTGCATAGGGGATTAATAGAGTTCAAGAATGTAAAGAGCCTTGGTCCTTAATGACACAACTGAATTTCCAAAACAAGCTTAGTTTGCCTACTTCCAGACTCTCTGTTAATGAAAAGTAATCATGATTTAAGATGCTGAAAATAAGAGTCTATTACTTGCAGCCAAACATACCCTGAATAGGTACAAAATATTTGATTATCATTATAGCAGCTGTGAGAGGCTAGGTTGATGGGTTTGAGTTTTCAGGATCTCAACTATCTGATTCTATTTCCAGTTAAAATATTACCCCAAATTGATAAGGTGTAATACTGACCACCAGTATTATCCCTGATGACATCTGATAGTTTAAGTCCAAAGCAAACATTTGGATAGTTCAGTTTAAGTATCTGGCTTTAAAAAATACCAATGCCTGGGTCCCAGCCCCAAAGATTCTGGTGTAATGGGTCTGGAGAGAATCTTGGACAGTGGAATTTTTAAAACAGCTTTATTGACATCTATTTTAGATAGCATAAAATTTATCCATTATATTTATAAATTCAGTTATTTAAAATTCATGTTTATAGACTTGTGCAGCCACTGTCATTATGTAGTTTTACAATGTTTCCACCATCCCCCAAATTTCCTACTACCAGTTTGCAGTCAATTCTTGCTTCTTGTCTGGCCTTAGATGGCCACTAATCTACTTTCTGTCTCTATCCATTTATCTTTTGTGGACATCCTTGTAAACAGAATCAGACTATGTGTAGTCCTGTTCATCTGGCTTCCTTCACTTTTCATAATATTGTTGAGGTTCATCTGTGTTGTAGCGTGGTCTTTTTCATTGATGAACAGTACTCCCCCCCCCCTTAAATATGCCACATTTCATTTATTCAGCAGTTGATGGGCGTTTACATTGTTTCCAGCTTGTGGTTATTATGAATAATGTTACTGTGAACATTTACGGGCATACCTTTGTGTAGAAATATGTTCATATTTCTCTTAGGCATTTTATATTTCTCTTAGGTATTTTATATTTATCTTAGGTATTATATTTCTCTTAGATATTGTATTTCTCTTAGGTATATTTCTAGGAGCAGAGTTGCTGAGTCATATGGTAAGTTCATGTTTAACTTTTTAAGAAACTGCCAAACTATATTCCAATGTGTACCATTTTACAGTCCTACCAGCAATGATTAGGGGTTTCATTTTGCTAACACATAGTACTGTCAGTATTTTAAATTGTTAATTTGTATTTCTGTAATGACTAATGGTATTGAATATCTTTTCAAGTACTTATTAGCCATTTGTATATTTTCTTTAGTGAGACGTCTATTCAAATTTTTTGCCCATTTTTCCCATCAAATTGTCTTCTTATTAGGAGCTTGTGAGAGTTCTTTATATATTCTATAAACAAGACTTTTATCAGACATGTGATTTGCAAACATTTTCTCCCAGTCTTTGACTTGTCTTTCCATTTTCTCATTGGTGCTTTTTGAAATGCAAATGAAATGCAAATTCCTCATGATGTACAAGATATCAGTTTTTCATTTTATAGATTGTGCGCTTGTGTCATATTTGAAAACTCTTTGCCCAACCTAAAGTTATGAAGGCTTTCTCCTGTGTTAACTCTGGAAGTCTTATAGTTTTAGCTCTTGCATTTAGATCTATGATCATTTTGAGTTGGTTTTTATTTATGTTGTGAGGTTTTGCATATTTTGATGTTAACTGTTTGAGTTCCATTTGTTTAACAGACTATCCATTCTTCATTGAATTGTCTTGGCGTATTTGTTGAATGGGCGCTGGGATTTTGAAAGTGCCCCTGGTGCAGACAAAGTTGAGCTCCAGCTGCCTGAAGGTGCTAGCATCTCACATCTCTGCCTTTACACAGCAGACAAAGATCTTGATGTGTTCTAGAATCTAGAATACTCTCCTAGCCTGGTAAGAGGTTTCGTGACTTTTCCTTTGAATTTTTGCAAATGCTGTCACCATCTACCTGGAACAGATTATGCAAAAGTTATCTTAAATAACCACAACCTACACTTATAAAACCATTGTATTATATCCTACATGAGTCATAACTAGGTTTGCTTTTCTCATTAGACTGTGAGCTGTTCAAAGGCAAGGTCTGAGTTTTAATAATGAAAATGACATTAACAGCTACCATTTTGAGCACCTACTGTGTTCCAGTGCTGTGCTCAGTATTTTATAAATATTCTCTTATATAATCATCATTTTTCAAGATTCTTGAGGTGTGTTTTACAGAGGTTAAATAACTTACCCTAGTCCATGCAGCAAAGCCAGGATCCATACCTTGAAGAATCTGCCTATAAAACCACACAAAGAATAGTCAAGCAAATGTTACTAGGTAGCCCAGTCCTTTGCAGGAAGTGGCTCCAAGCTCTCCAACCTGTTGCAGACTAATAGCATTATTGTAACATATGTATACTCCAGTACTCTTGCCTGGAAAATCCCATGGATGGAGGAGCCTGGTAGGCTGCAGTCCATGGGGTCGCGAAGAGTTGGACACGACTGAGCGACTTCACTTTCACTTTTCACTTTCATGCGTTGGGGAAGGAAATGGCAACCCACTCCAGTGTTCTTGCCTGGAGAATCCCAGGGACGGGGGAGCCTGGTGGGCTGCCGTCTATGGGGTCGCACAGAGTCGGACACGACTGAAGCGACTTAGCAGCAGTGGCAGCAGCCACATATGTATACATAGTCAAAAGGGGTGAGAAGGAAAGGCTGGCAGAGACCTTGGGCTTTGGTGGCTTAGGACTTTCCATGTTGTGGCACTGACAGTCTTTGTTTTTCTTTTTTATTCTGATGACGATTTGGAACTTTTACCCCATTGCAAGAGAGATGGTTCGTTTCACATTGTCCATGGCTGGTTTACTGTGCTCTTGACAGTTTCCCTCCAACTCTTGACAATTGTGAGCTTCGATCTTTTCTCTGGAGTGAGGGAATATTACACTGAGACTTTTGTGGGGAGGGCTGGTGTTGCCTCTCACCAGCCCGCCACAAACACAGGATGCTTGGTTTGTATTCCTCTATCACTTCTCTCAGAGCCTCTTCACAGGGAAAGATGATGCTTGTGTACTTCCTGACACTCCTGCTCAGAGCACATGCACACAGGTGAGGGCCCACCTGCTGCCTTCCATGGCTTTCTGGTTAGGGATTGTATTTGAGGAACCAGGGATGCCTGTACACAGGAGTGTAGAAGAGGGCATCCACCTACGATCCTAGCCCACAAACCTCCAGCGCATCTGGCCCAGCAGCCCCACCAAGCTAGCCCAGTCCCGTGCTGTCATTGCATAGGACTTCAGAGCCTCTACTCAGGAAGTCCGCAGGGTCTCCGTTCAGCCTTGGCAGGAAGATGCTAAAGCCTTAGTGGCTGACTCAGCCCAGCAACTTCCAGGCTGTCATCTCCTCAGAGCTCTGCTCCTCGTCAGCTCTGCTGTCTGCCCTGCCAGCTCACATGAGGAAGACGCACATTTGGCCTAGCATTTTGTTTCCTGATGGAAACTACAGGACCTGCCTTCACCTGGAGTCACAGCTTTGCTAAGGAAATAGCCTTTCTAGAACTCAGCCCTCAGTTTAATTAAAAAGCAACCCAAGGTCCATGAGTTTTGGATGTAACCTGGGTAAGCACTCAGTGCTCTGTGGCGGCCAGCTGTGTTTTTCAGGAACAGATTTGTTCCAACTTGTTTGTGAATGTACAAGTCACAATGAGCACTTGCTGCTTAGAATTCTTCAAGGCTAATGAGCTGGTGATGCCTGGGGCACACTATATCTGTGCTTGGATCTGGCCCTCTAGACTGTGCCTCCTGAAAACCAGGGAAGGGCTCAGACTGCCTCTTGACTTGGCTATTTAGGTTTCATGTGGAGGAACGGAAGAATCTCAACTGGCATCGCCAAGAAGTCTGAGTCTCACCCTAAGGCTGTCTCTCTCTAGCTGGCTTATAATACATTGGTCAAATCACTTAATTTCTATAAGATTTAGTTTCTGTGTGAAATTTTAACTAGCTCTGTATTTTCCAACTGTTGTCCTATGTACTGCAAACCATAATATTCTCCAGTACAATTGGGCATAGTGGTCAATTAAGATGAGGAGATTTCTTTGGGAACCCATCTTGTCCTCCTGGAAATTTCCAGTGCTTCCTTCAAAGCCCTCCTGTAAGCTTGGATTCATCACAAAGCTCACCCTAATCACACTCCCAATGGAATTCATCCCTTTTTTCTCTCCTGCTGCACACCTTTTCAGGCTTCCCTTGTAGCTCAGTTGGTAAAGAATCTGCCTGCAGTGCAGGAAACCCGGGTTCGATTCCTGGGTCTGGAAGGTCCCCTGGAGAAGGAAATGGCAACCCATTCCAGTATTCTTGCCTGGAGAATCCCATGGACAGAGGAGCCTGGCAGGCTACAGTCCATGGGGTGACAAGAGTCAGACATGACTTAGCAACTAAACCACCCCCACTACACTACTTTTTAAATTTTTCTACCATAGTCTGCATTACATAGTGCTCAATTTATATTCACACATGTCTATTCATCAACTTGGCATTCCAAGGTAGCTTAGTGGTAGAGAATCTGCCTGCCAGTGTAGGAGATGCAGGTTTGATCCCTGTGTCTGGAAGGTCCCCTGGAGAAGGAAGTGGCAACCCATTCCAGTATTCTTGCCTGGGAAAGCCCATGAACAGAGGAGCCTGGCGGGCTACAGTCCATGGGGTCATGTAAGAGTCAGATATGACCTAGCAACTAAACAACAGCAACGCACCAACTACCTGAACTCTGAAGGTGAGGATCTCACTGCACTCGTCTTTGTGATACTCCAGACCTACACAGGTAAGACGCAAGTAGGTGCAGCAGAAGCGTTGATATGAATAACTAAGAGCTGTTATTGGTGATCTTGGGATGTGTTTACCCTTAGCTGTGTGCCTGTAACCATTTGTGTTGGTTATCCACACACCTTTCGTCCTTCTCTTCCTTGGGAACCAGCTTCTCCCCAGCTCCAATTCTGTAATCCTGGTTGGGTTGTTGATCATAGTACCCAGTCCTCGCCCACAGGAATAGACATGATGTGTCTATTGGCCCCAGGCTGGCCAACTCTTTCACTTTGGCAGGTGTGTGACTTATGCTCGGCCCACTGTGATTCTTCTCTGAGATTTATTTCATTGCTGTTTGTGGGTCCTTTATCCAATTTTTTAATGTTAATACTTTTGAGCCACCTCGACATGGGGCCACAAATCTATGGGCAGTTAGCCAAATTCGTGTGACAGCACAGGAGCACCAAAATTCAAGAAAAGGGCTGTGATGTTTATACACCTGCAATATTAAGTGCACAGATAAACGTGACTTTAACTTTTGTGTTAATAATGCTGGAAGGAACTTTTCCATCCCATTCTACTTGGTCCCTTTGTGCTGTCTGATGTCTTTGACCATTGCCACCTCCTTGTAACTCCATCTGGCTCTGGTTTCCATGACATAGCTCTCTGCTGGGTCCTCTCTTACTCTTCAGGTCACCTGTCTCTCATCTCCTTTGTGAACTCCTTTTTTTCTGGGCTGTGTCAAGTGGAGAGATTATGTCTTGCATTTGGGTCATAGAAGCTGGAGGACATGAATTAGAATCTGTTGGTGGCTGTCTTCCATTATCTGTGGAAATCTGTTTCCAGCAGGAGAGAATAAAGCCAGGCATATCTGCACCAAGACAGAGAGAGATGATGGGGAAGAGTATATGAGTGAGTGGGTTTGACAGTAGTGAATCCCTTAAGTCCAGCAAGTCCTCTCCCTCTGATTCTGTTCATCTCTAGTGTCTTTCTAACACATCCCCTTAATACGTAAGTGAATTTAGTCCCTATTACTTAAAACCCAACTTTACTAAAACATAACCCCAGCTCATACTTTAGATTATATCACTCTAAGAACATGATTATTGTACTGGCTTATCTTAATGAGATAAAGACAATGTCTAGATCCCCTGGAGAAGGGAATGGCTGCCCACTCCAGTATCCTGGCCTGGAGAATCTCATGCACAGAGGAGCCTGGTGGGCTCCAGTCCAGGGGGTCGCAAAGAGTCGGATGTGACTGAGTGACTGACACTTTCACTTCACTGGGTGCCAAACAGGAAAGCCAAACAGAAATGTTTTTTTTCCTAACCACAACTCAGGAAATTTGCACATTTTGCAATAATTCTCTTTTCCTGGATAGACTTTTAAAAATCAGTCTATTCCCTGCCTCCAGCATAGCCCTCTGAGAAACCTGCAGTCCTTCAGAAGGATTCCTATATTTAGATGCTGACTCAGCCAAAAAAAAATCCCCACCCCCCTGCAACTAATTTAATTCTGTAGGCCCCATTGGTGACTGACAGTGTTCCCAATTGGGAGCACAGTAACTGAAGGCAGCAAGTTGCCTGCTGTTATTTTTTGCTTTTTCTCTAGTTTAATTGCTTTTGTACATGTGCCTATTACATGAAGAACTAAATGAAAACTCTACAGGACTGAAAATAGCCCTCAAAATAACATTATGTCCCCTTAGAATCACCTATTAGACTCTGTAGCTAGGCAGGTGTTTTTCAGCGGAGGAAAAGATTTTTTTTTAAGTTATTGTGAATCTGGGGCAAATGATGGCTACAAGGCTACAATTTCACCTAGTCTATGCCACCCGCTCTGGCAAATTCTGGCATTAAAATGACAGGTTTCCAACACTAAGCCCACCAGTAAACACTTTGTATCTGATGATGGCAAAAGAGATAAAAGTTATGTGAAAGTTTCCAAAGTAAAAGTTGCTATTTTCTTAGCTGGATGGGGTTGGGTATGTATAACAGGAAGCTTTGATAATAAACACAGTCCTGTGCTATTTTTACATTGTCCCAACTTCCCTCAATGTTCCAGCAGTAACAGCCATTGTGGATAATATACTGTGGATTGGCCCACTTCTTGAACTTCTCTGTGCTGGAACCCAGGAAGGGGATGACCCCTACAGTTGTCTCATGAACAGCTATAGCACAGTTCAGTTCAGTTCAGTCACTCAGTCGTGTCCATTCTTTGTGATCCCATGAACCCAAGTATACCAGGCCTCCCTGTCCATCACCAACTCCCAGAGTTGACCCAAACTCATGCGCATCGAGTCGGTGATGCCGTCCAGCCATCTCATCCTCTGTCGTCCCCTTCTCCTCCTGCCCCCAATCCCTCCCAGCATCAGGGTCTTTTCCAACGAGTCAGGTCTTCGCATGAGGTGGCCAAAATATTGGAGTTTCAGCCTCGGCATCAGTCCTTCCAATGAACACCCAGGACTGGTCTCCTTTAGGATGGACTGGTGGGTCTCCTTTAGGATGGACTGATGGGTCTCCTTTAGGATGGACTGATGGATCTCCTTGCAATCCAAGGGACTCGCAAGAGTCTTCTCTGGCTTCCTAAAAAGTTGGCCAGTGGGAAGAACTGCTTCCTATTCATCTTGTCACCAGAATCTGAGAGACCATCTGAGAATGGAGCAGAAAGAGAAGAGGCAGAGAACAGAGTTAGAGAAAAACTCACTTGGGCTTCTGGATCAAGACATGCCTGAAGTCAGTGCATTTTTAAGTATTCCATTTATTATATAAGCCAAAAATACCCTTTCTCTTTCTTATCATTTGCAACTTGAAGAATTCAAACCAATACTGACCATTTCACTGTTTGAGTTTTTCCTCTATGAAAAAGGATCCTCCAGGGAACTGTGAGATGAGTGAACACCCACCTTCACCTCCATACAGCACTCAGTTCCCATCTTGTCCTCCTGCTACTGTTTGGCCTCATACCTGTGCTCACTTTGTTAACACCTCCTGGGTTCAATTATGAAACAACTGTTTGTCTTTCCTACAAGGAGCAAGCCAAGTACAAAGCACGACAGAAGTTCTCAAAGTGCATGATACCAGAGGCGGCAGTAAGTGCAGCCCCTGGTAACTTGTCAGAAATGCACTTTTTCAAGCCCCACCCCAGATCTCTTGAAGCAGAACTTCCAGCAATGAGGCCCAGGGTTGTATTTTAACCAGCCCTGTAGAGGACGTGAATGCAAGCTGAAGCTTGAGAACTCTTGGCATAGAGGGTGTCCATACTCATTATAGATTGTAGTGTGCGCATGTGTGTGTGCTCAGTAGCTCAGTCGTGTTCGACTCTTTTGCAACCCCATGTACTATATAGCCTGCCAGGCTCCTCTGTCCATGGGATTCTCCAGGCAAGAATACTGGAGTGGGTTTCCATCTCCTCCTCCAGAGGATCTTCCCAACCCAGTGATCAAAACCCACATCTCCTACATTGGTAGGCGGATTCTTTATCACTGAGCTACCTGGGAGGCATGTAGACTCTGGAGCACACATGATTAGCGTTTATAATGAGAATATTTGAAAAAGCCATAGTAAAGCCAGGATGACGTTGTATCAGAAATGTTTCATGACACAGAGGCTGCAAATTTCAAGTAGTACAATAAGCAAATGTGACAAGTGGGCAGACTGAAACAGGGCTGGGACTTAATGGATCCATTCACTTTTCTACACACCAATACAAGCAAGCTGGGATCCAGAGGGAGGAGGTGGAGACTTGGATGTTCCTTTTGTGGGAGAAATCACTTGTAAAGTAAGCTGTTTCATAATAACTTTTCTCAGGCGCTCATATTTTGATACTGTCTTGGGTGGCTTCTGACTAGTAATATGGAATGTTTGGGGGAGGTCATCATTTGATGCCTGTGTAAAACAAATTTCATTTCTGTCATAACAGCAGCTTATCCAGCAGCACCTTCTAGGGCTGCCTGTGACCTGGAAGAAGCCAGGAGGCACCTCCGTTTCTCTTTTGATCACTCAAAGTGCTTGCTGGCTTTACTCACTTAAGGCATCACCGCAACTGGAAGTCTTGGTTCATTTCTGAACAAAGCCTTACAGAGAGCACAAGTGTTATATCAAAACACTGCTTCCATCCCCACACCCCCCAGCACACTTTTGAGCCTGAACACTTAGAGTGAACATACAGTTGAGGAAAGAGTAACCCCCTCGGCTAGGTGAGGACTAGCCTCATTTCTCTGAGTTTGCGACCTGCCTGCCTCCTCCCAATCCAGCCTACTTTCTAGAGAAGGCCACTGTGGTAAGTGACATTCCTCTCTATCCTTGGGGACAATCCTTGGTATTAACCAGTGAAAGCAGTATTAATCTGGAGCCTAGAGAAATAGATAACTTGGTCCCAGCTCCAGAACCAATGGAAGGTGGTACAGCAGGATGGGTCCTGGGCAGCAACTCCAGGAGCAGCTCGGAATTGCCTCCTCTGAGGCTCTGTCCTGAAAATTCAGCCTTGCCTCTCAGGTTCAGAAAACCTATGGGAAGCAAAGGGTTTGTATGTGACACTCCTAAAGCAGTGCTTGTCAGCGATGCCTCTTTCTGGATGGTATCTGTGAATGACTCATATTTCATCCGTCAGGTGCGCTCTGGCCCATCCATCTCTCAGTCTCTCCCTCTGTTGCCAGATAATTAGTTGGTATTCAATAATGCTGCCTTTGTTAAATGCCTGCTGAATGAGGTAAGGTTCTAGGATGAAAGCCAATGCCTCTACACACACACATGCACACACACAGCATGTCTTCTCAGCCATGAGGGTCATTATTTCTTTATTTTTTAAAAAACTACAGCAACAAGATTGTGTAAGAAAAGGTTGCTTTCCTCTTTGCAGCATCTGCCGTGCTGCCCCATGTCAGCACAACCAGTGTCGTCCCTGCTGCCTGCCCATGCTCCCACCAGGGTTCCCCTGGGCTTTCCTTCTCCTCACGTGTGACAGCAAGAGCCAGGATTTGCCACTGGGCAGTGCTAGCTCTGCCACTGATTAGATAATTGATATGAGACAAGAATGTAGATCCAGTCAAGGAGGGTAGATTCCCCCATGTAATGGGAGATGAGATTACAGAATTCACTAGGGTTCTCAGCACCACCTTCAGGAGCAAAAATCTGAAGGTGAGACTTAGAGGAGGGACCTGAGGGAAGAGTGTTTTGGGTACAGGGCTCAGCTGGAGCGAAGGTCCTGAGACAGGAGTGTGCCAGGTGAGTCTGAGGAATAAGAAGGAAGCTGGAGTGGTCAGAGGAGAGTGAGCAATGTGGGGAGAAGTGAGAGAGGTGATCGAGAGGTGATGGCAGGGTGGCATTATCAGGACATTGCTTTACTTTAGTGACAGGGGAGCCACTGCAGGATTTTAAGCAGAGAAAAGGTTAGGTGATCTGACCTGGGTTCTAGGTGAATGACCCAGGATGCTGTACAGAGAGCCGTCTGTAGGGGGCAGAATTAGGGAGCGAGGTGGTAGGCTGGGCCAGGTTGGCAGCGGTGAAGGGGGAAAGGTGGTTGAATACTGTATTTTTGAAGGTAGAAGACTGACGTGATATCTTGATAGATTGGCTATAGGGTGTGAGAGAGAGGGGGGATATCTTCAAAGCTTTTGGCCTGAGCAGCTAGGAGAATGTGACTGCCATCTGCAGAGCTGCAGCTGTTTTGTAACAGTTAAATTGGATGCACATCCCATGGAGGGTGGCATGTAGCAGTCACCCACAAAGTGTCCCTTCCTCTCCAACAGCCTCTAGGTCACTCTACTGCTTCCTCCTCACATTGCCTCCCAGTGGGCTAATGGCAGCATCTTTAAGCTTCAGTCTCCTCATCTGTAACTTGGGATCAGCAGAGCCGGGAATGTACGGAGGATTATGTAAGAGGAAGCATTTTGCAAGGGCTCAACGCAGAGTAAGCACTCAGCAAATGTTGGCTTTTACTAAACAGAAAGAAAAACCTAGCCAGCTGTTGGGCACTTGAGCAGAAGTGATTCTGTCTGGCCTTCCCACCTCCCAGACCTGCAGTTTCACTGGGGCCCTGATGAAGCTTCTCAAACACTGGCCTGATCACAGCACCCAGCCTGTCACATGCAGTGGCTCACTGTTGCACCCATGAGCAAGGCCAGGCTTTTAAGTAGTGTCTGTAGGCCTGTTGCACTCCACTCTCACCTCCTCAACAGCTGTTCTCCAACAACTTATGCTCAGTTCACCAGCCTACTTGTTCAGCTTCCCAACCTCTGTGCACATATTCAGGCCACAGAACGTGGTGGCTCCTGCTGTGCCCTGGCAGTCTCCATCCCTTCTCCTCTCACCCTCTCTACGATGTCCTGCGCTAACTGTAGGGCACAGACCAAACGCCTCCACACTGGAAAGCTTACTTCAACTCCTCCAGAGTCATTTTTCCTACTCTGTGCTACCATGGTAGAGTGTATACATGTGTTTTCTTGTACTATTCCCCCATCACAAAGTGTGGATGGTAATAAACTAATAAGACACAGATCTATCAGATTAGAGACACCAGCTACAAGCAGCTTGTGCGGAACAGCTGGGTATCAGCTTCCCATACAGTGTCCTGCACTGGTTTGCCTGTCTCCTCTCTTGATTCTAAGAGAGGAGACTAGAGACTACTGCTTATCCATATCTGTTCCCCAAAGGGCTGGCTGACGTCTCCTAGCCACTCTATGATTGTTTTCTAAACAGTCGCAAGAAAAAGGAACACAAAGGCTCTGACTTCCTTTGAAATCACCGCAGCACGAATTTCTCACTCCTGGTGCCGCTGGACCAAAGATGCCCTCCTCCCCCCTTGCCTGCTGGCTGCAGGAAGGCCACGTCCCTGGCCATTCCCTTCCTCTTGCCCAATGCTCTATTTCAATCAAACACACTCAGATTAGAGGTGAAGGTGTCTCCCCAAAGTAAGTTTTCACAAGTGGTGAAGCCAAAATCTACATCATCCTCCTCTGCCATCTGTTCCAGACCGTGCACTTGGCCTTGAGTGCCCAGCAGGGCACACATGTGGGGGAGATGGGAGTGGTTTGAATTTACTGCTTCCAGCTCAGCTTGGCAGCTTCCACTGCCTATTTTTCCTCACTTGTACACTCACCTTTTCTAGGCCGATCTTAAAAGTGGGCTTTGGAAATTTATTCCCTCCCCATCAGGAAAAACAAGCTCCAAATAGGCCAAAGTAAATTGGCTGGATATTTGAATAAATGATTATTTTTCCTAAGTGGTCTCTCACACATAGCCAACATGCATGATTTTAGCCCAAAAATAAATAGAGGGAAAGTGAGAAAAACTAGATTAAAGAGGGTTTCACAGTCTACGTAGACTTCCCCAAATTCCAGGCTAGAAGAGGCGTAGGAGATCAGATACCTCAAGGTTTCTCAGACTGTGTTCTGAGCAGCTGCAGGAGTTTCACGCAGCCCCATCAGGAAGACAGAAGGTGGAGCAGAGCAGGTGGGGCTCCAGGCATGCCCCTGCCCCCCAGCACCTCTCCAGCTGGCTTCGCTAAGGTCCTGTGTGTTCTGTACAACAGTTTGTTCAAATTGAGAATCTTGAAGTTAAAGATGCTTACAAATGACTGTTCCAAGCCTAGTCCACACATTTCACAAACAAGGAAACCTAAAATGAGAGAAGTCAAATACTCTGCCAGGATTCTCACAGCGAATCAGTGATGGAGTCAGAGATCAGTTTCAAGTCTTCTAATTCACTTGCCCCTCAGTACCCAGCTGCCTCATGATATTCCATACTTGGCACCTGCCCAGTATCTTTTATCCTATTTTTCTTCACTCCAGGGATTCTGCTTCCCCTGCCACAAATGGCTTAGGAATAGGGTATTCCCAGAACCTTTGGTACCCAGGGACAGAATAACTGGCCAAGAGTGGGTACAAAATCCAAGCAGGACCAGTCAGAATCCTTTCTTAAGAAATGGTAGTGACGCAGTAGTGACACACAGAGAAAGAATAACGTCTGTCTGAGATTGAGAGCACTAAAATGCCATGTAACTCGGAGCTGTTGGAAGCCCTCTTGCAATCATGGGAAAGAGTCTGATGAGGCTAAAATGAAGATAGAGCAAGTCAGAGTGATGGAGAGAGACGCAGCAGACGCCTGAAGGCATTGTTTGAACCATTGGACCCAGTCAAAACTAAAGCTTGTGCAACCTCTGGACTTTTCAGCCATATGAGCTAATTTTTTTTTTTTTTTTTTTGGCTGAAATTACTTTGATTTGGTTTCTATTTCTTATTGCAGCAAAGTATCCTGACACATGTCATAAAGTAACTTTTATTTATAGAACGTTTTATAGAATACCGAGCTCTTTTCATTACTCCAGATCAGAGGTAAACAGATCCATATAACCCCTTCATCCCAGAAAGTCCCTCTAGCCACAAGGACACATGAAACCCAGGATGTTGCAACATCCCAGGGAGACTTATTTGCTCAATAGATAATCTTTGAGAGCCCCTAAGTCCTATTCCAGCTTCCCTCAGTCTTGATGTGAATCCACAGTCTAGCTGACAGAAAAGTAGGCGGGGAAGTATACCGGCTTTGAAGGTAAATGACTTGAGGCCTGTGTTTGACGTCTTGCCTTCACAATGAAGGAAGGAGCACACACACACATGTGTCAGTCAAGACCTAATCAGGAAAACTGGAACTGCTGCAAGAGTTGCTGACAGAGTGCATGACTCGGGGGGTTGCTTATGCAGGAGGATATGAGTGGCCAGAAGAAATGGCCTTCTTTCCACAGGGTTGAAGTGGAGATGGTATTTCAGCAGGCCAGAGAAGTACAGGGTCCCATCGCATGATTTGGAGGCCTCTTCAAGCTCTGCTAGTTTTGTTTGGGAAAATTATGTTCTTTCTATCATTTTCACACTGAGTAGATGCTTGCTACCGAGTTCCACGAGCCATGCCTCGGAAACAAACAGTGGGTGTGAGGAGCAAGCCATATGTCCAGAAAGAGCTGGCTGAGGATTCTGTTCCTCTCCTGTTGTACTCATTGTCCTGGTTGTTTCCATTCAGCTGGTTGAAGGGACAAACATTTGTCTGTAGGCCTACCCATTCCAGGGAGCATCATGGTTCTGAGCCTGATAATGTGTCATTCCATGGCAACCAATCCCATTCACAAATTCCTGACACTCTTTGCTTATATTCTCTGCCCTCTTTTATTTCCCTTCAGAAGGTATTAAGCCAAGAAAGGCAGAAAGTCATTGAGAAAGTTATTCATTTATTGGTCTTTTATTTGGTCCAGCCCCAGTTTGTTACAGTTTGCTCCACAATGGGCTTCCCTGATAGCTCACTTGATAAAGAATCCATCTGTAATGCAGGAGATACTGGTTCGATTCCTGGGTCAGGAAGATCTGTATCCACTCCAGTATTCTTGGGTTTCCCTTGTGGCTCAGCTGGTAAAGAAGCCACCTGCAATGCAAGAGATCCCTGAGTTTGATCCCTGGGTTGGGAAGATCCCCTGGAGAAGGGAAAAGCTACCCACTCCAGTATTCTGGCCTGGAGAATTCTATGGACTGTATAGTCCATGGAGTCGCAAAGAGTCGGACACGACTGAGCCATTTTCACTTTCTTTTCTTTCACTTTGCTGCACGATAGCATCAGCCTGGCAAGGAAATACTGCCTAATTTTTGTTGATACTAGGAGGGTCTGCAGTACATCAAGTGGAAAAGAATTTAATGAGAAATGAGTCTTAGGGAGGGGTTGAGACATCTTCTTGTGCTTTACGTATTAGAAAGTGTTGCATGACTTCTCACTGCTTGATCATGGTGCCATTCATTCACCAAACATTTGTTGACTAATCTGTTAGTGTCTTCTTAGTTTTTCCTCAGAAAACAAAACTGATGAGGGCAGAACCATAAGTCTTCTGTAAGTGTGAGAGATGCACTTTACTCTTCCCTCTTTTCAATAGATCACTAAAGTCTAAGCAGTTTTTTAGTGGCCAAATTTTAGGTATAGGAGAAGACATTTTACTAATTCAAACCTATAGGAAGTTGATGTTACAGAATGGAAAGAGTGCAGATTCTGAAGACATAACTGAATTTGATTCCTGGCTTTACCATGTGTCATCTTCTTGGATATTGGTGAATCACATCCTTTCTGAACTAAATTTTCTCATGAAAAACTAAAAGGGCTTTGCAATACTCACCAAGTAAGAGAGAAATTAAAGATAAAGGAATCTTGAATTTATCAACACTCTGTTGGGACACAAGTTCTCACATAATTGTGAGAATTGTGATTTATGTAGGACCATTAGACATATTTCTTTGCCAAACTAAAGTGAGCTCACATGACTCATCTCTTCCCCAGCCTCACTGCTTTCTCCCTCCCGCCCCTAATTAGGTTAACAAGGTACTCACATAATATCCTCTCTGATGAGGCATCCAGCTCTGGACATTTTGTGACCTCTTTCCACTCTTCCCCCGCCTGGAATAACTATGCCATTTTGCTGGTCAGGCTTTGTGTAAAAGCACACTGTTGGCTCTCAGCAAACACTTGGTTGAAGGAATGAACAAGTCTTCTAGGTGATCTGATAAATGAAATTATAGGACTACATGTAAACGTCACCATTCTTAAGTACCTTGTGAATATTTTAGGATGGAACTTCCCAAGTAATTGTAGATAACCAACAGCAGGGTCGCTAGTGTGAGAACTGGATGTTCTCACTTTGGTTTGCAGGATCAGTGTACAGGGTAAATCTTTGGAGGAGCAGCTCCTTGGAGTGTTCTTTGGATGATACCCTGGAATCACAAACTGACACTTGCTATAAGGCATTGCTTTTGCATTTATTATGTGAAGTATAGAATAGGGTGGTTGGATGATATTTGGATAATTACTAGGACTGGCTTTTAGAAACACCACATAAAGTCCATTTCTAATGCCTGATTATCTCACCTCTAATATATAACTACAGTAGGACAAACACTTTTGCAAATTATTTGAAAAGCAATGGTTACTGATGTGCTCAGGATGAAATAATGGCTGGATGCCAAGCTGAAGCCGAGACTGTAGTCTGTGTCCTGTAACACTGCTGCTCATGTGACCAAATCTCTGAATTTGGCCTCATCGTCACCATGCTCCAACCAAGAGAGCTATCTAACCACAGAACCACAGAATTCTGATTATTCTGGTACCTATCCCAGACATTCCTTCTAGAAGAAAATAAACTTGATTATTTGATATGTCTGATGGTGTTGAATTTAGGAAACACTCCCTTTTTGCGTAAAATTTATAACTGATATGTTATTTTCATATGTATTTTACTCCCTACAAATGTAAATTAGGTGAGTTGCTGGTGATTCTTTGCTTGCACTCCCTCCGTGTGATGTCTGCCCTTTTCCACCCTGCTGTATGCTAGAGGAGGACAGGGCTGGCTCTCCAGACCATGTCACCCAGACATCCTCACCAGTGACTCCTGGTCAAGTAGAGGAGCCAAGGGGAAGCACTAGCAAGAGTTTGGAGGGCAGACTGAGAAAGGAGTCAGGGTATTTCTCCCCGTGCTGTTCTGTGGCGCTGTGGTTCGTCCTCGCAGTAACTGCATCTCTAAGTATACACCTCCTCTCAGGAAGCCTCTCTTTATAGCTCTACTTCATATCAGGCTCCAGGAACACTGTTTCTTCACTTGTCCCTTTAGGAACTACGTGGTAATGACTTCTCACTGTTGCTAGTTTCTAAATGCCCCAATACCCACCTGTTGGTTTCTTTAATCCTTCCATACCTGTACAAAGACTCCAGGAATTAATTTTCTTCAAAACCCAAGTGGAGTGTACTCTCTGTTTGCAGCTGGCATCCTGAGTTCTATGGGTAATTGTGACATTAAAGTATCATCCCCAGAATGGCTTACAGAAGAACACACAACTTATAATGTAGAGGAGCCAGGAATTGGCCTCAGGACTGGAAACTCTGCACCCTCATCAGGTCACTTCACGGAAAGTAGAAAATTCCTTGGAATAACAATGCCTTGTTGTGTCCTTATCAATTCTTAGACATCTGAAAGTGCCCTAACCTCATAGCATTGTACCAGAACTATCTACATTTATAAAAATTCATCTATTCATTCAACATTAGCACATATGTATCTAGTACCTACTTTGGGGGAGAATTTGGAAATTTAAGACAAGTAAGACATGATTCTTTTCTTTGAGGAAATTTTCCACTCTAGGAGATGAAGATAGGCCTAAATAAATGAATCCTGGAACTGTCTTGAGGAATGAGTAGTTGTGTTCACCAAATAGACAAGAATCAGAAACAGAATTCCATGCAAAAAGAGCAATTTAACAATGGTTGAAAGAGGAAAGAAATACTCAAACTGGAACTTCAAATTGTCTCTGCTACTGCTAAGTCGCTTCAGTTATGTCCGACTCTGTGTGACCCCATAGATGGCAGCCCACCAGGCTCCCCCGTCCTTGGGATTCTCCAGGCAAGAACACTGGAGTGGGTTGCCATTTCCTTCTCCAATGCATGAAAGTGAAAAGTGAAAGTGAAGTCATTCAGTCGTGTCCGACTCTGTGCGACCCCACGGACTGCAGCCCACCAGGCTCCTCCGTCCATGGGATTTTCCAGGCAAGAATACTGGAGTGGGGTGCCATCAAATTGTCTATTATAGTCAAATTGTCTATTGTCTATTGTCTGTGGCCTAAAGTGCTAAAGGAAGGAGACAGAAAGGAGCAACTCAAGAGATTCAGTTAACAAGAGTTAAGAAGGAACCAGAGCATAGAGGGCCTTGTGTTCCATGCTGAGGAGTCTAGACTTCACATTTAGGGTAGTGCCCCCATCGAGGGCTTTTAAGTTGGGGATTTGGCATGAATAGATTAGTAGCATTTTCTAGTTGTCTGATGTTATCATGAAAGATAGGTTAGAGGAGTCTGAACTAGAGACGTGGAGATCAACAAGATATTATAAGAATATTGTGTTTATCTAGACTCAAAAAGGCTGGAGGAAACTGGCCACTGAATGGGTGGAAAAAAAGAGAACAAATCCAAGAGACGGCAAATGTCCTAGTCAGGATCTAGTCAAGACACGGAACCACAAGATAATTTGAATGGGAAAGGTTTAATATAAAGAATTATTATCTATAAAAAGTGATTGAGGTAATTAGGAATTGGTTAGTAACAAGTAAGGAAAACTCTAAAAATATAGGAAAAAAGGATATAAGGAATAGTGACATACCCCAGGGCTGAGGTAGAATGCCCAAGGATGAGGAAAACTGCAGATCTAATTAACAAAATTGTAGGTTAAAAAAAGTAACAGACAAACCACAAGCTAGCCTGATCAAGAAAAGAAAGAGTAATCACAAATACACAAATTAAAATGATGAGGGGGTTATAATCACTGAAGCAGGAGAAATTAAAAACACGTAAGAAACTACTTTTGAGATCACTATGCAAGTCCATTTGAAAACCTAGATAAAATGGATAATTTCTTAGGTAAATTCAAATGACCAAATTTGATGCCATCAGAGTTAAAAAGTTTAAGCATACCAATTTCTACAAAGAAATAGTGTTAATAAGAAACTAACCCACACTAAAAAATGTTACCATACCCAACTGGATTCATAAGTGATTTCTACCAAATGTTCAAAGACCAGATTTTCCCAATGTTTTAAAAATTATTCTAGAGTATTAAGGAAAAAAGCAATTCCTAATTTCTTTTATGAAGCAAGTATAAAATTATGCATAAACTAAAGATTATACAAAGAAAGAAAACTGTAAATGAATATCACTCATAAATATGAATGAGTGCAAAAATTCTGAACAAAAATTCCTAATCCAGCTGGGATTGAAGTAAATTTATTAAATGGAGTCTTTATAGAGGTATATAAATTTTAATAGCAACAATAATATTAGCAAACATATTCCAATACCACATTAAATATAATAATACAATATGACCAGGTAGGATATACTCAAGGAATGTACTATTTCTTCAGATGCTGAGAAAATTTTTGACTAAATTCATTACCTATTCATTAAAAAAAAAAAAAAAAACACTCAAGGAAATAGGAATTGAGGGATATCTTCTCAAAATGATAAAAAAATGTTTATCTTTGTCCTAAAGCTAATATTCTATTTAATGGGAAAACACTATAGGTATTTTCATTAAGATCAGGAACAAGGCAAGAATTAAACATTGTATGGAATGTGTTAGCCAATGCAGTTAGACAAGAGAGACTAGAGGTATACGAATGGAAAAGGACAGGTAAAACTACCCCTGTTTGAAGATGATATGACAGTACTCTGAAAAATCCAGAGAATCAATGATAAAACCAGAGTAGTAATTCAGTGAAGTATCAGGATATAAAATTAACAAACAAAATAAATAGCCTTCACATACGAAAAAAAACCAGAGGACCTAATGGCAATGAACATCCCATTTACAACAGCAGCCAAGAAGATTAAATGCTTTGGCAAAGCAGAAATACAGACATAGGGAACAAATGTATAGATACAAAGGGGGAAGGAATGTAGGGGTGGCGAGTAGGAAATATTGGGACACTGGGTTTTTTTTTTACCTGCTTGTTATTTGTTGACTTTATTTTTTATATACATATGTACTTTTTAATTTTTAATTGGAGAATAATTGCTTTACAATGTTGTGTTTTTTCTGCATATAACAGTGTGAATCAGCCCTAAGTATACATATGTCCCCTCCCTCTTAACCTGCTTCCAACCCCCAGTCCCTCTAGATTGTCACAGAGTACCAGGTTAAGCTTCCTGTTAAACAGTGACTTTCCACTAGCCATCTCGTTTACATACGGTAATGTATGTTTCAATGCTATTGTCTCAATTGGTCTCACTCTCTCCTTCCCTCGCTGTGCCCACAAGTCTGTTCTCTATGTCGGCATCTCTATTTGCATCTACCCTGCAAATAGGTTCATGAGTACCATTTTTTTCTAGATTCCATATATATGGATTAATATACGGTATTTGTTTTCCTCTTTCTGACTTACTTCACTCTGTATAACAGGTTCTAGGTTCATCCACCTCATTAGAACTGACTCAAATTTGTTCCTTTTATGGCTAATATTCCATTGTATATATGTATCACAACTTCTTTATCCATCCATTAATGGACATTGAGGCTGCTTCTATGTCCTGGGTTTTGTAAATGCAATGAACATTTGGGTACATGTGTCTTTTCAAATTATGGTTTTCTCAGGGTATATGCCCAGTAGTGGAATTGCTGGGTCATAAGGTAGTTCTAAGACTTCCCCAGTGGCTCAGATGGTAAAGAATCTGCCTGCAATGCAGGAGACCCAGGTTTAATCCCTGGGTTGAGAAGATCCCCTGGAGATGGGATCCCCTGGAGATGGCTACCCACTCCAGTATTCTTGCCTGGAGAATTCTGTGGACAGAGGAGCCCGGCAGGCTACAGTCCACGGGGTCACAAAGAGCTGGACTCAATGGAGTGACTAACACTTTTCACTTTTCATGATAGTTATATTCCTAGTTTTTAAGTAATCTCCATACTGTTCTCCACAGTGGTTGTATCAATTTACATTCCCACCAACAGTGCAAGGGGGTTCCCTTTTGGCAATCTGGGATTGACATATATACACTACTATGTATAAAATAGGTAACTAAAGAGAACCTGCTGTATAGCACAGGGAACTCTACTTGGTGCTTTGTAGTAACTTAGATGGGAAGGAAATCCAAAAAAGAGGGATATGTGTATATGTCTGACCGATTCACTTTGTTGTACAGTAGAAACTGACACAACAGTGTAAAGTACCTATGCACCAATAAAAAATAAAATAAAAATTTTAAAAGATTAAATACTTAACCAGAAATGAGCAAAACCTGTCTGTATGAGGACAATTTTGAAACACTCCTGAAAGACCAAAAGCAGAGCTGAACAATTAGAAATCCATTTCCTGTTCTTGCATAGGATGAAACTTTAAGAAGTTTGTCAGTTCCCCTGAAATTAATTTATAAAATCTATGCAACTCCAATAAAAGTGCCAAGATGGTATTTTATAGACAAGTCAGTACTAAGGTTCACATGGAAAACAAACATGCAATGATCACCAGGAAATAGTGACGAATACCTAGAAGAGAGAATTAGCACTCAGTTCAGTTCAGTCCAGTCGCTCAGTCGTGTCCGACTCTTTGCGACCCCATGAATCGCAGCACACCAGGCCTCCCTGTCCATCACCAACTCCCGGAGTTCACCGAGACTCACGTCCATCGAGTCAGTGATGCCATCCAGCCATCTCATCCTCTGTCGTCCCCTTCTCCTCCTGCCCCCAATTCCTCCCAGCATCAGAGTCTTTTCCAATGAGTCAACTCTTCGCATGAGGTGGCCAAAGTAAGCACTACTAGACATTAAAACATATGTAAATTTCCCACAATCAAAATAGGATGCTATGACACATGAGGAGACAAATACAAGAATGGAATAGAATATAAAGTTCAGAATTTGACCCCAATAGTATTTTTGAACATTTTCTGTAAGCCTAAAGATGGTTCAAAATACAAAACCAAAACCATACAAACATGATTAGTTACCAGGGAAATACAAATCAAAACCACAATGAGATATCACTTCACACCCATGAGGATGGCTACAATAAAAAACACAGAGAATACCAGGTGTGTGTTAGGATGTGAAGCAATTGGAACTCTCATAAATTACTAGTGGGAATAGAAATAGTGTAACTACTGTGGAAAACAGTCTGGCAGGTCCTCAAAAAGCTCAACATAGAGTTGCTATATGACCCAGAAAGTTTACTCCTCAGCATATATTTAAGAGAATTGAAAACACATATTCACACAGAAACTTGAATATGAATATTCATAGCAGCAAAATGCATAATAGCTAAGACATGGACACAACCCAAATATCAACTGAGTAAATGAAAATGTAGATAAAATATCCACAAAACGAAATGTTATTCAGTCAGAAAAAGGATGGGGGAATGAAATACTGACACATGCTATAGCATGGATTAAACTTGAAAACACTACATTAAATGAAAGAAACCAGACACAGCAAAGGCAAATCTATAGAGACAGACAAAAGACTAGTGGTTGTCAAGCAATGGAGGAATGAGAGGTAACTAAAATTGTAGCATTTACAGGGATTCTTCTTGGGGTGATGGAAATGGTATGGAGTTCAGTTCAGTTCAATTCAGTCACTCAGTCATGTCCCACTCTTTGTGACCCCATTGACTGCAGCACTCCAGGCTTCCCTGTCCACCACCAACTCCCAGAGACTACTCAAACTCATGTCCGTTGCGTCGGTGATGCCATCCAACCTTCTCATCCTCTGTCATTCCCTTCTTTTCCCACCTTCAATCTTTCCCAGCATCAGGCTCTTTTCCAATGAGATGGTTCTTCCCATCAGGTGGCCAAAGTATTGGAGTTTCAGCGTCAACATCAGTCCTTCCAATGAATATTCAGGACTGATTTCCTTTAGGGTTGACGGGTTGGATCTCCTTGCAGCCCAAAGGACTCTCAAGAGTCTTCTCCAGCACCACAGTTCAAAAACATCAATTCTTCGGCACTCAGCATTCCTTATAGTCCAACCCTCACATTCATACATGACTACTGGAAACACCATAGCTTTGACTAGATGGACCTTTGTTGGTAAAGTAATGTCTCTGCTTTTTAATATGCTGTCTAGGTTGGGCATAGCTTCTACAGTCACCATCTGCAGTGATTTTGTTTATATAGTGTTAATGTCTCAATCCTAATGGAGATCAATCCTGAATAGTCATTAGAAGGACTGATGCTGAAACTGAAGCTCCGATACTTTGGCCTTCTGATGAAAAGAGCTGACTCATTGGAAAAGACCGTGATGCTGGGAAAAATTGAGGGCAAGAGGAGAAAGGGACAACAGAGGATAAGATGGTTGGATGGCATCACTGACTCAATGGACGTGAGTTTGAGCATACTCAGGGAGATAGCGTTGGACAGAGAAGCCTGGTATGCTGCAGTTTATGGAGTAGCAGAGTTGGGCATGACTTAGTGACTAAACAACAATGTCTCATGAAAGTGAAAGTGAAGTCGCTCAGTCATGTCTGACTCTTTGCGACCCCATGGCCTATATTCTACCAGGCTTCTCTGTCCATGGGATTTCCAGGCAAGAGTACTGGAGTAGGTTACTATTTCCTTCTCCAGGGGATCTTCCTGACCCAGGGATCAAACCCAGGTCTCCTGCATTACAGGCATACACTTTACCCTCTGAGCCACCAGGGAAGCCAGTATATTTTCAGAATATACTGAAAATCCAAATAATTGTATACCTTTAAAATGGTGGATTTTATGTTACATCAATTTTATCTCGGTCTTCAAAAATGGAAAAAAAAAAAAAAAAAAAAACCTCCATACAAACCAGAAACATTGTGCGAGCTAGCACAGGAAAAATACTTAAAAGAACAAGCTCCATTCACACAGAGCAGGCAATGAAGCTGATCTGGAGACAAAAAGTGATAACGAATTGATCAGTGACACAGCCCACCCCTTTGGCTTCTCACTCTTCAAACATCTGCACCCCCAAGCACTTTGAAAACAGAAAGTTACATATAAATATGAATGATTTCACAAGGTCTGCTTACATTCTTTTACCTTTTTTCCTGCCTTTTCTCTCTGAAAACAACTCCATTTGAATTCCAAACATTTTTGGATCCCAAGGGTGATTTTACATCACTGCCACCACAATAGAGAAGGGGAATGAAGTTTATATGTGCCTCTCCTATCTTTAGTGAAGCTGGAGTCATACAGAAGAATGAAACCACATGGGACAAGTTGTACCTCTCCTGGACTCTAAGTAGAAAGGCAAAGTAGGAATAAGAGAGTACCTTATTTATCTCCCTTTTTCTCCCTTATTTCTTACCTCTACAGACTAAGCTTTCTTTGGCAAGACCAGACTGTGGAGGAGTGACAGGGAATGCAGAGTGGTGGCTTTAGATGGAAGTTTCTAGAATGGAATGTAACATATATTTTTTCCTACACATTGACTGGCTTGAAGATAACTACTTCAGAAACACAAGTCCTTGAAATCTTCCTCTGCGTGCTTGAGGTTGCTATTTCCCAGAAGAAGCCCTTTTGTATACAGGTCTGAGTGAACTGGCTTTGGAAGTGAGTAATACCTGATTGTCCAAGAACTCATTGAAGTCCACAGGCTAGCTCCATGTGGAGCTCCTCAAAAGGTATTTGAAACTTCCCTGGCAGTCTAGTGGTTAAGACTCCACACTTTCAGTTCTGGGGGCGCAGGTTTGATCCCTGGTTGGGGAACTAAGATCCCAGACGCCTCATGGCATGGCAAACAAACAAAAAGAAAAAGTATTCATCTTTACGTGCTCAGTCACATCAGACTCTTTGCAACTCCGTGGACTGTAGTCCACCAGGCTCCTCTCTCCATGGAATTTTCCAGGCGAGAATACTGGAGTGGGTTGCCATTTCCACCTTCAGGGGGTCTTCCTGACTCAAGGATCAAACCCATGTCTCTTGCATCTCCTGCATTGACAGGTGGATTCTTTACCACTGAGCACCTGGAAAGATGTATCTAGTAGCACATGTTCTCCGAGGAGAGTGTCCCTTTTTTCTTGTGGTGAGGTAGCAAAACAGATGGCTCAACATGCCTTGTTCTCACCCAAACTGTCAGTGAACCAGCCGCCCTTTCTCGCTTCCACAAACAAACATCCCAGTCCTTGCAAAATGTGAATCAGCAGAGGATCTTCATTCAGCATTCACTTCAGTGGTGAAAAATGAAAGCGTTTCACCAATTCTCATAGTTAACAATTACCTAAAAGAGAAATTTAAGAGATTTCATTTCTAATGAACCCTTTCATGACTCAAGGGATATAGTCTACTTGAATATCCTGAAGTAAAGCTTTCAACTATAGTTTTGTGTGGGCAAGAATCGGATGAGTGGAAGAGTGTGAAATTGTAAGCATTCAACTAGTACCTCCAATTAACTGGAATTTTCCTCTTTCTATTTTTGGAAGTGGGGGAGGAAAGTGATGCTTAAAGAACTCATATCAAGGATCTTAAAATAATTTCCAGGACTTTCCTTAGAATCAATCTGCCTTCCAAATCTCTAATTCTGTAGAAATAGAACTGATGGTCAAAAAATAACCATGAGTAACTATAAAATCCCCAATTATCAAAAGAGTCAACTATGGTCATTTTATGACTGTACTGAATAAGACAGGAAAGAGGAGTGATGCATTTATAAACACTCTCCAGTGAGGTTTTAAAACAATTTAGATGAGAAAAACTGGTCATCATTTAATTAATTGCACAATTTACTTGATTTGGGTCCTAAACTTTCTGGGTAATTGAGACATTATGTGGGTTCATACATAAAGTTGTGTATATACATGCCCTCTTTAAAAATTCTTAGAAATGTTTATTTGACTGTAAATCTTTATCTTAAAAATTTGGCATGCATGCAACTGAGGTTTGTTTTTTTTAATGACAATATTCATGCAAAGACAGTGTTCTGTTTCTATCTGGATGTTTTATTTTTAGTCCTTGCTTTGTTTAGGAGAATCTTACCTGGGAATCCCTCAATAAGGCACTATTTGACTTCCACTGGCCACTTCCATTGATTAGGAGGTCCATCTGGGATTTAATGGGTAAGTGTAGGGGCATAGGGGAAATGAAAGATGCAACAGCCAATTCCCACCACCAATCCACGGGTCCAGGCTGGTCTCGCCAGGTTAGCAATTAATCATTCTCTTTCACCTACTCTTTGTTTACATTTGATGGAACCCCACTGAATAGAAAATAGCTAAGGTAGTGAGGAGAAGCAAATTTGACAGATCCCTTAAATTAGAAGCTAATGATTAAGTTCATTTTGTATTTTTTGTACCATAATGACATTATTTATCAGGAATTCTTTTGGTGGGAATGTGGCTGCCTTTTACACTTCCAGCAACGTTTCTCATTCTATTATCACTAAATAATCTTGAGTTCTTGTAAATCCCTTAGCAAAGGCTTCTTATAAAAGAACTTAAAAAGGAATAAATCCTCTGAGATATTACAGGATTCTTGCTGTGTGCCTCCCACAGACTTCATGAGAATCGCTCAGCTTAAACCCTGTACATTGCTTTGAAGATCCAATCCAGAGTGCCTGTAATTCAGGCAGGAAAAAAAAAAAAAACCCATAAATATTCGTAACAGAGCTCAGGGCTGCATTGGTTCATGATATTTTTGGTATGGTGAAGGAGGGGAGAGTAAAACTCTGATGTTTTTCTGCAGTGCCCATTTTTGGGGAATTCTGTCTAAAAGAGGTGCAAGGAATTAGAATTTCACTTTGGAGAGCATGGATAGGGTGACATTAGAGGACAGGTGGAGGTGGAAATGAGAAATCAAATAATTCTTGGGTGCCTACATTTTATTATTAAGAAGTCATTTGTATATATTAGTTAAAACAAGTGTCTGAAATCTCACCTCCCTCTGCCCCACCACGACAGTGTGTATGAACACCTGCCACACTTGCCCTGTTCTTAGGCAGCTGCCAGTGATTTCAGCTTCCCAAGGTATATGGCCCTGCAGCTGCCAGATGAGTTGCATTCATGATTGCAGAGTTGCTATTTTTAATCAGACTTGCAGGAAATTGTGGGCATCTCTGTTTTATTTACTTGGTTTTAAGATGTTTCCTGCATGAGTTTCTTTTCTCAGTAGAGAAAATAAATTGTGGAAGATGGTATCTGTGAACTTCAAAAACTTTCTGTTGAGTGGAGGACTCCTCGTTTTTGTTGTCTGTATCCAGGCCTTGAATAACCAAGGTCCTGAGTCTTTTGCCCACTATTTTCTACATATTAAACATTTCCCTTCATTTCAGATGTCCCACAAATAGCCTAGTAGGTAGAATTTGACAGCAAGTAAGTTGTATAGCAGCAAAGAGCTTTCTGATACAACTCCAGTGTGGTCAGGAAAGAGCAAGATCGCTTCCTCTTCATTCCACCATGCTGAGTAATTCAGATAATACCAGGTCACCAAAGGAAGGGGCAAGGCCAAGATTTTTAATTATTGTATTTCATCAAATGTATGAGGCTTCTAAGAAGGAAAAGAAGCCTGGCAGTTAACCCTGACAAACCATCAATTGTGTGACTAGTGTCGGAGATGTTCAGTGTGATGGAAAAGTGTGAATCTCTGAATTGATGAAAAGTAGTCATTTGTATACAATTTTTTCTGAGCACTTTGTGCACCCACCCCTTCAGAAAGTAATGACCCAGGACATGGCCCTGATTTCAGAGAACTTGTGGTTCCTTTGGTAGAGATAAGATTATGACAACCTAAATATCATGGATGGGGCTTTCCTGGTGGCTCAGTGGTAAAGAATCTGTCTGCCAATCCAGGAGATGCTAGTTTGATCCCTGAGTCAGGAAGACCTCCTGGAGAAGGAAATGGCAATCCACTTGAGTATTCTGATCTGGGAAATCCCATGAAGAGAGGAGACTAGTGGGCTTCAGTCCATGGGGTTGCACCAGTTGTACATAACTAAACCACAACAACAACAAATGTCACAGACAGGGTTCAATGTTGTGAAGCAGGGAGCTGGGAGAAAATCTTGTGGGAGTGATTGAGAGGAATAAGAAAAGTTGAGTCTTAAGGATAGTTCTGTGGGTGAAGGACAGCATTCTAGAGAAAGACAAAGATTTGATATCTGTGGAAATGGTAGGCAGTAAATAGATGGGGAAACAGTGGAAACAGTGTCAGACTTTATTTTTTTGGGCTCCAAAATCACTGCAGATTGTGACTGCAGCCATGAAATTAAAAGATGCTTGCTCCTTGGAAGAAAAGTTATGACCAACCTAGACAGCATATTCAAAAGAAGAGACATTACTTTGCCAACTAAGGTCCGTCTAGTCAAGGCTATGGTTTTTCCAGTGGTCATGTATGGATGTGAGAGTTGGACTGTGAAGAAGGCTGAGCACTGAAGAATTGATGCTTTTGAACTGTGGTGTTGGAGAAGACTCTTGAGAGGCCCTTGGACTGCAAGGAGATCCAACCAGTCCATTCTGAAGGAGATCAGCCCTGGGATTTCTTTGGAAGGAATGATGCTAAAGCTGAAACTCCAGTACTTTGGCCACCTCATGCGAAGAGTTGACTCATTGGAAAAGACTCTGATGCTGGGAGGGATCGGGGGCAGGAGGAGAAGGGGACGACAGAGGATGAGATGGCTGGATGGCATCACCGACTCGATAGACGTGAGTTTGAGTGAACTCTGGGAGTTGGTGATAGACAGGGAGGCCTGGCATGCTGCGATTCATGGGGTCGCAAAGAGTCGGACACGACTGAGTAATTGAACTGAACCTAATTTTCATGCCCTAGCAGCTAAACCTAAAGAGTAGAGAATAAAAATTTTTCCCTCTCCTAAAGAAAAAATAATACCATAAATGAATTCCACTTCAAAGGATATATAGTCTACATTTAAACAATAACAACAAAAAAATGAAAAACGAAAGCAACAGTAAAATTGTGGAGCCCCTTGAAGTCAGGGACTATGTCAATTTTTTGTAACCTCCATACCTGCTTATATCCTTTCTGTCAGTGAATCAAGAAGCATCTCCAGGATAGAACTTATTCACTGGGAGAATGATACATTCTCCTGGCCATTAACTGGCACCCACGACTCAGAGGGCTTGGGGTGCTCACTATGGAAGGCTGAATGATCATCCCACAAGATGTCCAGGTCCTAATCCCTGGAACCTGTGAAGGTTACATTGTGTGACCAAAGGGGCTTGGTTCTTGCTGTTGTTCAGTCGCTAAATCATGTCCAACTCTTTGCAACCCTATGAACTGCAGCACGCCAAGCTTCAGGCTTTCCTGTCCTTCACTATCTCCCTGAGTTTGCTCAGACTCATGTCCATTGAGTCAGTGATGCTGTCTAACCATCTCATCCTCTGCTGCCTTATCTTCCTTCTGCCCTCATTCTTTCATGGCATCAAGGTCTCTTCCAATGAGTTAGCTCTTCACTTCAGGTGGGTAAAGCACTGGAGCTTCAGCTTCAGCATCAGTCCTTCCAATGGGTATTCAGGGTTGATTTCCTTTAGGATTGACTGGTTTCACCTCCTTGCAGTCCAAGATGTAGATGTGACTAAATTAATGATAAAATAAGGAGATTATTCTGGATTATCTGGAGCAGGCCCTAAATATAATCACAAGTGTCTTTATAACAGGGAGGCAGAGGGAGATTTAACTACAGAAGAAGCAGCCAATACGATGGTGGAAGCAAGATGCTCTAATGTTGGCTTTGAAGATTGAGGAAGAGGCCAGATACTAATAAATGCAAAAAATGTAGCTCTAAAGAAAGAAAAGAAGCAAAAACATGCATTTTCCTCTAGAGCCTCAGGGGGCCTTGTGGCTCTTAGTTTCAGCCCAGGGAAAAGGATTTCAGACTTCTGATGTCCAGAACCATAGAGAATAAATGCTTGTCGCTTTAAGCCACCAAGTTGGTGGTAATTTGTTACAGCAGCCGTAGGAGACCCCTACACTCACCACCCTTGTCTCTGTGATGCTTCCCCTAGACACGATACTCACAGAGACATTTGGTCAGGGCAGTTGCAGTGCAAGATAACAAATCTAGCAGAATCTTAGGATGTTTCTAATTTTGCTTAGGTTTAGGACAGACTTTTTTTTTATACTTCACTTCATCAAAATGTTAAGTCACTGACTATAAATCATGGTTCTCATTCTCTTTCAGTTTGTCCTTCTTGAATAGACAGGAGGCAATATGGACCAATAGATAAGAACTCTCTGAGCACCTATTATGTGCCTGTATTTGAGGCAAAAAGCTTTAGGCCATTTTGGACTAACCTTGATCATACTAGTAAGGGAACTGGAATGTGTAAGAACTCATATGAAAAGTGTAAAGGAAGCTTTGAAAATCAAAATAGCTTACATATAAGAGAGGTTTTTATTGCCTAACACAGTGTTGGGCCCATGTACAGGATCAATGGTATTTAAGTGACAGTCCTTGTTAGTAAGCTTACAATCCAAAGGAAAATATTTATATAGGAAAAACAAACAGATTTCCTTGATTAATAAAATGTGTTATAAAACCCTGATAATTAAATCATTGTGATCTATTATAGAAGTAGACATGCAGGTACATGGCATATAAAACTCTAAGAATAGAATAAGAATTTATAAAGTAAGGAGCATTTCTAACAATGAAGAAAAACAGATTATTAAGTAAATAATGATGATAGAATTGGCCAACATTTTGAGGGAAAGGCTTCATTCTCTACCACATGTCATTCAGTTGTGTTCAACTTTTTGCAAACCAACGAACTGTAGCCTGCCAGGCTCCTCTGTCTATGAGATTTCTCAGGCAAGAATACTGGAGTGGGTTACCATATCCCCCTCTAGGGGATCTCCCCAACCCAGGGATCAAACCCACACCTCTTACGTCTCCTCCACTGGCAGGGGTTTCTTTACCACTAGTGCCACCTGGCAAGCCCTCTCTACCACAGTCTGATACCAGAAGAAAGTTAGATTATAAATGGAAAAACACATAATATAACAAATAGAATGAAGTATAGATTAATATTAATTTTGTTTTAAAATGTGAAGACATTTTAAAAACATTGCACAAAGAGAAATGGCATGAATTTTAAATTTTATAATTTGATGACAAAAAAATTAAAATTTTTATGTCCAAAAAAAAAAGAATATGCAAATTCCAAAGTTAAGGAATCTGAGAAATATTTAGGGAGTATGAAAATATTTGGCTGCAAGAGGTATATTGCAATGTATGCAATGTGTATGTATTAAAATCTAGAAGAAAAACACTAATATATTAACAGAAATATTTTGTTAGTAGGGTTACAATGTAGTCTGTCTAGCTATCTTATCTCTCTATGGAGATACATATATAGATGTTAAATAGATGATTGTTGTTGTTGTTTAGTCACTTAAGTCATGTCTGACTCTTTGCAACCACACGGACCGTAGCTGGCCAGGCTTCTCCATCCATAGAATTTCCTAGGCAAGAAAACTGGGAAATGGGTTGCTATTTCTTTCTCCAGGGTGTCTTCCCTACCCAGGGCTCAAACCTGTCTCCTGCACTGGCAGGCAGATTCTTTACCACTGAGCTACCAGGGAAGCCCAGATAGATATAAAATTTACTTGTTTATTTGGTAATTTAACTTCTGGTAAACTGCCACCCCACTGTCTCATTTACTTTCCAGAGTAAGAAACACATCTATTAACATGGATTTAATTATAGGATTTAGTATCAAAATGGAGAGGGACAAATTCTGAAGGAAAGCAGAAACACTATAAAATTCTCTACTCATTCCTCTATTTATGGCTAGGGATTTCACTGTGATAGGAAACAATTCTATTCACCATTCATAAAATACTTATGAATATATCTACCTAAAGAAACTAAAGACTTATATATAGAAAACTATAAAACACTGGTGAAAGAAATCAAAGAGGACACTAATAGATGGAGATATGTACCATGTTCATGGATTGGAAGAATCAATATCATGAAAATGAGTATACTACCCAAAGCAATTTATAGATTTAATGCAATCCCTATCAAGCTACCAATGGTATTCTTCACAGAGCTAGAACAAATAATTTCACAATTTGTATGGAAATACAAAAAACCTCGAATAGCCAAAGCAATCTTGAGAAAGAAGAATGGAACTGGAGGAATCAACCTGCCTGACTTCAGGCTCTACTACAAAGCCACAGTCATCAAGACAGTATGGTACTGGCACAAAGACAGAAATATAGATCAACGGAACAATTAGAAAGCCCAGAGATAAATCCATGCACCTATGGACACCTTATCTTTGACAAAGGAGGCAAGAATATACAATGAATTAAAGACAATCTCTTTAACAAGTGGTGCTGGGAAAACTGGTCAACCACTTGTAAAAGAATGAAACTAGAACACTTTCTAACACCATACACAAAAATAAACTCAAATGGATTAAAGATCTAAACGTAAAACCAGAAACTATTTAACTCCTAGAGAAGAACATAGGCAAACACTCTCCAACATACATCACAGCAGGATCCTCTATGACCCAACTCCCAGAATATTGGAAATAAAAGCAAAAATAAACAAATGGGACCTAATTAAACTTAAAAGCTTCTACACAACAAAGGAAACTATAAGCAAGGTGAAAAGACATCCTTCAGAATGGGAGAAAATAATAGCAAATAGAGCAACTAACAAACAACTAATCTCAAAAAATATCCAAGCAATTCCTACAGCTCAATTCCAGAAAAATAAATGACCCAATCAAAAAATGGGCCAATGAACTAAATAGACATTTCTCCAAAGAAGACATACAGATGGCTAACAAACACATGAAAAGATGCTCAAGATCACTCAATATCAGGGAAATGCAAATCAAAACCACAGTGAGGTACCATTTCACGCCAGTCAGAATGGCTGTGATCCAAAAGTCTACAAGAATAAATGCTGGAGAGGGTGTGGAGAAAAGGGAACCCTCTTACACTGTTGGTGGGAATGCAAACTAGTACAGCCACTATGGAGAACAGTGTGGAGATTCCTTAAAAAACTGGAAATAGAACTGCCTTATGACCCAGCAATCCCACTGCTGGGCATACACACCAAGGAAACCAGAAGGGAAAGAGACACATGTACCCCAGTGTTCATCGCAGCACTGTTTATAATAGCCAGGACATGGAAGCAACCTAGATGTCCATCAGCAGATGAATGGGTAAGAAAGCTGTGGTACATATACACAATGGAGTATTACTCAGCCATTAAAAAGAATACATTTGAATCAGTTCTAATGAGGTGGATGAAACTGTAGCCTATTATACAGAGTGAAGTAAGTCAGAAAGAAAAACACCAATACAGTATACTAATGCATATATATGGAATTTAGAAAGATGGTAACAATAACCCTGTATACGAGACAGCAAAAGAGACACTGATGTATAGAACAGTCTTTTAGACTCTGTGGGAGAGGGAGAGGGTGGGAAGATTTGGGAGAATGGCATTGAAACATGTATAATATCATATATGAAACGAGTCACCAGTCCAGGTTCGATGCACGATACTGGATGCTTGGGGCTGGTGCACTGGGACGACCCAGAGGGATGGTATGGGGAGGGAGGAGGGAGGAGGGTTCAGGATGGGGAATATGTGTATACCTGTGGCGGATTCGTGTTGATATATGAAAAAAGCAATACAATATTGTAAAGTTAAAAAATAAAAAAAAATAAAGATAGAATACTTTGAATGACCATACATCTGCATATAGATTATCCATTACTTTACAAAATAAATCTCAAACTTTAGTATATTTATTTTGACTAAGCTCTACTTGGAGTGATTTAAAGTATTTTTATTTATTTTTTGTTGAAGGATAATTGCTTTACAGAATTTGCTGTTTTCTGTCAAACCTCAACATGAATCAGCCATAGGTATACTATATCCCCTCCCTTTTGAACGTTGAACTTTATTTAAAGGATTTTTAATGTTGGATTTTAAGTTTGGGAACAAACCCTGTATAAATGCAGCTATAATGAGGGAAGCAAGGCCATATTGTTTTTCTTCCTTTTTTCCCCTTGTTTACATTAGAAGATTCTAATCCATTTTAAGGTAGGGGAGCAGACAGTATTCCCCATAGGATGATTTGCAGATATTTCTCAGAGGGGTAAAGATTAAGCTCTAAAGGACAGAAGAATTGGCTTTTCTGTTGCCAGTGATTCTGTTTTAAGATTTAGTGATAGTGAAATAATGTTTTGTTGCTCTGACTGTGAGGTGAAAATTGGGTGATGGTGGACTGCTGTAAGAAAGAGAAAATAAGAAAGTCATGAGAGATAACCATAATCTAGGAGTTCATCCTGGGGGAGGTATCCAAAAAAATTAAAATTAAAAGGAGGTTGTTGGCCTTGGAGAAGGGCCACTTAGAAGGACTATATTCAAAGGGCTTGTGTTTGCTAGCCAACTGCTCAGGACCAAAAAGTGACGGTATCCTATCACCTGAATGTGGGCCCAGGACAGTAAATTCACCAGCAGGTCCAGGTGGGAAGTTGGTCCCCACTGGGCTTCACCAGTTGCCTGATGATCAGAGGTTGTGCCCATCTGTGTCTTGAGACTAGACTTGGTCCTTGTCGTGCTACTTGGTATGAATATCCCCCTCCATTCAACATCAAAGCTATTTCCAGCCCAGAAATTGTGTCTGGGGTTGGGGTGGGAGAGAATTGGGTCCCTATATTGATGGTGATGAGAGCACTGAATGGCATAGTTGGAAACATCTGGGCTGGAATACGACTAGAAACACCTCTGAGGTAAGTGTTTCCTAACTTGCCTAAAAATTAAATTTGAAATACCTTAAGCAATGGAATAAGAGCAACATGTCTATAGCTAAAAAATCTCCAACCAAAGTATGCTTCCAAAAACAATATAAGCCAGATTACAAGGCAAACAGTATATTGGGGGAGATATTTGGAACAACTGATCTCCCTTCCCCCTAGGTGGCGATCGTGCCTGCTGTGGTCCAGACTGACCACACGTGGGAGGTCATTTTATTTAGGTTAACTGCTGGAGTGATTGAGAATTAACCTGTATTTTCTGAACATGTGAATCCAGGGGCTTCGGAAATTGGGTGTTGCTGGCAGAACTTTGCCCTTTACAGTGGAAAACGGACAAGGATACAGTCTGGTATATTTTGGGGCCCTAAATGAGAACTCACTACCTGAAACAAGGCAAATGAGAAATTGATGAGGGGAAATACTATAGTTTGATTGACTTGTTATTAATGTAAGTAATCTAGATTGGAGACTTCACTTTTGGAACTCTAGATTTTATAATGGGATGAATTAATGTGTTCACATTTGAGACTCCAAATTTTACTTAGGCATATTTTGAAATTTCTGGTGAGACATATTGGATAGGGTAAATGAACATAATTTGAAACAGAAAAGAGTAAATACCATGGAAGAGATGTATATCACAATATTACATGGTTATCTGGGTAGTAGGGTTATAAGCAATTTTTCATTCTCATATGTGCTTTTAAATGCTACCTAACCCACCATGCTGAAATGCATGTCTATTTTTCTCATGATAAAACTAGTCATCATTGAAAGGTTGTTACCTTATTCTGTGCTGAAACTGTACCTATTTGTTCAGTGAGGGATGTTATTTATCGGAAAATTTTTGTATCTCTGCTGTGATACAATCTGGAAAACATAAGCTTCATAAACTCCCAGTCTTTTACATTCTCCCTCAGTGCATTCCTTCTAAATAGGGTAATGACCTTGCTTTGGTGTTAATTCTTTCACTCAGCCAGATTGGCAGATTTACCCAAGACAGGTGAATAAACTGAGTGAAGAGAAAATGAAAGAAAAGTGAAACAATCAAAAAATACTTAAAAAAAAACACAAGGAAATCTTGGTCTCATTTGATAGGTATTGAATCGATGTTATCGTTTTTCCTTTAATAGAAAGGTGTGGGAGGAGAAGCTTCCAGCCTCCTGCCACCTAGATGACCACAGATTGTGCCTGCACCAAAGTTGTGACTCTAGGGATTCAATTTCTTTCTGTTTTGTTTCCAGGAAGTGCATTTGTACCAGATAACTCTAGCATAACAAAGGTTACCCTAAAAGCTGGTCAATAATTTATATGAAAGAATTTGTGGAATTTTGTTGTTCCCTGATTTTCTTGTTGAAAGGGAGAACAAAACAAGCAAAAGCCCTAAAAGCTTTTTTTGAAATGAATGTTAGAGCAGGTTCCAACTTACAAAGCAACCTCGACCATAATCGTGTGCGTTGGAGGGCTACATGCTTCTGTGGTTTGGTTTGTGGCAGAGTTGCCAAAACTCACCGGCCTGTGGCTTCGTTGTTCTCTGCTCGAGAAGAACAGAAAGAATGAAAGGGTTTTTTTTGTTTTTGTTTTTTAATTTCCTTGCTGGTTTTCACAGTTCTTTTCCAGTCAGTGTGTTTGACCAGTTTGGCCACAACCCAGCCTTGTTTCTAGAAATGGGGTTAGTCTTCTGAAGGGTTTACCATAAAATATAATGCGGTACATTTTTGGCTTAGCCTCCTTGGTTTGCTCTTGTGAATCAAGTCTTATGTGTTTTATGCAGAACTTTCAGATTTTCAGAGTAATTTTAGGTCTTCTCTCTAAGTAAGATGAGATAATGAGGACATGAACTATTATCCCCCATTTAACAGGTGAGAAAAAAAACTCTGAGAGTTTCTAGAACTTACATAGGATATTTATTAGTTTGGGTACCTTCTGGCATTCAAATCCCTCTTCCTGTTAATTCCCTAGTATGCATTCTGGAGGGCCCCACATGGTACCCCAGAGGCTTCCTATCTCTCCCTGGGCAGTTTCAGGCGTGTGGCATGGACTAAATAGGATGCTCTCTCTGGGACTTTTCATCTTGAATGTGACCCCAAGAAAAGGGGACAGAGATAGCTAATGTCCCCAATTCCTTTCTTCCCATTCTCACTCTTTCTTTGGGCTTTTTTTTTTTTCATTTATCCTTTAAAAAATCATTATTTATAGTGAAATCTAATTAACATGCAGAGAAGTATTATGTTTAATTTTAATTATTTTAAAATGCTCACATGTATAACGACCGTCTGAGTCAAGAAGTAGTCCGTTGCCAACACCCAGAAGTTCCTGTTAAATACCTCTTCCTGACAGCAATTGTCACCTTCCCCAAGGTAACCATTAGCCTGACTTCTGTAGATAATTACTCTCTTGCTGATTTTTAATTTTATTACCCAAAGATGAATCAACAGGCAATGTAGTTTAGTTTTGCTAGTTTTTGAATTTTATGTGAGTAAAATCAGACACATTCATTTGTAACTGTCTTCTTTCACTCAATTTTATCTGTGTGTTTGGGTGAAACTAGTTAATTTATTTTCATTGCTATGCAGCTTTCCATTGTACAAATATAACATAATATATTCATCCATTCTACAGCTGAAGACAACCTGGGACACTTGGGCTGTTATAAACAACAATAGTATAAATAGTTTTGTACATTTCATCCTGGTGCACGTGGACACAGATTTATATAGCATGTCTGTGGCTGAGAGTAGTATAGATGGATCATAAGTTTTATTTATCTTCAACCTTAATTCATTATGCCAAACAGCTTTCCAAAATGGTTGTTCCAATTTATACCATCGCCAGTAGCAAATGCATGTTCCCGTCACTGTACATCCTCAACAACACCTACAAGACTCATCAGATTGTTAAAAATGGGATTATCAAATGATTTGCACAGTTGTAATTGTATGTTTTGCACTGAATAAGAGTAAGCTAGAACATTTCCCTCAAAGTCTTGTGAGTGGTGAGGTGGTATAGTGGTTGCAGAGCTGACGTGAGATTTAGTGTGTTTGAGTTCAAGGGTCAGCTCTATAATTTAGCTGTACGACCTTGGGAAAGTTACTTAATCTGTCTGGGCTTTATTTTTCAAATTGCATAATAGTAATAGTAGTGGTAATGCTTAACCTCATCACCTTATTGTGATGATTAAATGGCTTAATAACCACACAGCATTTAGACCAGTATGTGGTACATAATGAGCACTGTCTAAGTGTTTGTTATTGTTATTATTCTGGTAAAAACAAAAGCATGTCTGGGATTCCAAGTTGTTAAAGATTAGAATACTTTTGTGTTGGAAGAAAATACGGATTATTTATTTATTTATTCCTTGATTTATTGATTCAACAAACATTTGAAGGACTCTGGGATCTGAAAGGATGAGAGACATAGATCCTCCCTTTAAGAGACTCACAATTTAAGGGCAAATGCAGGGACACAAATAAGCAACACCAAGCACAACATAGTAAGTGCCATGATGCTTGATTCACACCAAGGAGGAAACTATTAATTAAGCCTGAGAATGGGGAGTTGGAGCAAAGAAGGTTTCACTTTGATAGTAGCGGTTGAGTTGGGCTTCACAGTTAGAATAGTTCAACAAACAGAAATGTGGAGAAAGGACATTCCTAATAGAGGAAAGTCTGGGGAGAAAAATGACAGAAGCATGAGAGTTAAATGCCTGTTTGGAGGACTTACATTGGCAGGAGATACTTAAAATATTTTGAAAGAAAATTTAAAAGTGATAGAAAATTAGATGAAGGTCAGATTGTAGCTTGCACCAAGCTCTTCCATCCATGGGATTTTCTAGGCAAGAGTACTGGAGTAGGTTGCCATTTCCTTCTCCAGGGAATCTTCCCGACCCAGGGATCGAACCCAGGTCTTGTACATTGTAGACAGACGCTTTACCGTCTGAACCACCAGGGAAGCCCATAAGGATTTTAGGTAATGCTAAGAAGTTTAGACTTTATTCTTTGCCTGATTGGGATTCACGATAAGTTTTAACCAGAGGAATGTCTAGAACTTTATGACAGACTGATAATAAGCTGTGATACATGGATCACCTTGGAGGGTGATGGGGGAAAAGTACATGTACAACTATATTTATGTCCTTACTAGAGGAGTAGGATGAAACGTGCTTTCTCTGTGGTAGCTCCGCTTTCTGACAAGGCTCTCCCATGGTGGTCATAAGACCACTATATTACTTGTAGATCTCCCAGCCTCTCTTCTTCAAATCCATGAAAACAGAAAGAGTTTCTCTCTCCCCAACAACTACTGGTTGACTGGAAAAGCAAATAGATAGCAGGTGGTAAAACTGAAGAGCTGCCCATTTACAATGGAGAGATCATTTAGAAGATGGTTGAACAGATCAGACAAGAAGTTGCTTGAAAAATTAAATGAAAAGAAGGGCTGAGGAGGAAATGTGATCATATCAATAGGATGGGATATGTGGGAACAGTGAGAGGAGAAGGCTACTATGCTTCCAAAGGTAGGGGCCTGAGCATTTGGAGGAGGGTGGTATCATTTACTGAGATAAGAAACACAGGTGGAGGAACAGGTTTGGGGGCCAGATAAGTTTTGTTTTGGACCTGCTGAGCTTGGTTCCTGGCAATCTATCTCTGTGGAAAGGTTGACCAGGCAGATGGAAGAGCGGGTCTGTAGGAGGCACGATACCCTGCACACAGCTTCCCCATAAATGTTTATTAAATATGAAATAAACAAAGATGAAACCAGTTTCCATGTTAGCATTCCCACAGTGATATTTACTGGTTGGGTCCTTGCCAAAGTGAGGCTTGACTATATCCAACTTAAAAATAATTGCTTACCACTTCTGTGCCCTCCCATATGTTTCTCCTTCCAGTTACTAGTACATTTTTTTTTAATAATTAAGATTCTGGGGGAAAAAAAAGCACCTTCCAAATACACTGTAGTCATTGCCCTAATATTATTAATTACTGGAGCAGTAGGACTTAGAGAAAGCATTTTTAACTATATGCAATAACACAGAGATTGGCAAGGGCCCTGAACTTGGCCTTGAAGTGAACACATTTTTTCTTCCTCATTGTTCTATGGATACTACAATCTTTGATTTCATGCTGTCTTAGCTCAGGCTGCTATAACAAAGTACCATAGACCAGATGGCCTATAAACAAGCATCTATTTCTCACAGTTCTGGAGCCTGGAAATACAAGATCTGGGTGCCAGCCTGGTTGGGTTCTGATGAGAGCCTTCTTCTGAGTTGCAAAATGCTATCTTCTCATTGTATCCTTAAACAGCAGAGAGGAGAGAGAGAGAGAGAGAGAGAGAGAGAGCTGTCCAGCTGTCCAGCTTCTTCTCCCAGCAGCACTAATTCCATTCAGGAGGGCTCCACCCTCATGACTTAACTAATTCCCCAAAGTCCCACCTCCTTTTACCATCACATTGGGATTAGGGTTTCAACCTAAGAATTTTGGGGAGACATTCAGTCCATAACATTCCCTTCCTAAAACCTACTTCAAAAATTTTGTCTTGTCAGAATATGTTAGATATAGGCCCCCATCTTTGTTCCAGAAATATGCTTAATATAGATATAATTGTCCAAATATAAGAAAGTAACCATATTCCTTTCTCCTGTCCTCAAGTTCCACTCTCAGTGTTTGTGTGTGTGTTTGTGTGTGTTTCGCTCAGTCATGTCCAACTCTTTGTGACACCATGCACTGTAGCCCACCAGGCTCCTCTGTTCATGGGATTCTCCAGGAAAGAATACTGGAGTGGTTGGTCATTCCCTTCTCTGGAGGATCTTCCCAACCTAGGGATCGAACCTGCATATCCTGCATTGCAAACAGATTCTTTATCATTTGAGCCACCAAAGAAGCCATCTCTACTCTCAGGGTAGGGTTTAAATCCATCTCAAAAAAAAAAAAAAAAAAAACATTTCAAATTGGAAGTAGTAGAAGCAGACGAATTCCATTTCAAACTCTTCCCACAGATTCACGCGCATTTGCCCCCATCACACCCACACCTGTAAGTCCTGGTTGTTTATCTCTTTCACTGAAGTGGTGCCTGCTAAGGCTTGCTTAGCTTACTTATCTTGGACTCCCTCACCCCAGCTTAGTGCTCAGCACATAGTAATGTCTCAAACAAAGCACATGTAGAATACACTGGATCAAACACTTGTTTATCTGGTCAGGTCTGCTATGAAATCATCACCATGAATGCGTATCTTGCTCCTGTTTAATCTTTTGTAGGGGGTCAGTGGCTTTGTTGAGACCAATTAGAAGCTGGGATGATTTATGGGATGGGAGAGAACAATGTCATATTTTTCCATAGTTGTAGAACCAAAGTCTGACTATGGTTTGCTTTTGCTTAATTGGAGACTGTTTAAACACTTCTCTGCTAGGATTTCCTTTTAAGTCTTTCAAGAAAGAGCTTCTCTTCACCCCTAACCCTACTCATCCCAACCAGGTGCCCAGAACACCACAACAAGGGAATCTCTGACTCACTCTCGCAAAAGTGAAGCTGTATAATAGCATATGTTCTCTGACTAATTTCTTCTTCTCAACACATGTTGACTCATTAGAAATGGTGAGAAGAAATTTAGCAAAAGTCACTGACTTTTATTGCTTCCTTGGCAAATTTTTTTTTTCTTTATGACAAATTAATTGCATATTCAGTACTATGTAATTCAACACCCATTTCAAGAGTACCTACTAGGAAAAAGGCACTGGAAACTGCTTCCCTTGGAAGTCATAAAAATGAAGAAACTAAATAAGGGAAAAATCTTCTTAGCATGTTTTTATGGCTGCAAATAAAGCAACTTGGTGAGGTTGAGGGGGAATCTTTGAAGAGAAATAGGGGACAGACCTCAGTTTGGAGGAAAGCTTGAAAAGGAACCCTGAGCTGGGGAGCCTCTTTGAACTCATGTCTGTAATAATGTTGTTTACTCCTCAGTGGTCTCTTTCAGATGGCAGCAGAAGGGAGGCATTCTTTCTTGTTTCAAAGGCAAAACTTCTGGTTCTTTGAGCTTTTGTCTTATATTTTGATAAGTGCTGTTTTGTTGTGTTTTGCTTCTAAGGTAGGACACATGTGAGGCTAAAAAAAATGTTCCTGAGGATCCACTCACGCCTGTGAGGTCCCGCTCAAATTTTGCTTCTTCAATGAATCCTCCTCAGTGTCCCCCACTGGGCTCTCTCTCACTTCCAGGTGTTACATACTATTTCTGTCTCTGATGTCTCAGTTCAGTTCAGTCACTCAGTTGTGTCTGACTCTGTGACCCCATGAATTGCAGCACGCCAGGCCTCCCTGTCCATCACCAACTCCTGGAGTTCAATCAAACTCATGTCCATGGAGTCAGTGATACCATCCAGCCATCTCATCCTCTGTTGTCCCCTTCTCCTCCTGCCCCCAATCCCTCCCAGCATCAGGGTCTTTTCCAGTGAGTCAACTCTCCACAAGAGGTGGCCAAAGTATTGGAGTTTCAGCTTTAGCATCAGTCCTTCCAATAGGATGGACCGCTTGGATCTCCTTGCAGTCCACGGGACTCTTAAGAGTCTTCTCCAATACCACAGTTCAAAAGCATCAATTCTTCGGCACTTAGCTTTCTTCACAGTCCAACTCTCACATCCATACATGACCACTGGAAAAACCATACCCTTGACTAGATGGACCTTTGTTGGCAAAGTAATATCTCTGCTTTTCAATATGCTATCTAGGTTGGTCATAATTTTCCTTCCAAGGAGTAAGCATCTTTTAATTTCATGGCTGCAGTCACCATCTGCAGTGATTTTGGAGCCCCAAAAAATAAAGTCTGACACTATTTCCACTGTTTCCCCATCTATTTCCCATGAAGTGATGGGACCAGATGACATGATCCTCGTTTTCTGAATGTTGAGCTTTAAGCCAACTTTTTCACTCTCCTCTTTCACTTTCATCAAGAGGCTTTTTAGTTCTTCACTTTCTGCCATAAGGGTGGTGTCATCTGCATATCTGAAGTTATAGATATTTCTCCCGGCAATCTTGATTCCAGCTTGTGCTTCTTCCAGCCCAGCGTTTCTCATGATGTACTCTGCATAGAAGTTAAATAAGCAGAGTGACAAAATACAGCCTTGACATAGTCCTTTTCCTATTTGGAACCTGTCTGTTGTTCCATGTCCAGTTCTAACTGTTGTTTCCTGACCTGCATATAGGTTTCTTAAGAGGCAGGTCAGGTGGTCTGGTATTCCCATCTCTTTCAGAATTTTCCACAGTCTGATGTCTACTTCCCTGTAATAGAGCATCCCAAGGTAGATAATTTAAAGCAAAAATGATTTCATTGCTTGGTACTCTGTGGGTGAAGAATTTAAGCAAGGCTCAGCAGTCATGGGTCATCTCAGCTCTGTGTGTTATTAGCAGTACCTAATGGGGGCTCCAGGATTCCAGAAGCTTTCTTTCCATGTGTGATGCCTCAACGGGAGCAGCTGGGATACATGGAAGACAATGAAGCCTCACATTCCAGATGGATAGTTAGACTCTTCAGGGTATCTCAGGGGTCCAGCAGGATGAACATGGAATCTTTCAGGACTCTTAAAGCTTAGGTACAGACTTGGCGTAGTAGCACGGCTGTTGCAATCTATTGTTGCTGTTGTTGTTCAGTCACCCAGTTGTGTCTGACTCTTTATGACCCCATGGATTGCTGCATGCCACGCCTCCCTGTCCCTCTCCATCTCCAGGAGTTTGCCCAAGTTTATGTTTATGCATCAGTGATGCCTTCCAGCCATCTCATCCTCTGACACCCTTTTCTCCTTCTGCCCTCAGGGGCTTTTCCAATAAGTCATATGTTCACATCAGATGACCAAAATACTGGAGCTTCAGCTTCAGCATCAGTCCTTCCAGTGAAAATACAGGGTTAGGATCTCCCTTATGATTGACTGGTTTGATCTCCTTGCTTTCCAAGAGACTTTCAGGAATCTTCTCCAGCACCCGTTCAAAGGCACCAATTTTTTGGCATTCTGCCTTCTTTATGGTCCAGTTCTCACAACCATACATGACCACTGGGAAGATCATAGCCTTGACTATACAGACCTTTGTGGGCAGAGTAATGTCTCTGCTTTTCAACACATTGTCTAGGTTTGTTATCGCTTTCCTGCCAAGAAGCAATCATCTTCTGATTTCGTGCCTGCAGTCACCGTCTGCAGTGATTTTGAAGCCCAAGAAGAGGAAATCTGTCACTTCTTCTTGCTTTCCTCTTCTACTTGCCATGCAGTAATGGGGCCAGATGCCATGATCTTAGATTTTTTTTTAATATTTAGTCTTAAACCAGCTCTTTCACTCTCCTCCTTTACCCTAATCAAAAGGCTCCTTAGTTTTTCTTCACTTTCTGCCATTAGAATGGTATCATTGGGTATAGAGTTGCATTCTATAGGCCAAAACAAATCACAAGAACAGTATAGATTCAAGGAGAGGGAAGATGGGTTCACCTCTCAATGGAAGGAGCATCACGCCCAGGTAGAGAGGAAGCTGATGGTGGTCATCTTTACAGACAGTCCTTTGTAGTTGTGTTGACCCCTTGGCCCCAGTAGTCTCTTATTTATTTGTCTAGCTAGCCGATAATTCTGTGAGCTTCTCAAAGGGCAAAGCCAAGCTCATATCCACTGCTGTTCCTTCTCACAGCTGGGACTTAAGGACTATTTGGGTAGATGAATCCATTTGGACATGCTTGGGACAGAGAGAAGAGACATACCTTGGAAAGACTGTCACCTCTGGAATCAGATAATGTGATGTGTTCCCAAATGTTGTATGTGTCTATGAAGCTCTAGATATATGCCTTTCATTTTAATTTCTATTTCCTCAAATATAAATTAAGGAAATAGAGTATGAATTCACAGTTCACAGAGTGATTGAGTGAACAGATTATTGTCTATTGAGTTGTCCAGCACATGGGCTAAGGGTAGGACATGAGTCTCATTCTTGACTTTTGGCTTATGTCTTCTTTTCTCTCCTCAAATGTTCAGATGCATTTGGACATGCTTAAATTCTGGAAAAAGTTTTCTCAGCTAGTGGTTAGAAGTAGAACAATACGTTAAACACAGCCCAGGATATAACCACATTAGAATGCCGTAATTGGCACTTAGCAGAGTTGCTGACAAAAGACACTCCTTCATTCTCATGAACTCCCAGGCATCCACACACATATAGACATCAAATTAAGGGTGCAGTTATGCCAGCAGTCATTGTTCCTTAGGATTACCTCTCACCCCCAGAGTTGAGTTTTCTTTCAGAAAACTCTCTATGATCTGTCCATGGAAAACCTTAGCAAACCGTAAGTAACACACACACACCAAAGGACAAAAGAAGCCAGTAGGGAGATGTTTACTGTAGCAGCCTTGACATCATAAAGAGCAGAGACCCATCTCTCCCTGGCTAATTTGAATCTAGTCAGTCTCTTGTGCAAAACCAAGGACAAACAGCAATCATTTACATTTCTTTCATGTAGTCCTCAACCTTCTCAGTTCCAGCTCTTACTTTATAAAGCACATATTCTCTGCTGCCCTTTACTATTTTGAAATTAAATTCATAGATAAAATAGCTTATCTACAAGCATAATTTCAAAAACTTCAATAAAATGTCCTCACTGTAGTATAAAAGGCAATGATGCAAAAGTAATGTATAATCAATTAATATGTGTCTCAATATGTAAATACTGAGGAACACCTCACCTAAGAGAATCAAGGAGTAGTCAAATGCTTGCACATACATAAAATTCACAGATTCGAAATTAAAATAATATTCAACTAATGTCTTCCTGTTTAAACTTTTTTCACATTTGAAAAATAAATGTTTTGTAAGTACATATATGTGTATGTCTATAAATGCATATAGGCTCCCATGGTGGCTTAGTGGTAAGGGACCCACCTGCCAATGCAGGAGATTTGGGTTTGATCCCTGGGTTAGGAAGCTCCCCTGGAGTACAAAATGGCAACCCACTCCATTATTCTTGCCTGGGAAATCCCATGGACAGAAGGAGCCTAGCGGGCTGTACAATCCATGGGGTCGCAAAAGAGTAAGACACGACTTAGTGACTAAACAACAACATAAATGTGTATGTGTGTGTATACATGTATATATGTGTGTGTGTTTATATATATGTATGTATGTGTGAATTGCCATAAACACTACAGTTACAAATGAAAACTAAAACACATGTGTTATATTTGTGACTCAATGCTGCTTTTGCTAGATAGGTTCTAAACAAAACTGAATTCTGTATTTCTTCAATTTAAATGGCAATTTTCATCTGGAAAATTTGGTGCATATTCCAACCATGCAAAACTCCTTGGTGTTTATGTATTAATTTAAGTAAGGATCTACACTCGGATTATTATAAACAACTTTTTCACTTACACAAATGTCTGACTTCTCAAATTGAAGTCTGTGACATTAGAAAATTGATTAAAGGCAGGACAGTTTTTCCTTGTACAAGACTGTTTGCACATTGCAGGATATGTGGCATCTCTGATCCCCACCAGTCAAATGCTCCCCATATCACAGGCACCCAAGATCATTGTGGTGAAACAAAGCCCCTGCAACTGTTGAATTCCACCAATTTTGTACAGTAAATTTCTAAAATGGCTGTTTCCAGTGATATCTCATTGGATCATCACAGAGAGAGATACTATTATTTTCATTTTTCTCTAGTAAGAAAATAGTCTCATGGAGGTTAACTAACTCACATGTATCGTAATTGTGGTGTTAACCCATATCTTCTCATATTTGGTTTAGGATTTCCTTCATGCTCAGATTTTATAAAAAAACAAAAACAAACAAAGGCTTGTGTTTCTCATGTGGTAGTCCTTTCAGACTTACTAGGGATTCCTGAGTCAACCTTGGCAGAAGTTAGGATTTGCTGACTCACAGAAGAGATGGGACTTCCTTATCCAGCTATGACTTCTGGCTTTTTCTCATTTGTATTTCATCTAGTGCTTTCATTTTTGCTTACTTGATAAACAGGGTTGTGGCAACTCTGAATTTATAGGGCTAGTTTATGGGAGTAAAAAGACTTGATGACTGCAAGATACCTTGAGCCCATTCAAGTAAAACTCAGAAAAGAAAAATGCCCTCAGCTGTCAACTACTCCATCTCCTTCTCCTCCTCCTCTCACAGAGCGAAGGAGATAGACCCCTTCATGAGTTTTCCTTGAAGACACAGCATTTCAAGGTATACTCTGATGCAATCATACTTTTCTGGTTGTTTTTGCCCTACTTTATTGACATATAACTTGTACTAACCTAAGGTGTCAATTTTTTGAAAGTAAAGTATTAATGAATGAGAGGGTGGCAAGAATATGGAGATATTGGCTCCACCTGCTTTTTGGTGTGTATTTGGGTTTTTTGCTGCAAGAATTTTAGTAGTGAGGGATAGAAAAAAATAAGGTGGATTCTTCCTCTTCATTTAAATAGTAACAACTATAGGCATCAACAATGCCAGTCTCTTCTAATATTTTTCTCAAAGTCTCACAACATCCTGAGAAGTAGGTTGATATTATCTCTCTTCTATCTATGAGAAAACACTCTCAGAGATTTTAAATCATTTGCCCAAGGTCACACAGTTAATAAGTAGCTGAGCTGAGATTTCAACTTCAGGGTTTTTTTTACACTGTGGCAAGCTGCCTCTCCTTTGATCTTTCTTTAGTCCAGGCAGTTCTAACTGTTGTAGAACTGAGAGATAGCCAATGCCAATCTTCTAATTTTACCGCTGAAATCTGAGGCCTGAGGTGTGAATTAAATTACTCCAAATCATCATATATGTGGATGGTAGAGATGGGATGAGAAGCCAGAAAAAGCCAGTCCAGGGCTCTTTCCAACATGCCACTTTGAGGTTCCTTCTCAAACTGCTGGGACACTTGTTACATAATGTTTCAATTTATTTAGGAATGTGACTAATCCACATTTTTTGGTGTTTGATCAGATGTAGAATATAAATAAGGAAAGCACTTAATTGAAAAACTCAAGAAATGGGAGAGTTGGGGAGGGCTGTAGTACAGAGCAACAATGAAATGCAGGCTGTGTGAATTTTTTCAGGCGTTATGGATATGAACTATTTTACTACATCTGCTGAGATCAATTCCATATTACAGCTAAACAAGCGCAGGGCTGTGTGGCATTCATGTCTGATTGAATTGAGGATTTGGTAATTACTAACCTTCCCAACTGATAGTTTCATGTGTGAATCAAGCAAAAATTAAATGTTTGTTGTATTGCAACCTGTCTCCAAACAACTGTCTGTTTTGTTCAACAAAGCAGTGATCAAAGCAATCTGCTCATCATTTCAGATTTTCTCTCTTCTGAAAAGTCATTATTTAAAATTCATTTTTTTGCTATAGGAAAGATAACAAAGATAGCAATGAGTAGAATTTCCTTTCTGAAGAAACACCTGTCATTTGAAGAAGCACAAATACTGTAGAGGAAAAATACATACTTTAATCATAATTTTTTGTCCTTTTAATTATAGTTATCTCAGAGCTTGATATAAAAATATAGAATATTTAGCTAAAATAGATAAAACAGATCTCAAAATGATGCCACATTCTAAATGTCAGACTTTAATCACCAAAATATAAAAGTGATCTGTCAGTTGCTGCTTTAGACCTGAAATTCTAAAAGGCTAACAAATTAGTCAGATTATTGAAGCAAATGTACAGATTACGAGTTGAAGTTCTTCTGTAGTAAGAATTAGCGGCAGTGTGAATCAACCACGTTTGTGACCGTAGTTGACACTATACGGTATCTATTCCCATAGATCACCTCCTTGCTTCATTTTTATTCAGGTATGCTTCCTCCTTGGTATGGCCATATGGCAGGGGGTGGGGTCTTGATTGGTTTCAGCCAATTACATTGGTGCCATTCAAGTTGCCAGTAATTGGCTAAAGGTGTTGCTAGGTGACAGAATTCTGGCCTTTGAAACATGAGGGCAAACCTCTTGTGGAGACTTCTCAAAGGGTGTATCCACTCTTTCTTTCTTCAAAAATGAAGTAATGGCTCATTTTCTGCCTCTAGGTATTGAGGCCATGAAGGGGAGTCAGCTTGAGGAAAATGAAAGAGAAACAGAGAAATAGAACCTGGCCCTGATCCTGTTGTACCCAGAGATGCTCTGTCTTTGTACCTCCTGCTTAGTGAAGAACGTCATTTCTTTATTGTCTAAAACAGTTCTCAAAGTTCTCAAACTTTAACCTTAGTCAGAATACCTCCTGAGCCTTAACAGCATGGATTTCTCAGCCCACCCCCAGACTTTCTGACAGTATACCCAGGGTAGAAGTGGAGAATTTGCATTTCTAACAAGTTCCCAGGAGATGCTGATGTTATTGGTCCAGGGATAACACTTTGATAATCACCGGTCTGAAAGTCAATTGCCATGGGTTTCAATTTCTTGCAGCTGAATGCCTCTTAATTTATGTGTGTGCATGCATGCATGCTCAGTCGCTCAGTTGTGTCTGACTCTTTGCGACCCTATGGACTGTAGCCTGCCAGACTCCTCTGTCCATGGGACTCTCTAGGCAAAAATACTGGAGTGGGTTGCCATTTCCTCCTCCAGGGATCTTCGGCACCCAGAGATTGAACCCATACCTCTTGTTTCTCCTGCACTGGCAGGCAGATTCTTTACCACTGAGCCACCTGAGGACCCTGTTTATGTGCATAGGCACTGAGAAATAAAGATAATAAGGCCTCCAGCCTTGAAGGAAGTTTCAAGCCTGATTTGTTTTAAATTAACTAGAAAAAAACATTCTATCCTTCTTGTTCTTTCCATTTACAATGACAGTCCTTAAAAACAAGCTGATCAAAAACTTGAAGCATAACATATTTCTGGAGTAAAGAGCATAGGCCTTGGAGGCAGACCTTCAATGAGAGCACTACTATGCTGTTTACACTTGTAAATTATTGAGATTCTATAAATTTTCTGATTTATAAATGGAAATTAAGACTTTATTTTATAGGCTTATTGGGAGGATTATATGAAATAGCATGCAAAATACTTTCTAGAATAGCACCTGATATATGGTAGATTAATTCTCTCCCTTCATGTACGCACATAATTTCTAGTTCTTTTCCTAACTTCATAACTGAAGTACAACATACAGAGCAAAAAATAGGAAGTCCTCACTATCCAAAACTTTGTTATCTAAAAAACTGCGTTTATAAGATTGTCAATGGAAACAAGAGTCTTCATGATGCAAAAACACTTGCCAATGACTTATCATGTTAATACACATTCAAAAATCCTCCTTGCTAAAGAGTAGTGTCTATTTCTACCAATCCAGCCTAATATTTGTAGATGAGTCTCTACTAGATTGTAAATTGTGAACATCTGGTAATAAAAACCAGTTGCAAATAGAGTTTGCATATCTTGCAAGTGGTACAACATTTCATGACACTAATTAAAGTACTGCTGAAAAATTCATTCTATCACTCTCAAAGTTCCTGACATATGAGAGTCCAGCAGAAGTAGACCAGTGAAAAATCTTTAGTAAAACATCTGGAATTTTGATACTAGGATAGATTCTCTAAGCATGATTTGAATATCAAAGGCCTAAGAGAGGTTCTTGGTAAAACTGATGCATATTTTCACACAGAAATTCTTTCTGCAATCAAACAGCGAAAGACAAATGGAAAAAAAGAAATATTAGATAATTATTTCTCATCAGATTGACATCAGATTAAATAATCACCATTTCATTCTTGGAAAAAACTGAAAAATAATTGACAAAACCTGAATCTTATTAAATATAAGATAAAATAATTTTCAGAATTTTACTACCATTTTTGGAGGTAAAATTGCACCTGAAAGTTTTCCTTCACTCAGTCAGTCAGTTCAGTCACTCAGTCGTGTCCAACTCTTTGTGACCCCATAGACTGCAGCACGCCAGGCTTCTCTGTCCTTCACCAACTCCAGGAGCTTAATCAAACTCAGGTCCATCGAGTTGGTGATGCCATTCAACCATCTCATCCTCCGTCGTCCCCTTCTCCTCCCGCCTTCAATCTTTCCCAGCATAGGGTCTTTTCCAATGAGTCAGTTCTTCGCATCAGGTGGCCAAAGTATTGGAGTTTCAGCTTCAGCATCAGTCCTTCCAATGAATATTCAGGACTGATTTCCTTTAGGATGGACTAGTTGTATCTCTGTGCAGTCCAAGGGACTCTCAAGAGTCTTCTCCAACACCACAGTTCAAAAGCATCAATTCTTCAGCACTCAGCCTTCTTCATAGTCCAACTCTTACATTCATACATGACTACTGGAAAAACCATAGCTTTGACTAGATGGACCTTTGTTGGTAAAGTAATGTCTCTGCTTTTTAATATGCTGCCTAGTTTGGTCATAACTTTCCTTCCAAGGATTAAGTGTCTTTTTTAATTTCATGGCTGCAGTCATCATCTGCAGTGATTTTGGAGGCCAAGAAAATAAAGTCTGTCACTGTTTCCATTATTTCCCCATCTATTTGCCATGAAGTGATGGGACCAGATGCCATGATCTTAGTTTTCTGAATGTTGAGTTTTAAGCCAACTTTTTCACTCTCTTCTTTCACTTTCAAGAGGCTCTTTAATTCTTCTTCACTTTCTGCCACAAGGGTGGTGTCATCTGCGTATCTGAGGTTATTGATATTTCTCCTGGCAATCTTGATTCCAGCTTGTGCTTCATCCAGCCTGGCATTTTGTGTTATGTACTGTGCATATAAGTTAAATAAGCAGGGTAACAATATACAGCCTTGATGTAGTCCTTTCCTGGAGCTTACTCAAACTCAGGTCCATTGAGTTGGTGATGCCATTCAACCATCTCATCCTCCGTCGTCCCCTTCTCCTCCCACCTTCAATCTTTCCCAGCATAGGGTCTTTTCTAATGAGTCAGTTCAGTCATTTGGAACCAGTCGGTTTCCTTCACTACTTACTGTAAGAATGTAGCATCTGCTTTAAGTGGATTTACTTTAAAATGTTGAGGAAACAGAAATCCAGACAGTAATATTATGTTGTTTTTTATAATACCTAAAATTTTTTTAACAAGAAATTGTCAGCCACTTCCTGACATTCTTTTCTTTTCTCATAGTAACAGAAGCCTTAGTGTTAGCTGGCCTGGTGCTGTCCAGATAAATAATTTTGTCTGGTTCCTTCTTTGAGTCTGTATCTGGCTGATGAGATGTGGTGAAAATATTTTATGAGAGTTCAAGTAAAGTTGCTCAAAAGAAAGGAGGTGTGCCTCTCTCTACTTCCCTCTTCATGCTGTCTGGGATGTGGGCAGAGCCTCCAGCAGCTATCTTGGACCATGAGGTGAAAACCACACACTCAGATAATGGGATAGAAAGCTAGACCTCTGAATCCTTGTCACAACCATGGAGTGCCTATATCAGTTCAAAATGCCCACACTTGAGTTTCTTTACATGATAGGCAAATAATTATCCAAATAAATCTACTGTTATTTGCAGTTTGCTGGAATATATAGTATAATTGTATCAATACGGGCTTCCCTGATAGCCCATTTAGTAAAGAATCCACCTGCAATGCAGGATACCCTGGTTCGATTCCTGAGTCAGGAAGTTCTGCTGGAGAAGGGATAGGCTGCCCACTCCAATATTCTTGGGCTTCCCTTGTGGCTCAGCTGGTAAATAATCTGCCTGCAATGCAGGAGACCTGGGTTGGGAAGATCCCCTGGAGAAGGGAAAGGCTACCCAATCCAGTATTCTGGCCTGGAGAATTCCATGGACCGTATAGTCCATGGAGTCACAAAGAGATTAAATCTACTGTTACTTGCAGTTTGCTGGAATATATAGCATAACTGTATCAATATATCCTCTAGATTGGCTGAAAATCTATTATTATTCTTCAAGTGTATTTTTGCTCAGTGCTCTGGATGAAAGGGATATGGGAAGCGGATCAGCACTGTGTGTGGGCAGGAAGGATAAAAGGCTCAAGTGTGATGAGCAGAATTACAGAAAGAAAAGCAGCCAGCTTTAGTTGTTTCACATCTGGTTTACTCTGCCTGTAAAAGCACTCGGGCTTCTCAGGTGGTGCAGTGGTAAATAATCCACCTGTCAGTGCAGGGGCTGCAAGAGACACAGCTTCAATCCCTGGGTTGGGGAGATTCCCTAGAGTGGAAATTGGCAATCCACTCCAGTATTCTTGCCTGAAAAATTTCATGGACAGAGGAGCCTGTCAGGCTGCAGTCCTTGGGGTCACAAAGAGGAGACATGACTGAGCAACTGAGTATGTGAGCATAAAGATGCCCTCAGATTGCTCTTGTAGATTGCTGCTGCTGCTGCTAAGTCGCTTCAGTCATGTCCGACTCTGTGCAACCCCATAGATGGCAGCCCACCATACTCCCCCATCCCTGGGATTCTCCAGGCAAGAACACTGGAGTGGGTTGCCATTTCCTTCTCCAATGCATGAAAGTGAAAAGTGAAAGTGAAGTCGCTCAGTTGTGTCCGACTCTTCGCGACCCCATGGACTGCAGCCCACCAGGCTCCTCCATCCATGGGATTTTCCAGGCAAGAGTACTGGAGTGGGGTGCCATCGCCTTCTCCGATTGTAGATTATACACATCTAATTCTATATCATGTCTACAGTGTTTGAGCAAGAAGGGCCTTTGCAATCACCTAATGCTACATTTGTCCCTTTCAAGAGCCCTCTCCGCAATAGCCCTCTAAGATGGCCATCTAGCCTCTAGCAAAAGACTTCGGTAAGAAACTACTAAAGGAATAAGACAACCCCTTCAGTTGATGGGAGGAGTTCAGTTGTGTTGATTTTCAACCTGGCTATTAACAAGTTCTATCTACAAGGTTATGGTTCTACAGAGCTGAACTTTCTCTTAATATTTTGATTATTATAGAAAGCTAACATGCCGCCTTAACATCTTCTCAATTTTAGGCTAAACACCCACAGTTCTTTCAATTATTCTTCTTTTGAGGCTGTTCCCAGCCCCCTTGTCCTCCTGATTACTCATTGATACATTCTAAGTTGTCAGCAGTCTTCTTCACAAAAACGTATTTCATCATGCTGTGCCTTACAGGAAAGAGAGGGTCATCATCGGCTATAATTATACTTTTTATAGTTGATGGTTACTATGAGTGCCCTCCAAAGTCTTCTCCTCACAAAACAGAAGCTAACTGTCTTTATCATCTTTCTTCAAAGTCCCTTAAACACATTTAATCTCTATCAAATAAGAGGCATGGAAACAGCCTCCAAAACAAAAAGAAGCCAGCAAGTAAATAATAAGTTGGGTTGTGAGAAGGCAGAGTTTTGAAATATATTCCAGTGTTTAAATCATCCAAAGTGAAATGATAAGACATGAGTTTTTTAAATCATATTCCCCATAGTGTGAGTATAACCTGTTGGACTTAGTAAAATACATGTTGACTAACAATTTTCTGGGTGTGGGGAGACTTGGGCAAAAACTGATGCAACTGAGGATAAGAAAATCAATCATCAGCAGAGGAAATAATGGAGGAAAGAAATAGTGGACTAAACCAATATTTTCTTATCTTCTTGATAACACACACACACACACACATAAAGCCTTTGCAACTTACAGTATTCCCAATTGTCTAAAAATAAGAAGCTCCGGGCAGCTACAGGCTCTCTTATCTTTTTCATAGGTGTCTGCCTCCTCCTGGTCCTGGGATTAAATCTTCTCTTGATCACTATCTTACCTTTCAGCCATTCATTCCCCATTGACAGTAAAAATGTCACTTTGAAATACTGTCCCTGATATTTAGTTTGAGGATGTTTGAAAACGTAGTACTTTTGCAGGAGTGGGTTATATAATTTCACATAAAACAGCGTGGGGTTAGCGGACAAGTGCTGCTTCTTCAGGGTTTTCTAGCTTATCTTTTAAGAAAGAGTTTGTGTGAAGAGAAAATAAAAAGCAACTCATCTTGCCTTTGGCTCCTCCATTCCTCCAGCCTCACTGCTTTTTTAAAAAAAATCGCAAATCCTTGTTCTGTCAAGAGGTTAATAGGTCATAAGTAGTGGTTTAGTCACTTAAAAGCCAGGTACTATGCTGTTGAACATTCTTCAAGAAATGATTGCTCCAGACTAGTGTGAAGTGGCAATTTCCAAACATTTCTGGATTTTCAGTTAGAATGCTAGTAAAGTAATGCTCAGAATTCTCCAAGCCAGGCTTCAGCAGTACATGAACCGTGAACTTCCAAATGTTCAAGCTGGTTTTAGAATAAGCAGAGGAACCAGAGATCATATTGCCAACATCCGCTGGGTCATCGAAAAAGCAAGAGAGTTCGAGAAAAACATCTATTTCTGCTTTATTCACTACGCCAAAGCCTTTGACTGTGTGGATCACAATAAACTGTGGACAATTCTGAAAGAGATGCGAATACCAGACCACCTGACCTGCCTCTTGAGAAATCTGTATGCAGGTCAGGAAGCAACGGTTAGAACTGGACATGGAGCAACAGACTGGTTCCAAATAGGAAAAGGACTACGTCAAGGCTGTATTTTGTCACCCTGCTTATTTAACTTATATGCAGAGTACATCATGAGAAACGCTGGGCTGGAAGAAGCACAAGCTGGAATCAAGATTGCGGGGAGAAATATCAATAACCTCAGATATGCAGATGACACCACCCTTGTGGCAGAAAGTGAAGAGGAACTAAAAAGCCTCTTTTTTTTAAATTTTATTTTATTTTTAAACTTTACAATATTGTATTTGTTTTGCCAAATATCAAAATGAATCCGCCACAGGTATACATGTGTTCCCCATCCTGAACCCTCCTCCCTCCTCCCTCCCCATACTATCCCTCTGGGTCGTACCAGTGCACCAGCCCAAGCACACAGTAAAAGCCTCTTGATGAAAGTGAAAGAGGAGAGTAAAAAAGTTGGCTTAAAGCTCAACATTCAGAAAACGAAGATCATAGCATCTGCTCCCATCACTTCATGGGAAATAGATGGGGAAACAGTGGAAACAGTGTCAGACTTTATTTTTGGGGGCTCCAAAATCACTGCAGATGGTGACTGCAGCCATGAAATTAAAAGATGCTTACTCCTTGGAAGGAAAGTTATGACCAACCTAGATAGCATATTGAAAAGCAGAGATACTACTTTGCCAACAAAGGTCCGTCTAGTCAAGGGTATGGTTTTTCCAGTGGTCATGTATGGATGTGAGAGTTGGACTGTGAAGAAAGCTGAGCACAGAAGAATGATGCTTTTGAACTGTGGTGTTGCAGAGGACTCTTGAGAGTGCCTTGGATTACAAGGAGATCCAAGCAGTCCATCCTAAAGGAGATCAGTCCCGGGTGTTCATTGAAAGGAATGATGCTAAAGCTGAAACTCCAGTACTTTGGCCACCTCATGCAAAGAGTTGACTCATTGGAAAAAACCCTGATGCTGGGAGGAATTGGGGGCAGGAGGAGAAGGGGACAACAGAGGATGAGATGGCTGGGTGGCATCACTGACTCGATGGACATGAGTCTGAGTGAACTCCGGGAGTTGGTGATGGACAGGGAGGCCTGGTGTGCTGAGAATCATGGGGTCATAAAGAGTTGGACATGACTGAGTGACTGAACTGAACTGAAGTGAACTGAACTGAACTGAAGCCTAACCAGGATTCTTGTATCAACTCTCACAGTCTCTCTTCATAACAAGTCTTAGCAAGCCATCTTATTCTGTTGACACAACTGTGGTCCTCGTGTGTCTCATAGTGTTCTTATTTAATCACTGACAAGCGCAAAGGAAGGTAACGAGCAGTTTGGGGTTGGGATGCCTGTGTGCCGCCTTGTGGCCCAGCTGCTCAGATTTATCAATTGTGCTCTGGGTCAGAATTGACTTCCTCTTTATTTCCATGGTCTTGACTGCCTTTTCAACAGTGTTACCTTATATATTTTGTATTATAAGTCTTCCCCTCATTTTATTTGGAAAGAGTGCCATGGAATAGAGTGAATAGGTCCATTTTGGTCACTAAATGACTCAAAGCAGTACTTCCCTTCTCTGAGGCTCAGTTTGCAAACGTGTAAAGAGGATTGAATTGGAATTTGTAGCCTCATCCAGCTCTTACATTCTACCACTAGATGATTTTTGCATTTTAAAGGAGAGCATGAAAGTAATATAGATCAAATGCCTTGAATAGCAAGGCATTTCCTTTTTTTTCCTGTTTTTATGACTATCTGGGGGCAGGAGGAAGGGTATACGGAGCCACTGTCAATTTTTAAATAGGAGCTATGCAACCCTGGAAGAATTCTGCAAACTGAATCTACTTCTCATTATGGCTGAATTATGGTTTATTTTTGAACTTTCAAAGGATGCAGTTTGGTTTATTCAGAGGGTACAAGTAAGAAAGAATTCATCTGGCTCCAAAGCTTCATGCTAAAGACATTTAAGGATATCACAGAAAAATTGAGATAAATACCTTGAGCTGCTCAAAAAGAGGTCTTCAGTCCAGTCCATTAGGGTTTCCAAGATCCGTGGGACCCTTGTCCTTCATGCCAGGGCCAAATCTTCATCAAAAACTTCCCCTATTTACTTGTTCAATGGGGCTGAAAAAGTCTCACAGAGTAATGTTAACTTGTCCTTCTGTTGGCCACCTCTGGCCCTTGAGCAACCCAGATACAGATGAAAGGGAGTCACAATGCACTTGCTTTCCAAGCATGCAATTCAGTTCATGGATCCAGAAAACAGTAGTTTTCTAAGCCTTGCATTTTCCAACTTTAAAAAACGGAATCAAAGGTTATTAAGACAAAATAATTAATTAGATATCATGTTTCATCTTCCTCCTTTTTAATAGATGCTTTTAGTAGAAAAGGCATTTTCATTATGAGTCTAACTTTCTTGTTGCAGTGCGTTGGTAGAGGTCTATAAAGAGAAACAGCTCTGTGCTAAGTAGTAGGGGTGGGCCTGGCGTGGTGGGGGGAAGGAATTGCAAGCCACATTTCCTGATGCACAAGTGGAAAGAAGTCAGTAGTTCTTAAGTGTACAGTGTACATTTAAGAGTCAACAAGTAGACAAAGAAAATCCAGACCTTTGATGACCCCTGGTGAATAAAGTAAGCACTGCATTGAAATGCAGTTAGAGCCGCAGACTTGCCTTGCAGGCCAGTCCCCTGGATTGCTCCTCTCTCTCAAGTAAGGCAAAGGATTTTTTCCCCATAAGTGTCTGTTTTGTTTGCATTACGGACATGCATTACTGACTTGAAGTATCCGTATCTCTCTAAACAAATCTGATTTTGTTGGTCTCTGTTGGTAGATTAAGAAATATGTGTGCATACACTATCTGTGCTGTGATCCTGTTAGACACAAACAGTGTTATTTGGGAATTTAAGCAAGGTCTTAACTTTCTTTCAGATTAGGTATATACTTAGTATTGTTTTATGGAAGAGTTATGAAGAACAAATAAGCCTTCTTATATAACCCAAATTTAAAATCAGAATTTATCTTGTCTATAAACTCTGAGTAGCAGCTAAAATACTCTCCTATGCAGCAAAAGTCTGCCTTTTCATAAAGTGCTTTTTGTGACCAGCATGTGGTACATGTGAGCCAGAAGGTAGGCTTTGTTTTGTCAGCTTGCAGGAAAGGAGAGAGACTTGCTACTGTCAAAGATGGGGGTGGGGTGGGCAGGCGGGGAATGTAGGTGTTCTGGGCATGTACCCAGGCATCTGACGATAAATGTGGTAATGCCAAGTGACATTTGTAGTCGCCCAGAAGGGAACCTACCTGATAGTTACAATAGGGTTGAATTCTAAACAGTTTATAGTATTAACACCCGTTAGCCGATTAGTTGTGTGTGTACCAGAATCACTGGCTTTTAAGTCTTTGTTTTCTGAACTGGAGATATTTTTTACATCTCTATGATGTACATGGGGTATTGAATTGTTGAATTTATTCCCTCTCCCCTCACCCTTTATTATCACCACAATACTAAAAATTATGCCTTTATTTCTAAAAACATTCACTAAAAGTTTTTAATGAGAAACATTATATATTCCAAAGCCTTGCTTCAGCTTTGTGGGAAGCCATCTTGATCTCTTCACTGGAATGACAGGGCCTCATGGAGACACGTACAGCCACACAGGCAAAGCATCGGATCTTCCGCGCAACCGTACAAAGTAGCCCTCACCTGCTGGATCAGGATAGCATTCTGAGAATTTAACCGACTTGTCAAACTTGTCAAACAAAAATCTCAAAGTGGGAAGAATCTTGAATGTTGTCTAATTCACTTCCTCCACCACCTACTCCATTCTCAAATGAGCAAACTGAAAGCCAGAATTGGGTGATGATTCCAACACTGCAAAGCCAAGCATGGAGTCTATTCCCTCCTGGTCCAGCCCTCTATCCTTCGCCTCCCTTTGCCCTCCTCGGGTTGTGTTGAATGTACCATATCTTTGTAGAGGGAACCACACAACCCTTTGGAATTTCAGATGAGCTGTTGACTAAAAAGTGAGATGGGGGACTCACTGAAACACTAATAATTTGAGAAACAACTCAATTTGAAGACACATTTATTTTTGTCAGTTTTAAAGTTTCTTTTTCAAATTAGAGACAATGTCTTTCGATCTTAATCCTCAAAACCATCCATGTCTGTTATTTTATTATATGTTTTAAAAAAGAGTTACATTATATACAGAACACTATAATTTGAAAGGTTTATCATAATATCCTCATTTATGTGGTTGGACATGTATGTTTCACCATATGGCTGAAGGACAAACAAATTGCTAATGATTTATATACTATACATCTCAGCTGTTAAAAGTAATTTCTGATAATTTTCATCCAAATATGAGGCATTCTGAAATCTTGATGTTTGCTCATCCCTTGTGAAGTGCCTATTTTGATCTAACAAATATAGCATTAAAAAGGTTCTCCCTGCATGATGCCAGTAGGTCAGTGAGGCAGAAAAGTAGCTTTGCATGGTGTGTTGGAAGACATGTCCCAAATTCTTGCAAGCTCAAGGTCACGGATTATAAGCTACCAAATACAGATGAGACTATCCACTCCAGACTCAAGGAATCCTTCCTTTCAAAAGAAGATCAGCAGGACCTCTTATGATAAGAGGTTCTTAGTAACTTGTTCTGGGACTTAATAATCCTGAAGGCTCAGCTATCTCACAAAATCCCTTGTAGATATCAAGGCTTATTACCTAGCTGTCAAGGTCTTCCCAGGTGGCAAAGTGGTAGAGAATCTGCCTGCAATGCAGGAGACTTGGATTCGATCCCTGAGTGGGGAAGATCCCCTGGAGGAGGAAAAGGCAATCCACTCCAGTGTCCTTGCCTGGGAAATCCCATGGACAGAGGAGCCTGGTGGGGTCACAAAGAGTTGGATGCAACTGAGCACACACAGAAGCTAAATACATTTCTTACTGGAGGCAGCAGAGCTTAATGAGAAAAGCAGTAGAAATCGGAATACTTGATTTTGCATCCAAACATTCTTCTCTCTAGCTGTGTAACCCTGGGCAGCTCATTCAGCCCAATGAGCCCAACATGGGGGGTAGGGGGGTTGGTTTTGTTCTAATATGTGGCTGCAGTCTAAAGTTCTTCTTGGCCTATTTATGGGTTAGTGGTTAGGGGAGCCACAGCTCAGGAGAGTGAGCTGGATCTCATTGTGTAGCCTACTATCATGCTGAAGCAAGAGCATTTGCACAGGAGTGATGAAGCATCCCCTGGACAGGGCAGGACCAGGTTTCAGTGGCCACGCTGGCTGAAGCCTGGCACCTATAGACGACAGGACTTCCAAGTCTCTCCTTTGTCTAGATAAGTCTTCCAGGTGCTAGGGAATGTTCTGTCTGGGTATGGTGGCATGGTGTGTGTTTATCAAATAATTGATCCTCGAATTTCTTAAAAGGGCAGGTTTGGAGGAAAAACAATTGATTTGGAAAAATAATGCTAACCTAAGCAGTTGAGCTTGAGGCTTAGATTCCTTGCATGTTATACTGTTAAGGAAAACTAATAATTTTACTAATAATTCAACCAATGTAAAAAAAACACCAAACTCTTCCCACATTAAGACAAGCAAACAACCCCAAACAACAAAACATTACACATTGAAAGGTGACATGAGTTACTGCTCTCAATACTGCAGTCTTCCTTAGAGGATTGCCTCAGAATCTCCTGGGTTAGGAGGAGACTACTTTTTCCTGTTCCAAGCATGTCTTGGAACAGACATGCTTATCCAGTGTTACCTTAAATTTCCTACAGTGATGTTCACTTGGCATGGTTTCTAAGGCCTTGCACAATATGGTTGACATCTACCTATCTGCAGTATCTCCATCCACTTGAGTTCAGATAATTAAGAATTGTTAACCTTTACTTGAACACATCATGTTATTTCATGCCTGTCCTCCTTGACATACTATTTGTTTTCCCTGGATTGTGTTTGTCCTGTAGTGAACTCCTACTCATTCTTAAAGACCTGGCTCAAATGCCCTTTGTCACGTGCCTTTGCCCTGGGAAGGCATGATTAATCACCATTTTTTCCTGCATATGCTACACTGCTGTCTAATTTTTCATAAACAAGTTTTTATATCCTCTCAGACTATAAACTCCAACAGGCAATCACTGTGTTATTTGTTGTTCACTGCAGTTCCTGTAACATAATAAGTTTTTAAGTAATGTTTTTGAATGAATGAACACAAGCATGCATGAATTCTAAGGGGTGGTAGATTGAGCTGCAAAAATGAAGAGATGACTTTTCTCCTCAAAAGGATTATAATCACAGGGAGGAAGTAGATGTGTTAAGTTTGGTGGAAGAGATACTGTTTAAACTGGAGTTTAAAAGGTGGTGGTAAAGATTGGAAAGGCTGAGCAGTCGCATTGGTAAAAGCAGAGCCATGAACACATGATGTGTGAGGGAGATGACCAGCAATCCAAGGTGGTTGGAACACAGTGAATATGGAAAGGAATGGTGGGAGGTTTATCTGGAGATCCATGTTGGGAGCCCTGGGAAAGCCTTGGATTTTACTGGGGAAGAAATGGGGAGCTGTTGAAGGTTTTGGATCAGGGGAGTGAAATGATACATTAATACATTAATGTATATGTATTACATTAATACATACATATGTAAATATGTATGTATAGTTGCATATACATGCATTAATGTATATGTATATGATATATACATATACATATATTAATGTATATGTAACTACATCACTTAATTAATATACATTAATATATGTACATATATATATACACACACACATTAATATATGCCTTGTAGGATTAAATGAGATATTTGGAGAGTGTTGAAACAGTAATTTATAAATTGTACATAGTCAATGAATGTCAACCATAAATATTTTCTGAAGGGAGAAATAAGGTAAGAAATTGAAGTCAAGGAAAAAACAAAGTATAGCAATTGTCTAGATAAGAGATAATAAAGTTCTAAATTTAGAAAGAAACTGTGGGCATGAAAAGGGATTATAGCCAAATGACATTTTAAAAGCAGATTGGAAACAACTTCATCACCAGTTGGTGCGCCAAGAGGAATCAGAAGTTTCTAGCCTTACTGTCTAGGAGAAGAGTGATATTATGCAAATTATGAGACCAGAGGATAGGGGCTTCTGGGAGGCAGGTGATGGGTACATGTTGGATATGTTGAGTTTGATGGACCCCTGGGACTCAAAGATGTCTGCAAACCTATCATATATATGGCTCTGAGGTCTAATAAAGAAGTGTGGACAAGAGATGTGAATTTGTGGATCATCAGCATGTTGGTTGACAACATGCAAATGATTTAAATGACCCTCCTCACTGCCAACATAGAGAAAGAAAAGTAATAAGGACAGAAATTGTGTGACAGTAAATTTCTATTGGGGGTGGACTTTATGCCTAATACTTGAGAATTTTGTATTAGGAGGAGTATCTTTCTTCCTTACAAATCATGCTATTTTGAGTGCCAAGGGCTACTGAGTATGGGAAAAGCAGAACACAGAACAAGACAACATAAATATGCACAAGCTGAGACAACATAATCAATTATAGCCATCTTATCACAAAAAATATAGGTGTTTTAAAGGGGAGAAATAAGTATGCTAAGGTCCCACCCTAATAGTGCTCCTTCATGGACTACTAACCTGATCACTGACATACTTTAAAATTGGGAATCACTTCATCATTAGAAGCAAGTTTGATCATGACATTGAAAGGAAAACTCTGTGTAGCTGGATTTTAAAAACTGAAATATGACCAAGTGCTTTGGAATGATCACATTCCTTAGCTTGTGGCACACCATCATTGTTAATGTATGTTTCTCTTTTATTTCATTTTTCTGTTCTTCATTCCATATCCTCCATTTCTAATCCTTTTATTATCACAAAAGGTACCTACGCTCATATAGATCGAACATAGTGTTGAGTGAAAAAAGTTAACGTTGGATGAGATGTATGGAATAGTATCATGTATGTTCATTTCAAATATATTCATAGAAAAATTATATGTATTATCGGTGGATAAGTTTATATGCATGTATGCTGGGGGACCAATAGTACAAAAACTTTTTTTTTTACTGGGGAAGCTTCTGGAAATTTTACTTCCCAGAGTAAGATCTTAAGTAAATCTTAAGATATAGAGCACTGGTTAACAAAATTCAGCATGAATCAGAAGTTCCTGAGGGCTGTGCAAACACAGGTCAGTAGGCATCACACCAGAGTTTCTGATTAAGTCTATGATAGGGCCTAAAAATTAGCATTTCTAACCAGTTCACAGGTGGTGGTAATGCTGTTGATCTGGACCTAGATATACTTTGTAACCATAGTTACAGAGAAAGGGGAAAGCCTGGGGGACAGTGGTATAACCAAACTCTCTTGGAAGACAATAAACTACTGAAATAATTTACTCTTTTTTAACTTAAATATAGTTGAATTACAATATTATACTATGTTCGGGTGTACAACATAGTGATTCAAAATTTTTATAACTTATACTCTGTTTATAGTTGTATAAAATATTGACTATATTCCCTGTGATGTACAATATTCCTTGCATTTTGTTTATTTTATGCATAGTGGCTTTTAATCTCTTAATCTCTTGCCCCGATCTTGCCCCACTCTCCAGTGGTAACTGCTAGTTAGTTCTCTATATTTTTACGTCTATTTCTGTTTTTATTGTACTCACTAGTTTGTTTTAGTTTTTAGATTCCACAGATAAGTGATACAATGCAATATTTTTCTTTCTATGTCAGACTTATTTCACCCTCCAAGTCTATCCACATTGTTGCAAAGGGCAAATTCTTTTTCCTGGCTGAGTAATCCACTGTATGTATATACTACATCTGTCCATTCATCTCTTGATGGACACTTATGTTGCTGAATACTGTTTTCTACTAAAAGGAGTCAACTTTACAAAGGAAAAGGTGATTTCTGGTCTGTGGCAGTGATTGTATAAGGTGAGCCTGAAAGCGGAGAAGTTTCTAAGGGTTAATGTAGTATCAAAAGAGGCCAGGTTTTTTAATATCAAAAAGAATGTAGGGAATGTCTTTAATTTTTAGAAATGAATTCTGAAATACTTATAGGTTAAGTGTTATAATGTCTATAATTTTTTTTAGTAGCTCAGCAAAAAGTTATCTAGACAGAGAAAACAAAATGGCCTGTTGTTAAAAACTGTGACTGTAGATAGTAAGTATGTATATTCACTTTTCTAATTTCCTGTGTATTTGAGATTTTTCATAACGCAAAAAATATTGAACTTAAAATATTTTCAATTTACATTATATATGTAACATGTATTTTTATAGAATCTCTATGAAATAGTTTGTAATAATTTTATTTATTTGGCTGTGTTGGGTCTTCATTGCTGCTTGGACTTTTCTCTAGCTGCAGTGAATGGAAGCTACTCCTCCGTGTGGTATGTGGTTTCTCATTATGGTGGCTTTTCTTGTTGTGGAGCACAGACTCTAGCTTGAAGGGGCTTCAGTCATTGTATTCAGTCATTGGCATGGGGGCTCTACAGCTGTAGTTCCTGGGGTCTAGAGCATAGGCTCAATAGTCGAGGTGCACAGGCTTAGTTGCTTCACAGCATGGCCACTAGGGAAGTGCCTCTAACACATATTTTTAATTTGTGTGTGTGTGTGTGTGCATGTACAGAGTATCTTTCACAATTTGCAGATGTTTAAAAATTGTTAGTTCCCTGCTTTAGACTCAAAAAAGAAGAAGAAGAAGAAGAAGAAAAAGACCCTATCCTTGGCTCAACTTTAATTCTTTTTTTAGAATGGAACAAAGTTTAAACACACACACACATAAATAAATAAACAAGCAAACAAACTTCTCACCCCACCCTCCCTTCTACCTCATTTCACTAATTGATTTACTTGGCTTTTCTTTGTTGTATCAACAGAGAGAGCCTTCAGCTTTTAATTCATACTGGATAGTGCCAAAGACATTTTGCTCTTATTCAAATCATAAGGTCAAAGAAAGAGAGAAAGCGGGAGAGAGAGCATGCAATGAGAAGACAGATGGAGTAGGGAAGAGAGATGAGACAGATGGGCCTCTCAGAACAAGCTATGTAGCCATGATAATAAAACTGGAAAAACAATTCAAGGAGAATGGTTAAAATGCTAAGAGCTTAACTGCCTGGTTTGCTAAAAATTGCACCACAGGTGACCTATACTCACCCTAACCTGTTTAAAATCAGAATTCTTTCCTCCTAATGCAAGTTCACCTTGACCTATTTACATATAAGCTGGCCAAGGTCATTCAAGAATTCATGTCTAGATCAAGGAATATGTAATCGTAATTCATTCAACAGGTATTTATCAAGCGTCTACTATATGCCAGGCTCTTTTCTAGCAGCTTGGGATATATCAGAGAACAAAACACATCAAAATCCCTGCCCTTATGAACAGACAATAAACAAAAAAAAAACGATAAAATAAATGGGCATAGGTTGCAATTTAAAATAGAATGGTCAAGATGGACCTCATAAGGCTGTGCCATTTGAGCAAAGACTTGCAGAAGGAGAAGGAGTTCACTGTGCTAACGATCGTGGGAAGAACTTCACAGGCAAAGGGAATGGCAGGTGCAAAGGCCCTATGGCAGCAACATACCTGGCAAGTCCCAGGAATGGAGCAGAGGCCAGGGGGGTTAAGAAAAATGAGCCTGAGGAACTTGACAGGGCAAGAGGTCAGAGGTAACAATGGTCAGGGCACAAAGGGCTTTGCATACACTGAAGAACCTGGATTGCACTCAAAGTGAAATGAGAGCTGAGGAAAGGCTTCAAGTAGAAGATTGACACAATCTGGCTTATGTTTTTAAAGGATGGCTCTGGAAGCTGTGTTGCAAATAGACTGAAGAAGGGCAAAGGCGGACCCAGGGAGACTAGTTAAGGAGCTGCTGCAGCATTCAGGTGAATGGGAATGTTGCTCAGATCAAGGTAAAAGCAGTGAGGTGGAACAGCAAGGGTAATTGGGTCATGTGCTCACAGTGTGGAGAAGCAAAAGGAAAAAAACGTAGTTTCTCACCTCTCCATACCAAATAACAAGATGTTTGCTTTTTTGTTTAGAGATAAGCTTTATCCAACATTTAAAATCTAGGAGTGAGTTATCCAGTATATCTTTCTGTAGAGCTCCTGGAACAAGATAATGGGAAGTATCTTCAGGCTGATGGGGGCAGGGGTGGAGGGAGTACATTTAACAAGGACCCAGGAGTCCAAAAGAAACTCCAGGGTGCCACTATACTGGATATCAATCCAAATTTTAAGATCTTTTAGGCAGACTGCCCTTGCTGAGTGGGGTGCCAGAAAAATTGTTGCTTTTGTGTTTATACGAACCAGGCTCACTCTCCGGAGGTATTTTCTGGGGCTCCTTAGTGATAGTTACTTTTAGGATGCTAAACATCCTTCCAATTATTAAAGGCTAATATATGAAGTGAAATTGTAATCCTGAAGTTGTTTTTAAGGGATAGCATGAGAGATGTGACACAATTCAAGAGCAGGGTTCAGAGAATCAAAAGAACAGAGTGACCTGTGTCTGAGCTGTGTGGCCATCCTCCCTTGAATGACTTTTGCCATGTCCTGGACCTGTAAGGCAAGCAGTTAGAATCAGGGTTGGGTGTGTGCACACTCAGTCGTGTCCGACTCTTTGGAACCCTGTGGACAGTAGCCTGCCAGGCTCCTCTGTCCATGGGATTTCCCAGGCAAGAATACTGGAATAGGTTCCCATTCCCTCCTCCAGGGGATATTCCCAACCCAGGGGTCAAACCCGCATCTTCAGTGTCTTCTGCATTAGCAGGCAGATTCTTTACCTCTGCGCCACCTAAGTTTTGTGTTTGATCATTTATTAAAGGATAATTGACCAATGATAAACTGCATATAAAGTTTCCATATGAAAAGTTTTGACATAAGTGTACATCAGAATCAAGACAGTGAACATAGCCATCATCCACCAACGATTCCTACTGCTCGTTTGTAATCCCTTCTTTTCTGTTATTCCTTGATCTCATTTATGTCAACATAGATTAAATTGTATTTTTTAGATGTCCAGAGATCTTTTTTCTGTGCAGCTCTCTCCTCTCTGGTACTCTATTCTGAAAACTCTAGCCACCAAGTTCCCCCTGGATTTCAGCCATATCACCTCAACTGAAAGAGCTCCTAGGCTCCATTTGGGTTCTCAGTCCCTGTGCTATGGGCTAAACTTTCTTTCAAGGCAATAAGTAAGTTAGAGCAAGCATAGATCTTACCTCATATGCTTCTCCTCTCAAGAATCAGTTTTTCATTGTCTAATTCTGCTGTCTTGAAAGCTCTTATATATTTTGTCTTTTTGTTTGGATATTTCAGGTGGGAAATAACTCCATGTTATTCCATTTTGTACAGAAGTCACTGGTAATGTTTGGAAGTCTAAGAATTCTGTACTGCTGCCTGAAAAGAGATTCAAGAGTTATAGATTCTGTGCTATTTATTGGGAACGGAACCGAAATTTTGTTTAGGAAGTAAAGCTTTTCTTGTACATGTTTGCCCTTGACCTGGAAGTTGGTTGCAGTAATATACCAGTGGCCAGGGTCACCTTACAGTTTTTTTATTTGACATTGCAAGTAGGAATTAAAGCACTTAAACTCAGCTGATATGTCACCTCTTTAAAATGCCAACTCCCTTAGGAATTAATGTCTAATAACTCTGCTCCTAACAACTTAATCGGTACCAATCATTGGAAGTATACTGCTGCCAGCCAGGTACTTTGCTGAACGTTTTATTATAACCATTAATTCATTTAGTCCTCACATTGATCCAGTGAGGTAGCTTTGAGCTTAAGCAAACAGGCAGAAGTTGAAAAACTTGCCCTGGGTCCTCCAGCTTTTAATAGGATTAGAATCTAGATTTAAATGACACCAACCTCTTGCTCTTCAAAGTGCGATCCACAGACCAGCAGAATAAGCAGAATCTCTGGCTCTGTTGTTTGTTGTCCGGTTGCTCAGTTGACCTCATGAACTGTAGCATGCCAGACTTCCCTGTCCTTCACCAATTCCTGGAGCTTGCTCAAATTCATGTCTGTTGAGTCAGTGATGCCATCCAACCATCTCATCCTCTGTTGCCCCCTTCTTCATCTGTCCTCAATCTTTCCCAGCTTCTTCAGACCTACTACATCTAAACCTGCCTGATATCAAGGTTCCCCAAGTGATTTGTGTGGACAGGGTTGAATCTTCTCTGATCCACGCTTAGCCTGCTGTCTAGTCAAGAGGTGGAGAGAAGAACTTAAAGGAAGTTGAAGCTTAACGCAGACAGGATGATCTGAGGGCTTGCACCACTGTCGAAGCTCAGGGAAGGGTGAGTGTCAAGCTGATGCAGGAGAAGGGGGAACGAGAGGCTGGTCATGTCCCTGGTCTCCAGCGAGTCCCTGGGATGGCTGCCACGTGAGGATCCTTGGCTTCATGCAGCAAATAATTCAAGACCAAGATGAACTAGAGTGAAAGTGGTTTTATTCTGAGAGATGCACACTCCATAGACAGAAAGTAGTCCATCTCAGAAGGCAAGATTGGCCCTGGAAGTATAGGGCTGTTACTTTTTATGGGCTGGGTGATTTCATACACTGATGAGTAGAAGGAATGTTCTAACTATTAAGGGGAAGGGGCTGGGAATTTTTAGGAATTGACCACTGCTTACTTTTCGGCCTTTTATGGTCGTCCTCAGAACTGTCATGGCACAAGGGGGAGCGATTTTTAGTATTATAACCAGTATTATAATGAAGGTATAATCAGCTAACAACCAGGCCACCATTGACACCATCTAGGTTTTAGCTGGTTTTGTTGTATCCTGTTTTTCTCAGGCTGTGTCCCCCTCCTCATTCTTTTCCCTTCCTGCCTGTTTCACTGGTGTAGGCACCAGGCAGTCAGAGATGGAATAGCATCTAACATACCCAGTATTTAGTGTGTGTCAGGACCTGTTCTGAAGGGCTTTACAAGTTTAGTCACTTAATTTTCACAACTTCAGTAGATGCGTTCTCATTTTGTAGATGAGGAAACAAGTTCAAAGAATCCAAGTAACTCGCCCAACCAATTTATTAATGGCAGGGTTGTAACATGACCTCAGGCAGTGTGACTACAGAATCTCAGCTCTGGATCACTCCATCACACTGAGAGAGCCTCATGAACCTGGGCAGAATGGAGAAGGAAGACACTACAGACAAGGTCCTGCTGCTCTGTCGGGTTGCTAAACTGTGCCTAGTCATGGAAACCCACAACATGCTGGCATTTTTATAATAGCTAGAAATGTCTATTTCTTTTGCATGCCTGAAACTCCACATATTATATTTGCAGGGAAGCATAGCTAAATAGTACTGAAGCTTTCTTGTCTGTCAAAAGAAATGATGAAGGAATAGAGCGTAATCGTTATGGTACATAATCTGCTGATTCTGTGGCGAGCACAGAGAAAACAACACACTTGGCGGCTAACTCTGTGCAGTATGGAGCAAAGACAGAAAAATATGAGAGCTGTTGGCCTTGGTTAAAAGGACAAAGGGTTGCTGACTGGCATTTCCTTTGGGGCTTTATAGAAACTTTAAAGTGAAAAGGACATTGCCACTTGCTGACACCGGTGAGGCTTTTTGCTTTATGTGGAGTGGTTTAATTGTGTTCATGCTTATTTGTTAGGTTTACTGAGATATATTTAGATATAATCTATATTCCTGAAAGAAAAAAAAATGCAAAAACACAAATCAGCTTGGCTTCAGGGGCACAATTCAAGGCCTATGTCTTTTATTGTGCATTGCCTCAGTTAATTAGCTTTCTAGTTATGATTTATTCCAAACTGTTATTTTTAAATCCTTGCCCAGAGAGTGTGTTGAGGTGACTATTACTTTAGAAGGAATAGGGATTTTGTTCTGTGCCTCTAGCTCTAAGAGCTACACTGTTCACAAAACCCTTGTTTCTGTGCTTCTCTTTTCCACACCTGCCCTTATTCTGGTGGAGATTTCAGGTTACCCACAGGACTTGCCCAGCAACCAGAAAATGTGACCGTCCAGTTCCATTCTCAGAAATCACCCATCTCCCTTTGTTTTCCACCTCCTTTTATTCAGCTCTATTGCTACCTGGCCTTTGACTTGGTTTTTGCTCCCTCCTTTTTTTTGTTTTTTGTTAAGATGAACTTACTCCTTTGAAACTTGCAGCTTATTACACTTTTGTCCAAGGACCCTTGGAGTCCCATGACACTTTAGCCCTGACTCAGCCTTCTGGCTCCTCCTGGTCTTGCCATGAATTGGATACTTTGCGCATCCAACTTTAGTCCCTTGTAAGCCAAACGTTGAAATTAACCTGCTGGACAAGTGCCTTGGCTGGGTGTATTTGGAACTCATAGAGAGGGGACAGACATACTTACCCCCTGACCCTGTCAAGTCTGGGCAGAATTGCAGTCAGAACAGGTATGACTTCAGATACTATCATCCTCCTTTGGGTTATTCTCTTGGCTCTCTCTTCTTCTCCCTCATATCTAGACGTTTGGATGCTGGTGTGCACCTTTCTTCCCTTGAGAACACTTCTAAGTCCCATTCTCACAGTAACTTACCATTTTACTGGATGACAGGTATCTGGTCTATTATATCCAAGCATGGATTTCTTTGAAACAGATAATTATGCTTTCCCTGTTCAAAATCACTTGTGCGTCTTATAGGCCATCTGAATGAGGCTTTCTAACTCACATACTGAAGGTGCCGTAGTGCCTTCCTGGAACACAGTGGGATGTAAGTAAAACAATACAAAACAAAACAATAACAGCAGTAAGACTTCAATGTTAGTATGGCATCGTGGCACATGCTGTGACGGTCTGCTGGTTGTCCTACAGATCCTTTCTTCCTGGGAACAAAGCCGCTAAGCTGGAGACCACGTTCCTCAGTGCCCTTTGCAGTTCCAAGTGGTCATATGACTCAGTTTGGAACAACTGAACATTTGCAGATGTGATGTTTTCAAATACTGTCACATGCAAATTAAGATGAGCTTCTGACTCTGGACTTTGTCTCTGTCACATCTTGTGGCTAGAATTTGGATAAGACAGCAGTCTAATTTGACTATCCCATTGGAGACACCACCCAGGGAAATAGTGCCCCCCAAGTTCTAAGTCTCCATCTTCCCTTGGAGAAGAAATCAATTTATGGATGGAATCCTTTCCATCTTTTAAAACTGTGGTTTGCAGAGTATTAATGTTCATCAGGATCACCTAGAAGGTTTTTAAAACACAGATAACAGATCAGTGGACAACATTCCCTGAGTTTCCCATTCGAGAGATCTGGGGAGGTGTCCAACATTTGCATTTCCAAGCTCCCAAGTGATGATGATGCTGCTGGTCTGGGGACCACTCTGAGATGCCCTGAGTATTTGTCAGCCTTTCCTCTAACAATATCTTAAAAAACACTAACCCAGAATTAGTTTGATGGGTATGCTATCAGGGCACTGTTGAGGCCCCACCCCAAAACTTACAGCTTACCTCTGAGTTCTCCTGTAGCTCTAGTATGCAGTTGCTGTTATAAACACACAGCTTCCTACCCAGTCCTTGCGCCTCTCTGTTTCTCTGCCCAACGGCTGACTCCAGCACCAGGGCATCCTGCTCAGTCTGCCTGTAGATCTGCCCAGAAGTGCTGGACATCTGTGGCTCTCAGTGGAACTCTTCAACCAACAAGGAATGCTATTGGTGGATGAATACCCAAGCTTCCCCAGCCCTGAGCCAGACAGTTCTGCAGCAGGTTCTTTGTGATACTTCAAAAGATCACAGAGAATCAGCCCTTAAAAGCACAGGGTCAGGAGCCACACTGCCTGATTCAAACCTCAGATCTGCCACCCACTAGCTGAGAAGTGGAAGTGAAAGTCGCTCAGTCCTGTCTGACTCTTTGTGACCCCATGGACTATAGTCCATGGAATTCTCCAGGCCAGAATACTGGACTGGGTAGCTGTTCCCTTCTCTAAGGGATCTTCCCAACCCAGGAATCAAACCCAGGTCTCCCATATTGCAGGCAGATTCTTTACCAACTGAGCCACCAGGGAAGCTCAAGGAAAGTACAACCTTGAGGTGTGAGGGTGGGCTGACCCCAAAGGAGAGGTTGGGCAAATTAGTGTGTCTTTATGCCCTTGTTTCCTTCCTTAGTAAACCAAGGTAATAATAGTTCCTACCATATAGGGTTTGGGATGATTAAATGAGTTAACATATAAGAAGTTCTTAGAACTGTGTATACACATAGTAAACTCAACAAATGTTAGCTTTCTATCACATTTCTGAGGCTAGGACTCCAGAGTAATGGGAAAGAAGGCTTCTAACCCTTTCCAGCCCTGATGTAACTCCTCTCCATGTCAGGAGCAGAACAGCCATCTCTCTGCCACTCTTGTTACAGCAGACAGCTGGCAAAGAGCTACGTGTTCTCTAATTGTTTAGTGCTTTCTGCAAAGTGAAATGACTCTCTCTTCTCCTTCTGTTAGCCTGTTTTCCATGTTGATTTTGGTAAATTACCAGTTGAATTTTTTCTTTTAGAGGGAGTCATACAATAAAGGACAGGCTTTATCATTCTCAAAATCATTAGCAATGGAAGCTTTTAATATAGTGTCTGCTGGTCACAGTCCACTGCATGTGATAAAGAAGAGTAAAATGACTACTTTCTTTTAAAAATATTTTAATACAGATACTGCATTGTCTCTGGAAAAAATTGGGGGAAAAAGATGTAAATATTGGCCGTAACAATTGCACTTCCGCCTAAGAATTTGAATATTGCCTCGTGTGGCTGTCTCAGTATACATGTGTGTGAAAGAGGATACATAGATAAGAATGAGATTGCATAATACATGTTGCTTTATGACATTTTTCATTGAATATAGCATAAACAGCATTCTTTGTCTTGAAATATTTTTCTGTAACATTTGATTTTCTCTCATTTTATTCTCAGAAGATGACTTATCTTGAAATCATAAGGGTACCTTGCTTTCTAACTAATGTCTCTGAAAAGAGACACATTAGAGATAAAGAAAAAAAAATGTATAGATAAGTATTCATACAAAGCTGAAAGGGATTAGCTAAAAATAGCCAATGGGGACATTTTTTCCTATTATTTTTTGAGTGGGACTGGGCTCACCTTCCTTTAAAACTGCTAAAAAATAGCTTTCAAAGGTTGTTTTTCTTTGTTTTTGTTTTTGTTTTTTTAATTCCTTCTCTTGATCCCTGTTCTCCTGTGGGAAGACTTACCAATATGGGCTAAGATAGGTATTTTATCAGCATTAGCAAGGAGCATTATTGGTTGATTAGATAGAATATGAACTGAATTGTAAGCTATGAAATAATTTTAATTTCAGCTGTGGGGAACAGTGTGAGGCAAAAAGTGGAGAATGAGCCAATAGTTTGTTCTCTAATTTAAAGGCTATGAATGTGAGCTAATTACACAGAGTACATTCCTTTGTGGAGCTCGAGAGAAGAGGGATTATTTTTGCCTCTTGCAGGTACATGATGTAGCGGGCACAAGAAATTTACAGACTCTTGCTTCCCTCTCAGATGGTGGGACACACTGTCCCATCTTCCACCCAAGAGAGGGAAGCTGCCTGAGCTCTGCTTTCATGTACTGCAGAAAATCAAAAGGCAGCATACCACCAGCCCCAAGCAGCACAACCCAAAATTGATTTCTAACATTTATAATTAGATTCTAAGTTAAAAAAAAAAATAAGTACCTAGTGTACTAACATATTATACAAAGGTTTTAGAGGAAAAGAATTAGGGATAAAAATAGATTAAAAGATTTTAAGTCTATCTTTGAGTAATGGCTACCACTAAACTAATTCAAAAATGATTTAACCAGAAGTAGTTCTTTGAAGAACTTGGAACGAATGAGAGACCCCATTCATGTAAAATCCTTTTAATATCATTCCAGTTGGCAAGTAAGCAAGAATGCATACCAGGAGAGGTCGAGGTGATTTGGGGAGGACGATGGCCCCCTCCTAGTCCAAGGAAACAGCCTGGTTGTGGATTTTAAAGGGAAATGATTGCACACAGAGGGACCTGGGACCATGTAGTGGGGAAAGGGTAATATTGAGATCTTTGAAGCAGAGAATTTAACTTGCATGTGGGAACTATTAGAGATGTCGCTAGTATCTTTTAAAAATATGGCACAATCCAAGTGGTAGGAAATTTCTTCAGATGGGAAACCGTGTTTCAGCATATTCAATGCCTTGATTGTGCAGCATTTAAAAGTTGAATGTAAGGGGAGAGACTGAAGGAACTTGACATGTTTGTTGATAAGTGGAAAATGGGTCTGTGGGCAGTGGAGAAAGGAAAGAACCTTAGTTAGATATGAAACAAGATATAACACATGCTAAGGATCCAAAAAAAGTAGAGCAGAGTCAACTAGCCTCCTTAATTTGTTCATGGTAGGGCAATGCCGAAGCTCAGATATTGCTGCTGCTGCTGCTAAGTCGCTTCAGTTGTGTCCGACTCTGTGTGACCCCATAGACGGCAGCCCACCAGGCTCCCCCGTCCCTGGGATTCTCCAGGCAAGAACACTGGAGTAGGTTGCCATTTCCTTCTCCAAAGCATGAAAGTGAAGAGTGAAAGTAAAGTCGCTCAGTCGTGTCCGACTCTTAGTGACCCCATGGACTGCAGCCTACCAGGCTCCTTCATCCATGGGATTTTCCAGGCAAGAGTACTGGAGTGGGGTGCCATTGCCTTCTCCGGATATCTATCCAGGGAGTAAAGAAAATCAGGTTGTGAATTGAGTCAGTTCACAGATCTTTTTCCAAATCAGTGTGTGAAGTGTTAGTTGCTCAGTCATGTCTGACTCTTTGCGACCTCATGGACTGTAGCCCACCAGGCTCCTCCATCCATGGGATTCTCCAGGCAAGAATACTGGAGTGGGTAGCCATTTCCTTCTCCAACAACTGTTGGATAAAAAGAAGGCAACTTGGGAAGGGATGTTATTAAAAGCAAGTATCTTTGCATTTTACAAGTGTTTGAATTTTTCACTTCTGAAGTTTTGCCTCAGAGCTAAGTTTGCCAAACTGTGTCGTGTACTAATATCTCAAAGCAAAGTTAGCCCTAACAAGACAAACAAAACTTTGCTTAGGCATAATAACATGAGCAGTCTTGAAAACAGACATATAAATAGAACCTGAAGAATTAACTTGAGGTGTTTTTCTTTTTTCTTTTCTGTTATTTGATTTGCATATAAACAATAATGTACCATCAATCCAATTGTGTCTTCTGCCCATAAAGGCAGTTTTCTTTTTCTATTTCTGTTTACTTTTTTCTGGAGCAAGTGAACTATCATTGGTTCCCATTAAGATGTGAATGGAGGCTATAGTCTGTACATGATCTTCTGATTGACTCACAACTGTATTGGAGGATTTTGAAGCTGGTGATCAACAGGACCAGGCTTTTGGAAGTAGGAGCTACACTAGGGAACTGGACACAGCCACCTTTGAAAAATTATAATCTACTTCACTCTTATGTGGAGGAATATGACCAAAAAGTCATCTCACCATGTTATCTTCACTAAGATAACAGCTAATTTTCATGGAAGGACTTTTAGGTTGATGGCATTGGCTATTTACTTTGATCAACTACTAAAAAGCTCAAGTTGGATTCACTTAACAGTTTGACAACTCATTAGATATGTAACAAATTCAAAATGTAGACAATTGATAAAATCATCAAAAAAGGAATTTTAAAAATTGAATTGACACCTGGTTTGGCTGAATTATCCATAATGGGTCATATGGGGTAATATCTCATAGCCTCAGAGAAGAGCCTGTGATGACTTCAGAGTGTGTCCAACTTGGCTGAGCTGAGGCTGGGATTTCCCTCTGCTTCATCAAGGGCATCTTCCAGGTAGGAAGAAATGTATAGAGGGGAAGACTGGGATTTGAACATAAGAAGAAAATGACTGAGTGGATATGGAAGAAGTGAAATGAAAGTCTCTTAGTAGCATCTGACTCTTTGTGACCCCGTGACTGTACAGTCCATAGAATTCTCCAGGTGAGAATACTGGAGTGGGTGGCCGTTCCCTTCTCCAGGAGATCTTCCCAACCCAGGGATCAAACCCAGGTCTCCTGCATTGCAGGCAGATTCTTTCCCACATTGCAGGCAGATTCCATCCTGCATTATAGGAAGATTCCTTACTGTCTGAGTCACCAGGGAAGCCTGAGTGGATATGGAAAAGAATATCCAAAACAGTGAGAAATACATGGGTCTGGGAACCACATCAAGAAATGAAGCAGTTAGTATTTACAATAGCCAAGACATGGAAACAACCTAAAGATCCATGACCAGATAAATGGATAAGATTTGTGATATATATATGCAATGGAATATTACTCAGCTATAAAAAAGAATGAAATAATGCCTTTTGCAGCTAAGTGGGTGGACCTAGAGAATATCATACTAAATAAAGTAAGTCAGAAAAAGACAAATACCATATGATATCACTCAGATGTAGAATCCAAAATATGACACAAATAAGCTTATATATGAAACAGAAATAGACTCACAGACATATATTTATATATCTTCATATATATGTATATGGGCTTCCCTGATAGCTCAGTTGGTAAAGAATCTGCCTGCAAAGCAGGAGACCCTGGTTCAATTCCTGGGTCAGAAAGATCCACTGGAGACAGGATAGGCTACCCACTCCAGTATTCTTGGGCTTCCCTGGTGGCTTAGCTGGTAAAGAATCTGCCTGCAATGTGGGAGACCTGGGTTCGATCCCTGGGTTGGGAAGATCCCCTGGAGAAGGGAAAGCCTACTCACTCCAGTATTCTAGCCTGGAGAATTCCATGGATTATAGGGGTTGTAAAGAGTCAGACACGACTAAGCAACTTGCACTTTCACTTTTCACATATATGTATATAATTATGTTGAACACCTTAAACTAACACAATGTTACATGTAAATTCAGTTCAGTTCAGTGGCTCAGTCGTGTCGAACTCTTTGTGATACCTTGGACTGCAGCAAGCCAAGCTTCCCTGTCCTTCACCAACTCCCAGAGCTTGCTCAAACTCATGTCCATTGAGTTGGTGATGCTATCCAACCATCTCATCCTCTGTTGTCCCCTTCTGCTCCTGTCTTCAATCTTTCCCAACATCAGGGTCTTTTCCAGTTCTTCACATCAGGTGGCCAAAGTATTGGAGCTTCAGCCTCAGCATCAGTCCTTCCAGTGAATATTCAGGACTGATTTCCTTTAGGATTGATTAATTTGACCTCCTTGCAGTCCAAAGGACTCTCAAGAGTCTTCTCCAACACCACAGTTCAAAAGCATCAATTCTTTGGTGCTCAGCTTTCTTTATTGTCCAAGTTTCACATCCATACATGACTACAGAAAAAACCGTAACTTTGACTAGATGGACCTTTGTTGGTAAAGTAATGCCTCTGCTTTTTAGTATGCTCTCTAGGTTTGTCATAGCTTTTCTTCCAAGGAACAAGCATCTTTTAATTTCATGGCTGCAGTTACCATCTGTAGTTATTTTGGACCCTGAGAAAATAAAGCCTGTCACTGTTTCCATTGTTTCCCCTTCTACTTACTGTGAAGTGATGAAACCAGCTGCCTTGATCTTAGTTTTTTAATGCTGAATTTTAAGCCAGCTTTTTCATTCTCCTCTTCACTTTCACTGAGAGGCTCTTTAGTTCCTCTTTGCCTTCTGCCAGAAGGGTGATGTCACTTGCATAACTATTTCTCCCTGCAATCTTGATTCCAGCTTGTGCTTCATCCAGTGCAGGATTTCTCATGATACACTGCGTGTAAGTTAAATAAACAAGGTGACAATATACAGCCTTGACATACTCCTTTCCCAGGAGTACATCTTGAAGACTCAAAATCAAAGAGGTGAAGTAAATTTACTGAGTTCACCTTTTTGTTCAAATCATCCTCATCAATTTGCTCATATATTTCCCAGAAGAAGGCTTACATAATGTTGTCCAGTTTTACTGATATATAATTTACACATATACAGTAAAGCTTTCGGGATAATATGGTAGCTCAGAACATAAAGAACCCGCCTGCAATGCAGGAGACCTGTGTTCGATCCCTGGGTTGGAAAGATCCCCTGGAGGAGGCCATGGCAACCCACTTCACTATACTTGCCTGGAGAATCCCCATGGACAGAGGAGTTTGGCAGGCTACAGTCCATGGTGTCGCAAAGAGTCAGACACGACTGAGTGAGTAAGCACCCAGCATAGACTTCTCTTGAAAAATGTTTGTGAAGACTAAATTAAATAACTTAATGTCTATAAAGAACCTACAGTGATGCCTATAACAGCAAATGCTTAACAAATGCAGCATGTATTATTCTCATTATTAATAATACTGTGGTTATCAGGTTCAAGTTTGGTTTCCAGATAAAGGAGTTTATTTTACTCTGGCTTGCCCTGAGGTCAGCTGCTTCACAATGCTTATTAATGAGCATAATGACAGAGGAACAGAGAAAAAGAATAGGCCAAACACGGTAAGTAGGTGGTTCACGTGGCTCATACTCGCTTTCCTACACCCATGGCAGACATAATCAATTGTGTACTCTTTCCTACCGAGCTTGAATGAAGCCTCACTATCTTTCTCAACACACCTTTTTTAGGCAGCTCCCAGCCCAGTGATTCGAAGTGAACACCTGTGATGAAACCCACTTGGGAAAATAAAGTTAGTTCAAATATAATAGCACTTGGGGGAAAATGAGCTGAAATATATTACTTAAAAAAAAAAAATTTGAGGAAATAATGAGCTGATTAATGCAATGGGCAGTTTGGTCGGACAGTAGATACAAAGGCTATCAAAATGTCCTCAAGGTATTATTCTGTCATAGTTAAGGAAAATGTTGAGGGTAATTTAGGGGAAAAGACAATTTAGCAAACCATACGTTGAACAGTGTTTTCAGTAACACCCACTGAATAATCCAGAGACATCGTGTCCTACCTCTGTGTCCACCTTGCTCTTCTAAGTGGAAACACAAATGCGTGAGGATATCTGAAGCATGACAAACATTGGAGTGAGTGCCGATGTCAAGCCCTGTAAAGAATTTCCTGATCACATAACAGATGGCTCCCTACAAGAATCATTTTAATATTAAACAGACAATTCGGGCCTATAAAAAATTCTGCCATAAATCTGTAATTGAAAATATTAAAACAACAACAACAACAGCACCCTTTCACAAAGACTGTAAATTTTTACAAGGAACTTCTTAGGCATTTCAGAGCTTATGTCAAAAGTCAGGATATCTTTTACATTGTTTTTTTCAGAAGGAATTTAAGATCAAATGGAAGGCCTGCTGACTGTCAAAACCTGAAAAGGAGCAAAGTGGGTGGGGAGGTGGGTGGGTGTGTTTTACTTTAAGTGATCCTCTCCTTTGCTTGTTCTCACCGAACACCTTTCTGGCTCCACACTGATGCAGAGGCCCCCCTGCTTCTCCTTGTGCATCAGAACCTTGTAGATCCCCAGGTCTTCTTGCCCAGGGTGGAGCCCAAGCTCAGTCACTTTTTGATGCCACCCTTTCTAGAACTCTGGACCTCTCTGACCCTCAGGTTCTCCTACCAACCCTGTTACTGCAGTGAGTGCCCTGAGGGTGAAGCTTTGTGAAGGTGCAGCAGCTTCCTAAGGTCCTCAAGGTGTTGCTGCTGAGACTTTAGTTCAGTGGTTAGACATGATTTAATCCAGCCCTCTTCATTGTTGTTGTTGGTAACTCATTTCTTGAAAGTGAAAGTGAAGTTGCTCAGTTGTGTCTGACTCTTTGCAACTCATTTCTTAGTACTGGCCAATACACCTCCCACCAATTCTTAGCCTGGAGTGAACTCTCGCCCCACTCTTTGTCCATCTGCTTTCTTCATGGAGAAGAGGGAGAAAAGGCCTGCCCAATGTCCCACTCCTGGAGAGTGACCATCATATGGCACCTAGTCCAACAGCCCATTCAAGCCTTGATGATGCTTCTTGTTTGGGGCTCCAGGTAGCTACAGTCACCTTTATAGATTCTACTCTCATTTAGATCAGAACCCCTGTAGGTTAGGAGATAATTTTAGGAGGCCTATGGAAAACATTTTGATAAAGTTTAAATATTTATATATCTATTTTAATATAATTTTAGAGAAAAAACAGAGCTCATCAGAACCAGAATTTCATGGATTCTTTATTGTGGAGGAGAAGGCTGAGAACAATCCAAGTGAGGCCATTTAAAGCTGATTTTGAGGACCCAAGATATGTTGATGGGAGGAGACAGGAAAGGATGACACTGGATGCCAACCTGGGACTGACTGTTCGGAATCAGAGGATGCTTGATGGTCCAAATGAAGGGAGAGTAAGGCAATTGTCTGGACTCTGCATGTGTATGTAATCAGCAAATAAAAGATTTTCTCTCAATCTGGCTGTTTTTCTCAGGCCATAGTATCTGTCTTCTTCCCTATCCAGACATTATAAGACATAACTTTGCTGAATTCCAGGCTGTTGAGCCAGGCACTATAATCCCTTAGCCCTTTGCCTGCACCACAGGGTCCATAAACTCACTTAAGACTTTATGAGTCTACCGGCTTTGTCTTCCCTACATTATTCCAGTCTTTTCAGAGCCATGGCAACTGAAAGAATGTGTCGGTGTTTTGTTGATGTTGGCTTTCTTTTGTTTATTTTGATTTATTTATTTTACATCTAATGAAAGCAGGAAACATCAATGCAATTTGGGGGTAGTCAGCCCCAGGTGTCTTTGCTCCCCAAATAGGAAGTCTTTTGTCCTCATCCCTTAGACTCTTAGGAGACACTCCAGTCAACATGCCCTTCTTGACCCAGACAGCCTCTGGACTATAATAGTTTTGAACCATAAATTGGTCCCTTTTGTAGAAAGTGAATAGTTACGTAGTTAAAGAGGGGAGGTGAGTTAGGTTTAAATGTAACTTAATAAGACCTCCAAAATTTTTCTTACATAGTTCTTACTATATGGCAAGACCTCCTCCTCCTCTAAGCACTTCCTAAATATCAACTTAAGTACTTTAAACTCCTTAATACCTCCATGGCTAGTTATATTTTTCTATCCGTATTTTGTCAGTTGGAAAACTGAGGCACAGAGAAAATAATTAATGTACCCACAAACCTGCAACTAGTTAATAAGAAGTTTAAAATGCTATTAGACTAAAATCTGTTATTTTCTTGTAGAAACCCCTCATGTGCAGATCTTCCTGAACTCTAAAACACGACGAGATATATTCGGAAATATAAATCAGGATATTTACCCCATGGAGTTCCTTAATTTTGCTACAGTTACCTGTACTCCTCCTGAAAATGAGTATAAATTAACTGGTTAGTAGGCATATAAATCAACTGATCTAGATTAAGCTTGAGTGGAAGTGAAAGTGGAAGTGTTAGTCGCTCAGTCATGTCCAACTCTTTGTAACCCACATTCACTGTAGCCCGCCAGGCTCCTCTGTCCATGGGATTCTCCAGGCAAGAGTACTGGAGTGGGTTGCCATTCCCTTCTCCAAGGGATCTTCCCAAGCCAGAGACTGAACCCTGGTCTCCCTCACTGCAGGGAGATTCTCTACCGTCTGAGTCACCAGGGGCGGCCATTAAGTTTAGTACAACCCAGTTTTTCACATGGTTCCCTGAAGTAAAAGTTAGTCTCTCTAGAACAACAACAACAAAATGCCTATGTCCTCAAAAACCTGCTCTTCTCCTGCTCCTTCCTCTGAAATGGCATCCATGTGTTGAGGGGTAAGGAAGCCAGTGTGTCTTTGTCGGGTGTGATGTTGGTAGGGAAGAGACATGCTGCTCCTCAGGTGTGCACTGGTTAGAATCTGCTGGGTCTCTGGGATGGTGTTCTTTTCTCACCTGTGTATTCCTTGCCCTGCCGTCTTCAAATGCTATGACTGATTTGACTCAGGGTCCATTCTTTTGACTCAAGTGATGCTCCCGTAGTGTTCCATGCCTCCTCCTCCTCATTCCATTCCTGCAGTTCTAGTTCCCACTGAGCCCCTAGCTATGTCATCTGTCTCATCCTCTGACTTGGCAGTTCACCCCCAACATCTCACCAAGTCGTGGCAGACTCCATGGAGTGCCCACTGGCTTCAACTCAATCTCTGTGCCATGTGAGAATTAAGAGCAGCTTGGAAGTGCTAAACCACCAGCACTCCTCCAAACTCTGTTTGCTGGGTTTCTGGGGCCATCCCATGACTTTACCTCAGGATTTGTCATCAGTGATTCAATGTACTTCCTTCTACCTTGCAGCTTGAACCCAGAGAGGAAGAAAGCAAGACATTGATGGTGGTCACAGCACTCCTGTTTCCTGTCTCCTTTCCTTCCCTCCCTTCCTATTTTCCAGGGACCAGATGCGTGGCTTTTTCTGTTAATTTCACATCATGTCTTTTCCCTTTTCTGACTGCAGATAAGACCTAAGGACAGGTCTGTCTTTGATATGCTACATGCAATAGGCAGGAATTTAGACAAATCCTGTCTCAAGAAAATCACCTAGCTCACAGGGCATTCTCTTGTTGCACAATCCAATTTTAATGTCAAGAGCTGGATATTCCCTCCTCTTTCTTCTTGCATACCTTCTGCTGTAATTTCTAATCTCTTCTCAGGCAAAGATGAATACCTGGTTCAGATTAGGTAAAGGTACTCAGAAAGGCAAAAGAGAAAACCAGATTATTATGTAAAATGATTTCTCATGTGAAAAATGCATTCTTCATGACTCTGCTTTAGGAGTAGACAAAAACTGCAGTATCTTGTTGGAGTGTCTGTCTTCTTCCCTGACAAAAGGAGGTGTGTGTTGGTTCCATACATAAACCTCTACTTTCTTTCTCTTGCTGGTCTTGTATAAACTTCTGGAAAGATTAGAATATAGCACACTCTATATGCCATTGGCTTCTCAGGTGCCACTGGTGGTAAAGAACCCACCTGCCAGTGCCAGAGACACAAGAGATGTGGGTTTGATCCCTGAGTCAGGAAGATCCTCTGGAGAAAGAAATGGCAACACACTCCAATATTTTTGCCTGGGAAATCCCACGGACAGAGGAGCCTGGTGGGCTACAGTCCATAGGATGCATAGAGTTGGACATGACTGAAGCAACTCTGCACACAGAAAACATAAAAAGTGGTATCAATTGTATCACTTAGGAATTGTGTTTGACTGTAAGCGAAACCCAGATCCAGAAATAATGGTCTGAAACAAATTCGAGGTTTTCTTTTTCCTGCTTGAGGAATATATACCCTTAGCCTGCCTGGCAGTTAGACAGAGCCATAAGAATAATTCTGGCCAATAGGCTGTATGGGGCAACGAAGAGTTTCATTTCTGGGCATAGACAACAATCAGGTCACCTGAAGAACCTGTGTATTCCAGATGATACAGCCACAAATTGGTGGAGCCACTGCACCTGGGTCCCTGAATGGATCAGACCTGCCTCCGCCACTGGCAATGGACATGAAATGAGAAATTAACTTTTATGTTAAAAACTCTGATATTTGGGAATTAAATTGTTATTGCAGCATAATCAAGCCCAATCTGATTGATACAATGGGAAGAGCAGAAGACAAAAAGCACGTGTCACCTTCCTCCTGTCCACTTTTAAGGAGATTTTTCATCTCAATTCAACATCATTTACTTACATCTTACTAGCCAGAACTGTGTTACAGGACCATACCTATCTATAAAAGTGAAAGTGTTAGTCGCTCAGTCGTGTCTGACTCTGTGCAACCCCATGGACTAAAGCCTTCCAGGCTCCTCAGTCCATGGAATTCTACAAACAAGAATACTGGAGTGGGTTGCTTTTATTCCCTTCTCCAGCCTATCTACAAGGAAAGCAATTAAATATCATTTCTAAATTTGATATATGCTTCATCTAATAAAAGTGATATTTTCTCAGTAGAAAAATAGAAGATTATCTACTGGGTAGATAACTAGCATTGTTTGCCATCCCTCTGGTTACACATCATTCAGATACACTCATTTCCAGTGGCATGGAAATAAGCCTTATACCAGCTCACAAAACCAGTTGTTAAAATTTCAAAAATTTTGTGAATTCATGGTTAGACAGTTATTTTTAAGAATGAAATTATATAAACTTGTAATTTTTATGATTATATAGATTATACTAAAAAACAAAGGTAATATTCAAAATTCATCACTTTCTAATTGTTTTACTACTTTTTTCTCTTTGGTCTTGAAGTTTGAAGCTATCATATCTTAATGGTGGGAATATTTTAAAGTGGTATGATTTAAAATGGTCACATCTGTTCCCAACTCTGCCCTCAGTGACATCAAGTTAGTATCTTAAAATCAGCCACAGGAGTGCTTATGCCATGGAAATCAGCAAATACTATGAATCAGGGCTTGACTTACAGTTTTTTTGTTGTCTAGACTTAAGGATGATGAAAAAAAATGTTACTAGTGAAACTTAAACTTAGAAGTATGTTGTGACAATAGCTCTTGCATTGTGAATAACACAAAAAAGTGAGGAAATATTCTTCTAGTCTTTGGAGTTTCCAATATTTGAAAGTTGCTCACAATACTGATGAATGACTGGAATTCGTCACATCTTCATTGTTTCACTTTCATTTTACTTGTCAACGTGAACAAATTGTCAACCAACATTCATGCCAGAACTATATTTATATGTCAACTGCTTTGTTTGCCAAAGAAAATTCTGGGAGAACCAATTGGCTCTAAGGAATTTATAATAAAAAATATGACCTTATAACTTATAAATTACATACTTTATATCAATAAAGTTTTAATAAAATTTATAAATAAACATATATAGGTATATAAATACGTGCAACCCTACTTCAGCCAGTGGTTAATCATTTATCAAAAATACCAGTTTCTTCCCAGAAAAAGAACATCCTGAGAGAAAGAACCTCAGTCTATTGCATTTCTTGCATCCAGTTCAAAATGCAGGCTCTTTGGGTGATATGCAGACTTTCCATCAGATACAGATGGAAAGTTGTTGGTGTGTTTGGTTTGTTATAGATCTGTTGTTGTTTAGTCACTGTTGTGTCCGACTCTTTGAGACTCCATGGACCACAGCCCACCAGGCTCCTCTGTTCTTGGGATTGCCCAGGGAAGAATACTGGAGTGAGTTGCCATTTCCTTCTCCAGGGGATCTTCCCAACCCAGGGATCAAAGCTGCCTCTCCTGCATTAGCAGGCGGATTCTTTACCACTGAACCACCAGGGAGGACCTTGTTGTAGGTCTGCTGCTGCTGCTGCTGCCAAGTTGCTTCAGTCGTGTCCGACTCTGTTCGACCCCATAGACGGCAGCCCACCAGGCTCCCCTGTCCCTGGGATTCTCCAGGCAAGAACACTGGAGTGGGGTGCCATTTCCTTCTCAAATGCATGAAAGTGAAAAGTGAAAGGGAAGTCGCTCAGTGGTGTCTGACTCTTAGTGACCCCATGGACTGTAACCCACCAGGCTCCTCCATCCATGAGATTTTCCAGGCAAGAGTACTGCAGTGGGGTGCCATTGCCTTCTCTGATTGTAGGTCTACTGGTCTATAAATCAAATGACATAGTATACCCTTAATATACAATAGTGGAGAAGGAATAGGATAACTACCATAAGGTCCCATTCAAAAAGGAGAGGATGGGAAATATAGAACCATCAGTTATCCATAGCAACTAAGCAATTCTACTTGCCCTGAGTAGCATGGATCCTCTGTCTTAGCATGGGATGAGTTTCTTGTGTGGCTGATCTAGCTGAACCTGGTTATTCTCTCTGGAAGGAACTTCTAGGATCCCTGTTCCTCTCATCCTCTAGTTCTTCCCTCTGATGTGACTTGATAAAGATGCCCTTTCTACTATTACAAAGCCCCCGAAGCCAACTTCCTATCGTTGTAGTCTAAAAGACCAGGGACTACGTTAGCGATTTATTAGCCAGAAGCTATTTCAGGCCAGTCTTGAAGGCAGGGAAGTACTTTGGAAATATAGTTTCCTGTAAACTCAGTCTAGTTTTGCTCTGTTTGCTTCTGGTAAAGTCCAAGTTCAGGAAATAATAGCCAAGGGTCTTATTCAGACGTAGATTTTAAGCCTGAGGACCTCCTGCTATAATTACAGGTCCTTCTGCTCTGCCCATCTGCCTTGTCGTAGGTCCTGTAGCTGCCTTCTTGATAACATTAGGGATTCACAGGTGGCACAGTGGTAAGGAGTCCACCTGCCCATGCAGGAGCCACAGGAGATACTTGTTTGATCCCTGGGTTGGGAAGATCCCCTGAAGGAGGAAATGACAACCCACTCTAATATTCTTGCCTGGGAGATCCCATGGACAGAAAAGCCTGTCAGACTACAGTCCATGGGGTTGTAGAGTCAGACACGACGAGAATGCATGCACTGATAAATCAGCATCAACAGCTTGGAAGGAAGGCTACATCCTCAAGTCCATCAGCACCGGCACCATCTGGTGCTTCTCTTCAGTGAAGCACCAGAATTTAGACTCCTGCGTGTCCATCACTATTTATTCTTGCTTCAGTTTTGAAGAACAGAAGCCATTGGCTTTAAGACTCCCTTCACCATGACGTGTAGACCACAGGCAGGGAAAAAGATGAGGCAGGTCTCAGCTCCCAAACACGGGAAAATAGTGTTTCCTTCCCTTTCTGTTTGCAGTCTGAGTAGCTCTAGTATGATGTCATCTCTTCAGTAAGATTTTTCAGAAAGTGCTAGAGGTAGCACAGGCCAATATATAAAATATTTGCTACCAATTCTCCTAATTGCACAGCCTTAGTTAGCCCAGGCCTACATTCCAACTTAAGTAGGCAAGATTTCATCAAATTTTCTGCCATCTCATAACAAAGAACACCATCTTTCCAGCTTAAAGTATCTAAGTTCATATTGCCCAAAGTTCCATTTTCTCCCACTAATTCAATTTTACATTTTAGGTTTGCTTAAAGCACCTCATTTTTAGATACCAAATTCTGTTATCAGTTGAAAATTACATTCAACTCTGTCAGAAAATTGAAAAACAGGCAGTATAAACATATTAATTAATTTGCTTTCCCTGTGAAATGAGATGCCTTGGACTAGAAAAGGTCAGTTTTCATTCCAATCCCAAACAAAGGCAGTACCAAAGAATGCACAAGCTACCACACAGTTGCACTCATCTCGCACGCTAACAAAGTAATGCTCACAATTCTCCAAACCAGACTTCAACAGTACATGAACCATGAACTTCCAGATGTTAAAGCTGGATTTAGAAAAGGCAGATGAACCAGAGATCAAATTGCCAACAACTATTGGATCATCGAAAAACTAAGAGAGCTCCAGAAAAATATCTACTTTGGTTTTATTGACCATGCCAAAGCCTTTGACTGTGTGGATCACAATAAACTGTGGAAAATTCTTAAAGAAATAGGAATATCAGACCACCTGACCTGCCTCTTGAGAAATCTGTATAGAGGCCAGGAAGCAACAGTTAGAACTGGACATGGAACAACAGGCTGGTTCCAAATAGGGAAAGGAGTACGTCAAGGCTGTATATTGTTACCCTGCTTATTTAACTTATATGCAGAGTACGTCATGAGAAACGCTGGGCTGGATGAAGCATAAGCTGGAATCAAGATTGCTGGGAGAAATATCAATAACCTCAGATATGCAGATGACACCACTCTTATGGCAGAAAGTGAAGAGGAACTAAAGAGCCTCTTGATGAAAGTGAAAGAGGAGAGTGAAAAAGTTGGCTTAAAATTCACCATTCAGAAAACTAAGATCATGGCATCTGGTCCCACCACTTCATGGCAAGTAGATGGGGAAACAATGGAAACAGTGACAGGCTTTATTTTGGCGGGCTCCAAAATCATTATAGATGGTGACTGCAGCCATGAAATTAAAAGACGCTTGCTCCTTGGAAGAAAAGTTATGAGCGACCTAGACAGCATATTAAAAAGCAGAGACATTACTTTGCCAACAAAGGTCCATCTAGTCAAAGCTATCGTTTTCCAGTAGTCATGTATGGATGTGAGAGTTGGACTATAAAGAAAGCTGAGTGCCAAAGAATTGATGCTTTTGAACTGTGGTTGGAGAAGACTCTTGAGAGTCACTTGGAAAGCAAGGATATCCAATCAGTCCATCCTAAAGGAAATCAGTCCTGAATATTTATTGGAAGGACTGATGCTGATGCTGAAGCTGCAATACTTTGGCCACCTGATACAAAGAACTGACTCATTTGAATAGACCCTGATGTTGGGAAAGATTGAGGGTAGGAGGAGAAGGGGATGACAGAGGATGAGATGGTTGGAGGGCATCACAGACGCAATGGACATGAGTTTGAGTAAACTCCGGGAGTTGGTGATGGAACGGGAGGCCTTGCATGCTGCAGTCCATGGGGTCACAAAGAGTCGGATATGACTGAGCTACTGAACTGAACTTAACTAAGATGCAGTTAATACAGGGCTGGTGTGACAGCTGCCCCGCTGTGGCAGGTGGCTGCTTCAGCATTTTACCCTTCATTCAGAAGGGGAGAGGCAGAGGACAAAGAGTCCATGCAGGATTGATCTAGTTACTTTTTAAAAAGCTTTACTAAAAGCCCCTTGTCCCAAATAATAGTAACAGTGATAATAATAATAACAATAGTAATTTCTGATAAAATGAATCAAGTATCACTAGAAATGGAAATCTGACAAAGCCACACTCAGATATATTAAGTTCAAATTTTTCTACAACTATAATTATCTTTTTACTGTAACTGGAATAATTTACAGAGAAACTCTTTGGTTCAGTTGTCAAGGGAAATACATTAATGTCAAACTTTGGACATGGGTAACCACAGTAGAACTTTTGTGAGGAAGATTATAAGAAACCAAAATGATCTATTGATGATTGGATATGAGACTTGCCTCAACTTTAGAGTCCTGTTGAAATCTCTGCATTTTATAAATTCAAAAGAACTTCCCAGCTGGGATGCAGTAATTTCATTTTCTCTAAAATACCAGCGTAATCACATAAAAGGGAAAAAGGCCCCAGGAGAAGTTCTCTTGCTATTAGAGTAACATATATAAAACCCTTCTCAAAAAGGGATGTTAATCATGTAATTGGAAAGGGCCCTATGAAGTCATTTGTGCCATCTTGGACAGATAAATGAGCATCTTAACCTTAAAATATATCCAAGGAAGAAGATTTAAACTCTTCTTTTGTTGGCTTAATAACTATTGGCACCACCTTGCAGCAGTATTAAAAATCACTGATGATTCTAGTTCTTTCAAAAGGTATTTATTGAGCATCTACTGTGCTTAAAACACTGTGGAAGAAAAAAATATGGTCTTCGGGAGCAAAGAGATTATAATCTAAGAATTGACCATGGTGTGAAATGGCTTAAAAAGGATTCCTGAAGAAGGGAGACTCCATTGGGCTTTGACAGTCATAATTTGGAGAGCAAATTCCAGAAGAGAGATTTCTCATAAATCCAATTTTTGTCAAATTCTCCCCATTCATTCCTAATACTTCTTTCCGCCCTGTCTCCACTCTATCCTCTTTGTTGCTTTGCTTCAAGGTTCCATTATTTTCTGCCTAAGCTATTACAGTAGACTTTTGATTTTGCCCGTATTTCTCTAGTCTTACCTACCAAAATCTTCAGCAGTCCATTCTCAGCACTGTGAGAGAATGATCTTTACATGTAGATCTGATGGCTTTAACGAGATTAGGGTGAGGTGAGTGAAGCACTTGTGTGCAAAATTTAAGGGGCTGCCAGAAAACTCAGTAATCAAAATAATAATGTTTTAATAACATTTTAAAGTAAAAATTAATGCAAGAAATCCATGATGAACAAAATGTCAAAATTTTAAATAAAAACAGAATCTGGCAGTGCCACGCTAAGCCATTTTAGAGTCTGAGACAAAAGTAAAAATGTGTACCCCTAGAAATGAATTTTTATGTATTTTTAAATGAATGTTTTTTTAGAACATTAAGATAGGTTAAAAATGGAAAAGTTGAAGAGTAGGCATATTAAAAGTTATTTTAATTTAAATAGTTTATTTATACCAATAATATAATTTATTATACTTTTATTATCTTGCTTTCATGAATACTAATTTGTCAATTCAGTATTTTCAAAATCCATCCAATCTTACCCAGATGCCTTTGCTCATATTATTTCTTATGGCTGCAATGCCCTTGTCCAAGTGCATACCAGGTAAACATTTTCTGAAAATTGTTAAACATTTTCTGCAAATAAGCTTTTGCTGAACCAGCCTCCCCTACCCCATCCTCAAGCAGATTTGACCACTCTGCTTTTATGCTTTTCACTGTAGCCTATCCTTATTCTATCCAAGCACCTGTAGCATTCCAGGTACATGTATTTTATAATTTATCTTCCACTAGAATTGGAGTAACCTGAGGGCAAGGCTTGCTCTTACTCGTTGTTGAACTCTCAATGACTATTACAATGTCTGAAACTCTGTGAGTGCTGATGATATTTCTTGAATGACAGAAATAACAGACAAGGGTGAAAATGTGATATTAGCATATTCAGAGAAATCCAAGTAGAAAATCTTTATTGGAAAATTAAAGGATAACGCCAAACATTTATGTTTAAACAACAAGAATACATAGAACATTAATACAAAAGATCGAAGTCATCCAGGTTAATTAATTACTTAATTGTTAAGCTGAATTATACTTGTTTGGTTGACCAGCATTTTAGCAAGCCTAATCTGTCGACTTTTGTTGAAGGAGGTTGAAGAAGGGGAAATTTTCAGGCAGGGAGACAAAATAAAAGTCTTTTGTCATATTGTGTTGGCCAAAAAGTTCATTCAGGTTTCTCCATACCATCTTCTGAAAATACTCAAATGAACTTTTTGGCCAACCCAGTAGTTTGTGTCTGATGTGACAGAGACCTAAAAAAGGTGGCAGAAGAAGTAAAAGGAAACAGTCTGGATGGAGAAATTATAAAGAAATATTTCATTGCCTTTGATAACTAGGAAGTGAACACCATATGAAGAATTTACATCCCAGTGCAGTTTTTCTGAAATTTGACATAGCTAAAGTTCAAACATCCTTCAGGCCCAAAGTTTCTGTCTACATCCGTTTTATCTAGAAAGCACTAGGGTGCCACGCCCAGAGCCCATGAGTTTGACCAGGGCCTGTAAATATGTTTGAGATACTAACCCCCCAAATCATTGACTTCACAATAAGAAAAGAAAATTTCAATATTAAAATTAGCAAATGTTTAGTTCAGTTCAGTTCAGTAGCTCAGTCGTGTCTGACTCTTTGCGACCCCATGAATCGCAGCTTGCCAGGCCTCCCTGTCCATCACCAACTCCCAGAGTTCACTCAGACTCACATCCGTCAAGTCAGTGATGCCATCCACCATCTCATCCTTTGTCATCCCCCTCTCCTCCTGCCCTCAATCTTTCCCAGCATCAGGGTCTTTTCCAATGAATCAGCTCTTTGCATGAGGTGGCCAAAGTATTGGAGTTTCAGCTTCAACATCAGTTCGTCCAATGAACACCCAGGACTGATCTCCTTTAGGATAGACTGGTTGGATGTCCTTGCAGTCCAAGGGACTCTCAAGAACCTTCTCCAACACCACAGTTCAAAAGCATCAATTCTTTGGCGCTCAGCTTTCTTTATAGTCCAACTCTCACATCCATACATGACCACTGGAAAAGCCATAGCCTTGACTAGATGGACCTTTGTTGACGAAGTAATGTCTCTGCTTTTTAATATGCTGTTTAGGTTGGTCATACTTTCCTTCCAAGGAGTAAGCATCTTTTTTTAAAATTATTTTTTAAATTTAAATTTATTTATTTTAATTGGAGGCTAATTACTTTACAATATTGTACTGGTTTTGCCATACATCAACATGCGTCCACCACAGGTGTACACGTGTTCCCCATCCTGAACCCCTCTACCTCCTCCCTCCCCGTACCATCCCTCTGCGTCATCCCACTGCACCAGCCCCGAGCATCCTGTATCCTGAATCTAACCTGGACTGGTGATTCATTTCTTATGATATTATACATGTTTCAATGTCATTCTCCCAAATCATCCCACCCTCTCCCTCTCCCACAGAGTCCAAAAGACTGTTCTATACATCTGTGTCTCTTTTGCTCTCTCACATACAGGGTTATCATTACCATCTTTCTAAATTCCATATATATGTGTTAGTATACTGTATTGGTGTTTTTCTTTCTGGCTTACTTCACTCTGTGTAATAGGTTCCAGTTTCATCCACCTCATTAGAACTGATTCAAATGTATTCTTTTTAATGGCTGAGTAATACTCCATTGTGTATATGTACCACCGCTTTCTTATCCATTCATCTGCTGATGGACATCTAGGTTGCTTCCATGTCCTGGCTATTATAAACAGTACTGCTATGAACATTGGGGTACACGTGTCTCTTTCAGTTCTGGCTTCCTCGGTATGTATGCCCAGCAGTGGGATTGCTGGATCATAAGGCAGTTCTATTTCCAGTTTTTTAAGGAATCTCTACACTGTTCTCCATAGTGGCTGTACTGGTTTGCACTCCCACCAACAGTGTAAGAGGGTTCCCTTTTCTCCACACCCTCGCCAGCATTTATTGCTTGTAGACTTTTGGATCACAGCCATTCTGACTGGCGTGAAATGGTACCTCATAGTGGTTTTGATTTGCATTTCTCTGATAATGAGTGATGTTGAGCATTTTTTCATGTGTTTGTTAGCCATCTGTATGTCTTCTTTGGAGAAATGTCTATTTAGTTCTTTGGCCCATTTTTTGATTGGGTCGTTTATTTTTCTGGAATTGAGCTGTAGGAGTTGCTTGTATATTTTTGAGATTACTTGTTTGTCAGTTGCTTCATTTGCTATTATTTTCTCCATTCTGAAAGGTGTCTTTTCACCTTGCTTATAGTTTCCTTTGTTGTGCAGAAGCTTTTAAGTTTAATTAGGTCCCATTTGTTTATTTTTGTTTTATTTCCAGTATTCCAGGATATGGGTCATAGAGGATCCTCCTGTGGTTTATGTTGGAGAGTGTTTTGCCTATGTTCTCCTCTAGGAGTTTTATAGTTTCTGGTCTTATGTTTAGATCTTTAATCCATTTGAGTTTATTTTTGTGTATGGTGTTAGAAAGTGTTCTAGTTTCATTCTTTTACAAGTGGTTGACCAGATTTCCCAGCACCACTTGTTAAAGAGATTGTCTTTTCTCCATTATATATTCTTGCCTCCTTTGTCAAAGATAAGGTATCCATAGGTGTGTGGATTTATCTCTGGGTTTTCTATTTTGTTCCATTGATCTATATTTCTGTCTTTGTGCCAGTACCATACTGTCTTGATGACTGCGGCTTTGTAGTAGAGCCTGAAGTCAGGCAGGTTGATTCCTCCAGTTCCATTCTTCTTTCTCAAGATTGCTTTGGCTATTTGAGGTTTTTTGTATTTCCATATAAATTGTGAAATTTTTTGTTCTAACTCTGTGAAAAATAATGTTGGTAGCTTGATAGGAATTGCATTGAATCTATAGATTGCTTTGGGTAGTATACTCATTTTCACTATATTAATTCTTCAGATCCATGAACATGGTATATTTCTCCATCTATTAGTGTCCTCTTTGATTTCTTTCACCAGTGTTTTATAGTTTTCTATATATAGGTCTTTAGTTTCTTTAGGTAGATATATTCCTAAGTATTTTATTCTTTTTGTTGCAATGGTGAATGGAATTGTTTCCTTAATTTCTCTTTCTATTTTCTCATTATTAGTGTGTAGGGATGCAAGGGATTTCTGTGTGTTGATTTTATATCCTGCAACTTTACTATATTCATAGATTAGCTCTAGTAATTTCCTGGTGGAGTCTTTAGGGTTTTCTATGTAGAGGATCACGTCATCTGCAAACAGTGAGAGTTTTCTTCTTCTTTTCCAATTTGGATTCCTTTTATTTCTTTTTCTGCTCTGATTGCTGTGGCCAACACTTCCAAAACTATGTTGAATAGTAGTGGTAAAAGTGGGCACCCTTGACTTGTTCCTGACTTTAGGAGAAATGCTTTCGATTTTTCACCATTGAGGATAATGTTTGCTGTGGGTTTGTCATATATAGCTTTTATTATGTTGAGGTATGTTCCTTCTATTCCTGCTTTCTGGAGAGTTTTTATCATAAATGGATATTGAATTTTGTCAAAGGCTTTCTCTGCATCTATTGAGATAATCACATGACTTTTATTTTTCAATTTGTTAATGTGGTGTATTACACTGATTGATTTATGGATATTGAAGAATCCTTGCATCCCTGGGATAAAGCCCACTTGGTCATGGTGTATGATCTTTTTAATGTGCTGTTGGATTCTGATTGCTAGAATTTTGTTAAGGATTTTTGCATCTATGTTCATCAGTGATATTGGCCTGGTCATTTTGGTTTTTTTGTGGCATCTTCGTCAGGTTTTGGTATTAGGGTGATGGTGGCCTCATAGAATGAGTTTGGAATTTTACCTTCCTCTGCAATTTTCTAGAAGAGTTTGAGTAGGATAGGCATCAGCTCTTCTCTAAATTTTTGGTAGAATTCAGCTGTGAAGCCGTCTGGACCTGGACTTTTGTTTGCTGGAAGATTTCTGATTACAGTTTCAATTTCCGTGCTTGTAATGGACCTGTTAAGATTTTCTATTTCTTGCTGGTTCAGTCTTGGAAAGGTGTACTTTTCTAAGAATTTGTCCATTTCTTCCAAGTTGTCCATTTTATTGTCATATATTTGCTGATAGTAGTCTTTTATGATCCTTTGTATTTCTGTGTTGTCTGTTGTGATCTCTCCATTTTCACTTTTAATTTTATTGATTTGATTTTTCTCCCTTTGTTTCTTGATGAGTCTGGCTAATTGTTTGTCAATTTTATTTATCCTTTCAAAGAACCAGCTTTTAATTTCATGGCTGCAATCACCATCTTCAGTGATTTTGGAGCCCAGAAAAATAAAGTCAGCCACCATTTCCACTGTTTTCCCATCTACCTGCTATGAAGTGATGGGACCAGATGCCATGATCTTAGTTTTATGAATGTTGAGCTTTAAGGCAACTTTTTCACTCTCCTCTTTCACTTTCAAGAGGCTCTTTAGTTCCTCTTCACTTTTTGCCATAAGGGTGGTGTCATCTGCATATCTGTTGTTATTGATATTTTTCCCGGCAATCTTGATTCCAGCTTGTACTTCCTCCAGCCCAGCGTTTCTCATGATGTACTCTGCATATAAGTTAAATAAGCAGGGTGACAATATACAGCCTTGATGTACTCCTTTTCCTACTTGGAACTTGTCTGTCCATGTCCAGTTCTAACTGTTGCTTCCTGACCTGCATACAGGTTTCTCAAGAGGCAGGTCAGGTGGTCTGTTAAACCTCTACAAAAAATTTTTGAAGCATACAAAAACATTTTATTGGCTCCCCAATATGCAATGGAGTTATCAGCACTGAAATTCACAAGTGTTAAATTAAATGTTGCTAAATTGTGGCAATAAGTCAACTAGTTAAGGACAACTACACTCAGCTCTTTATATATACATATATATATATATAAAACATTTAATGTGGAATGTAAGTGTATTTCAACATCTGTAATAAAAGGAAGGTAGCCTCCAATAGTAAGAGTTCATCAGATCAGATCAGTCGCTCAGTCGTGTCTGACTCTTTGCGACCCCATGAATCGCAGCACGCCAGGCCTCCCTGTACATCACCAACTCCCTGAGTTCACTCAGACTCACGTCCATCGAGTCAGTGATGCCATCCAGCCATCTCATCCTCTGTCATCCCCTTCTCCTCTTGCCCCCAATCCCTCCCAGCATCAGAGTCTTTTCCAATGAGTCAACTCTTCGCATGAGGTGGCCAAAGTACTGGAGTTTCAGCTTTAGCATCATTCCTTCCAAAGAAATCCCAGGTCTGATCTCCTTCAGAATGGACTGGTTGGATCTCCTTGCAGTCCAAGGGACTCTCAAGAGTCTTCTCCAACACCACAGTTCAAAAGCATCAATTCTTTGGTGCTGAGCCTTCTTCACAGTCCAACTCTCACATCCGTACATGACCACAGGAAAGACCATAGCCTTGACTAGACGAAACTTTGTTGGCAAAGTAATGTCTCTGCTTTTGAATATGCTATCTAGGTTGGTCATAACTTTCCTTCCAAGGAGTAAGCATCTTTTAATTTCATGGCTGCAGTCACCATCTGCAGTGATTTTGGAGCCCAGAAAAATAAAGTCTGACACTGTTTCCACTGTTTCCCCATCTATTTCCCATGAAGTGATGGGACCGGATGCCATGATCTTCATTTTCTGAATGTTGAGCTTTAAGCCAACTTTTTCACTCTCCACTTTCACTTTCATCAAGAGGCTTTTTAGTTCCTCTTCACTTTCTGCCATAAGGGTGGTGTCATCTGCATATCTGAGGTTATTGACATTTCTCCCGGCAATCTTGATTCCAGCTTGTGTTTCTTCCAGTCCAGCGTTTCTCATGATGTACTCTGCAGATAAGTTAAATAAACAGGGTGACAATATACAGCCTTGACGAACTCCTTTTCCTATTTGGAACCAGTCTGTTGTTCCATGTCCAGTTCTAACTGTTGCTTCCTGATCTGCATACAAATTTCTCAAGAGGCAGATCAGGTGGTCTAGTATTCCCATCTCTTTCAGAATTTTCCACAGTTTATTGTGATCCACACTGTCAAAGGCTTTGGCATAGTCAATAAAGCAGAAATAGATGTTTTTCTGGAACTCTCTTGCTTTTTCCATGATCCAGTGGATGTTGGCAATTTGATCTCTGGTTCCTCTGCCTTTTCTAAAACCAGCTTGAACATCTGGAAGTTCACAGTTCACATATTGCTGAAGCCTGGCTTGGAGAATTTTGGGCATTACTTTACTAGCGTGTGAGATGAGTGCAATTGTGCGGTAGTTTGAGCATTCTTTGGCATTGCCTTTCTTTGGGATTGCAATGAAAACTGACCTTTTCCAGTCCTGTGGCCACTGCTGAGTTTTCCAAATTTGCTGGCATATTGAGTGCAGCACTTTCACAGCATCATCTTTCAGGATTTGAAATAGCTCAACTGGAATTCCATCACCTCCACTAGCTTTGTTCATAGTGATGCTTTCTAAGGCCCACTTGACTTCACATTCCAGGATGTCTGGCTCTAAATGAGTGATCACACCATCGTGATTATCTGGGTCGTGAAGCTCTTTTTTGTACAGTTCTTCTGTGTATTCTTGCCATCTCTTCTTAATATCTTCTGCTTCTGTTAGGTCCATACCATTTCTGTCCTTTATCGAGCCCATCTTTGCATGAAATGTTCCCTTGGTATCTCTGATTTTCTTGAAGAGATCCCTAGTCTTTCCCATTCTGTTGTTTTCCTCTATTTCTTTGCACTGATCACTGAAGAAGGCTTTTTATCTCTTCTTGCTATTCTTTGGAACGCTGCCTTCAGATGTTTATATCTTTCCTTTTCTCCTTTGCTTTTTGCTTCTCTTCTTTTCACAGCTATTTGTAAGGCCTCCCCAGACAGCCATTTTGCTTTTTTGCATTTCTTGTCCATGGGGATGGTCTTTATCTCTGTCTCCTGACAATGTCATGAACCTCATTCCATAGTTCATCAGGCACTCTATCTATCAGATCTAGGGTGTATTTCAACATCTGTAATAAAAGGAAGGTAGCCTCCAATAGTAAGAGTTCATAGAGCCTCTGAATAACACAACCACATCTGCGTGCTCTGTTGTGGCTCACATCTTGCTAACCATTATCTCTGCAACTCACAGATGAATTCTGAATGATGGGTCAGTATCCTTAGGAAATGACTATAATTGTAGTAGTTCATAAACATCTGAGCCTGAAACCCTAAATTAGAGCTTGACATGAGATGCTATATTCCTTAATCTTTTTTCAGGTAATATAGTGTTCATTAAAAAGGAAAGTTAAAGTTGTTTCAGTTAAAAGAAATGCTATTGATGTTATACAGTCACATAGTAAATGTTTCTCAGTAGTTGGTATTATCAGATAACGAGCTGACTTTATCTATAAGTGCTTGAAAAATCTACGCTTTAGTTTTACCTTGCTAAGAGTGAGGATGCAATGGATAACAAGTACTCATAGGTTGAACTTTGTCATTGAAAAACAGACTGGTCTATAAGATCAATAACTAAGAACATTAGACTGTTCTTTAAACTGTCTTGTAGTGTAGCGTCCATGAATTGCTACACTTGTGCCATTTTAAAAACCTGTTCTTAGGGACTCCATCTTTTATAATTTATTTATATGAGTATTGTTTTTAATTTTTGGTTGCATTATGTCTTCATTGCTGTGTGTGAGCTTTCTCTAGTTGCAGAGAGTGGGGGCTACTCTCTAGTCGTGGTGCGAAGGCTTCTCGTTGCAGTGCCTTCTCTTGTTGTGGAGCATGGGTTCTAGGTGCACAGGCTTCCGGAGTTGCAGCTCACAGTCTCAGGAGTTGTGGCTCACAGACCCTAGAACGTGCAGCTTCAGTAGTTGTGGGGCGCAGGCTCAGTTGCTCCAAGGCATGTAGAATCCTGCTGGACCAGGGATCAAACCCATGTTCCCTGCATTAGCCAGCAGGCTCCTATCCACTGTACTGCCAGGGAAGTCCCAGGACTCTATTCAATCCCTTGTAATGATCAAATTGACAGAGCACTGATCTAGTGGTTTCTCACTATGGCAGTGGCATGTGTAGGTGGTACATTAGCAGCACGATTAGTGACATCTCATGGGTGAAGGCCTGGTTCCTGCCTACAGTACCTTAGCAAGTATGATTGTTACACTGGAGAGTGCCTAAAGTGACCTGCATTATAGTTCTATTGCCTTGGGCCAATGTCTGCAGTGACTCAAGGCACATCTGGAAATGATTTCTCAGATCCATTTTCCAGATGAGCAAATTATCTTTCAGCCACTGTACCGGGTTGCCTACGGAAATGTAAGTTTAATTCATAAGAGAAGGAGAATGGTCTTTATTATTATCCCTGCCTTTGAGCAGATTCAAGGGAGTTCACCTTTGGAAGGAATATAATTTTGAATCTAAGTCACTTACTTCTGGTTTTCTCTGCTGAATCAATTGAACTGAGTTATTCCTAGTCATTAAATCACTGGTAATAGTCATTAGCTTGGTTATTTTGTGCTGCTCCACAAAAAGCTTACAGTTCCCTAAAAGTCCTACCAATGGTTATTTGACAGAAACTACGCATATCTACAACCCCTTGATTTCTGCTTGACATTTGCTTTTTTCTCTCTCTTACATCTCAAACAATCAGAGCACAGTGATTTTCCAAGGGTCACACAGTTCTTGGGTGCCAGAGTTTTCACTAGATGTTACATTTTGTGTTTCTGGTCAAAGGATTTTATTCCACCTGGGTCTCAATGTACTCTTGGCTATTCCTTCTATTTCTTAATTTAAATTCTGAAAAGGCCGAATCGAACTGTTAATGTTCACATTCAACAAAAACATCTGTTATAGGCAGTTGCCGACTGACTAGTAATATTCATCTTCTCTGCCAGATCTAAATTGGACCTGGGAGAATTTTCACATTTGCTGGTAAACTATTAAAGGCTCCATACTGGAGCATTTTTCCTGAAAGGAGAAATAGCTCACATATCTCTTCTTAATGCCTAAGAAGAAAATTGCCCCCACAGGGTAAACTGTGACTTCTTGTGGGAGGAAAGAGAATTTCAGAAAAAGCGAAATTTCTTTTGCTTTGGCTAAGAAGCTAACTCCTTTTTTCACAGCCCAATTTAGCAACTATGTACACCTGTATCCACATAAACCTCCTTTCCTCTTTTCAATGGGTGAATGGAATCAACATCCAAGCCAGCCACTACACTTGTGCACTTATGCACGGAACCTTACTCTTGTGCTCTGTCTCCACTGCTGTTCCTTTCGCCTTACCTCATCAAATTTTCCCTCTCTCCTAGATGCTTCCTATTAGCATACAAAGATGCTATGTGCTGTGCTAAGTCACTTCAGTCGTGTCCAACTCTTCACAATCCTATGGACCATAGCCCTCCAGGCTCCTTGGTCCATGGGATTCTCCAGGCAAAAATGCTGGAGTGGGTTGCCATGCCCTCCTCCAGGAGATCTTCCAACCCAGGAATCGAATCCATGTCTCTTACATATCCTGCATCAGCAGGCGGGTTCTTTACTACTAGTGCCACTTGGGAAGCCCCCAAAGATACAGTAATAGCTCCATAAAAAATAAATTCTTTCCTTGGTTTCATATCCCCTCAGTTCAGTTCAGTCGCTCAGTCGTGTCCTACTCTTTGCGACCCCATGAAATGCAGCACGCCAGACCTCCCTATCCATCACCAACTCCCTGAGTTCACTCAGACTCACGTCCATTGAGTCCGTGATGCCATCCAGGCATCTCATCCTCTGTTGTCCCCTTCTCCTCCTGCCCCCAATCCCTCCCAGCATCAGAGTCTTTTCCAATGAGTCAACTCTTCTCCAATGAGTCAACTCTTCGCATGAGGTGGCCAAAGTACTGGAGTTTCAGCTTTAGCATCATTACTTCCAAAGAAATCCCAGGGTTAATCTCCTTCAGAATGGACTGGTTGGATCTCCTTGCAGTCCAAGGGACTCTCAAGAGTCTTCTCCAACACAACAGTTCAAAAGCATCAATTCTTTGGCGCTCAGCCTTCTTCACAGTCCAACTCTCACATCCATACATGACCACTGGAAAAACCATAGCCTTGACTAGATGGACCTTTGTTGGCAAAGTAATGTCTCTGCTTTTCCATATGCTATCTAGGTTGGTCATAACTTTTCTTCCAAGGAGTAAGAGTCTTTTAATTTCATGGCTGCAGTCACCATCTGCAGTGATTTTGGAGCCCAAAAAACTAAAGTCTGACACTGTTTCCACTGTTTCCCCATCTATTTCCCATGAAGTGATGGGACCAGATGCCATGATCTTTGTTTTCTGAATGTTGAGCTTTAAGCCAACTTTTTCACTCTCCACTTTCACTTTCATCAAGAGGCTTTAGAGTTCCTCTTCACTTTCTTCCATAGGGTGGTGTCATCTGCATATCTGAGGTTATTGACATTTCTCCTGGCAATCTTGATTCCACTTGTGCTTCTTCCAGCCCAGTGTTTATCATGATTTACTCTGCATAGAAGTTAAATAAACAGGGTGACAATATACAGCCTTGACGTCTTCCTATTTGGAACCAGCCTGTTGTTCCATGTCCAGTTCTAACTGTTGCTTCCTGACCTGCATATAGGTTTCTTAAGAGACGGGTCAGGTGGTCTGGTATTCCCATCTCTTGAAGAACTTTCCACAGTTTATTGTGATCCACACTGTCAAAGGCTTTGGCATAGTCAATAAAGCAGAAATAGATGTTTTTCTGGAACTCTCTTGCTTTTTCCATGATCCAGTGGATGTTGGCAATTTGATCTCTGGTTCCTCTGCCTTTTCTAAAACCAGCTTGAACATCTGGAAGTTCATGGTTCATGTATTGCTGAAGCCTGGCTTGGAGAATTTTGAGCATTACTTTACTAGCGTGTGAGATGAGTGCAATTGTGCGGTAGTTTGAGCATTCTTTGGCATTGCCTTTCTTTGAGATTGGAATGAAAACGGACCTTTTCCAGCCCTGTGGCCACTGCTGAGTTTTCCAAATTTGCTGGCATATTGAGTGCAGCACTTTCATAGCATCATCTTTCAGGATTTGAAATAGCTCAACTGGAATTCCATCACCTCCACTAGCTTTGTTTGTAGTGATGCTTTCTAAGGCCCACTTGACTTCACATTCCAGGATGTCTGGCTCTAGGTGAGTGATCACACCATCACGATTATCTTGGTCATGAAGATCTTTTTTGTACAGTTCTTCTGTGTATTCTTGCCACCTCTTCTTAATATCCTCTGCTTCTGTTAGGTCCATACCACTTCTGTGCGTTATCGAGCCCATCTTTGCATGAAATGTTCCCTTGGTATCTCTAATTTTCTTGAAGAGATCTCTAGTCTTTCCCATTCTGTTGTTTTCCTCTATTTCTTTGAATTGGTCACTGAGGAAGGCTTTCTTATCTCTCCTTGCTATTCTTTGGAACTCTGCCTTCAGATGTTTATATCTTTCCTTTTCTCCTTTGCTTTTCACTTCTCTTCTTTTCACAGCTATTTGTAAGGCCTCCTCAGACAGCCATTTTGCTTTTTTGCATTTCTTTTCCATGGGGATGGTCTTGATCCCTGTCTCCTGTACAATGTCATGAACCTCCGTCCATAGTTCATCAGGCACTCTATCTATCAGATCTGGTCCCTTAAATCTATTTCTCACTTCCACTGTATAATCATAAGGGATTTGATTTAGGTCATGCCTGAATGGTCTAGTGGTTTTCCTACTTTCTTCAATTTAAGTCTGAATTTGGCAATAAGGAGTTCATGATCTGAGCCATAGTCAGCTCCTGGTCTTGTTTTTGCTGACTGTATAGAGCTTCTCCATCTTTGGCTGCAAAGAATATAATCAATCTGATTTCAGTGTTGACCATCTGGTGATGTCCATGTGTAGCGTCTTCTCTTGTGTTGTTGGAAGAGGGTGTTTGCTATGACCAGTGCATTTTCTTGGCAAAACTCTATTAGTCTTTGCCCTGCTTCATTCTGTATTCCAAGGCCAAATTTGCCTGTTACTCCAGGTGTTTCTTGACTTCCTATTTTTGCATTCCAGTCCCCTATAATGAAAAGGACATCTTTTTTGGGTGTTTGTTCTAAAAGGTCTTGTAGGTCTTCATAGAACCGTTCAACTTCAGCTTCTTCAGTGTTACTGGTTGGGGCATAGAGTTGGATAACTGTGATATTGAATGGTTTGCCTTGGAAATGAACAGAGATCATTCTGTCATTTTTGAGATTGCATCCAAGTACTGCATTTCAGACTCTTTTGTTGACCATGATGGCTACTCCATTTCTTCTAAGGGATTCCTACCTGCAGTAGTAGATATAATGGTCGTCTGAGTTAAATTCACCTATTCCAATCCATTTGAGTTCGCTGATTCCTAGAATGTCAACGTTCACTCTTGCCATCTCCTGTTTGACCACTTCCAATTTGCCTTGATTCATGGACCTGACATTCCAGGTTCCTATGCAATATTGCTCTTTACAGCATCAGACCTTGCTTCTATCACCAGTCATATCCACAACTGGGTATTGTTTTTGCTTTGGCTCCATCCCTTCATTCTTTCTGGAGTTATTTCTCCACTGATCTCCAGTAGCAAATTGGGCACCTACTGACCTGGGGAGTTCCTCTTTCAGTATCCTATCATTTTGCCTTTTCATACTGTTTATGGGGTTCTCAAGGCAAGAATACTAAAGTGGTGTGCCACTCCCTTCTCCAGTGGACTACATTGTATCAGACCTCTCCACCATGCCTGACCATCTTGGGTGGCCCCACAGGGCATGACTTAGTTTCATTGAGTTAGACAAGGCTGTGGTCCTAGTGTGATTAGATTGACTAGTTTTCTGTGAGTATGGTTTCAGTGTGTGTGCCCTCTGATGCCCTCTTGCAACACTTACCGTCTTACTTGGGTTTCTCTTACCTTGGGACGTCCGGTATCTCTTCACAGCTGCTCCAGCAAAGCGCAGCTGGTGCTCCTTACCTTGGACGGGGGATCTCCTCACCACCATCCCTCCCGACCTTGAACGTGGAATAGCTCCTCTTGGCTCTCTAGTGCCCAAGCAGCCACCGCTCCTGGACATGGGGTTGCTCCTCCGGGCCGCTGCCCCTGACCTAAGGCGTGGGGTTGCTCCTCCCGGCTGCCGCCGCTGACCTCGGCGTGGGATAGCTCCACTCGGCCGCGCTCTGTGCGCTGACGCAGCCGCCCGCGCTTTATCCCCTCTGCTGCTGCTGCTAAGTCACTTCAGTCGTGTCCGACTCTCTGTGACCCCATAGACGGCCGCCCACCAGGCTCCCCCGTCCCTGGGATTCTCCAGGCAAGAACACTGGAGTGGGTTGCCATTTCCTTCTCCATCTATCCCCTCTAGCCATGTCCTATTTTTCTACTAGCTTCTTTACAACAATTTTTTTCAAAAGGGTTGCTTCTGCTTCCTGTTTTCATTCCTTCACCTTTTATCTCTCCTCAGCCCGTAGCAGCCAGGGTGCCATCACTACAACTCCAATGAAACCAGTCTTATGGAGGTTACTGATGTGTAGAAGGACCCTGTATATGTTCTTGTTTGCCCAGGACAGTCCCAGATTATACCTATTGTCTTGGCAGAATTATTAACAACTTCAATTTCACTTTTTAAAAAACCATGGCTTGAACTATAAATTACACTGACTATAAATCATCCTACCAGTGCTGGTCACTTCTCTGCACTATTTGCCTCAACGTCCCAGCAGTGCTTCTCCTTGACTCTAAGTGTTGGCATATGCCAGTCTTTCAAATCACCTCTGTTTTCTCTTCTCTTTTCTCATACACTCTCCATAAGTCATCTCATCCAGTCCCATAGCCTTGAATATTATCTATTATTCTGGCTCACAAATTTATACCTTTATCCCTGGCATCATCCCTGAATTCTAGACTCACCTTTACTGCTTATTTTTGTAGTTCCAAAAAAAACTTTTAATTCTCTTCCATTCTTTACCTATCTTTCCCTTAGGGCTCCCACTGTGAGGAAATCACATCAGCATTATCTCAGCTGTTGGAATAAAACAGTATGCTTCATCCTGTTACTCTCTTTTCTTCAGAAACCATATTCATTCTTCAAGTTTTATTGGCTGTTTCAGAGCCTGTCATCAACCTGACTACTCTCCATGTCTGCTGGCGTCCCTGGGGTCCAAGTTACCCTGTGTCATCACCAGGACCACCAGCAGTCTTCCTGCTTCTCTTCTGACTCCTCCACAGAACAGTCGAGTTACACTTCCCAACAGCATATCAGCTTATGTTCCTCTTCAGATCAAATCCTCCAGAGGCTAATGAAAATTAAACCTACACTGTTCATTACCTTCTTGAACAGAAGAAGGTAATGTCTGGTTTCCAAGGTAATGCTTGGTTTCCTCCATTTCTCTGAGATCATTTTTCAGCATTCTCTCCCTTACTTTCTCTACTCTGTCCACCACAATGGTCTTTCTGCCATAGCTCAGACGTGCCAAGCTTCTTCCTACCTCAGAAATTTTGACCTTGCAGTTCCCTCCACCTGGGAGACTCTGTGCCTCCTAATGGCTTTCCTCTTCCTTCAGGTCTGACCTCCCCTAACAAAGGTAGCACGACCATCACTCTCTATCCCCTTAGATGGATTCACTTTTCTTTCTAGCACTATCACTACTTAAAATTGTACTGCCTCTGTGTATGTTTATTTTCTATCCCCTCCATCATCAGTTTAGAAAATAGAATGTGGGTCTTGTCTGTCCTGCTTACTTCTAAATCCATAGTGTCTAGTTTAGTATCACCCTATAGTGAAAAGTGAAAAAAGTATTAGTTGCTCAGTCAGACTCTTTGCAACTCCATGGACTATAGCCCACCAGGCTCCTCTGTCCATGGAATTTTCCAGGTAAGAATACTGGAGTGGGTTGCCATTTTCTTCTCCAGGGGATCTTCCTAACCCAGGGACTGAACCTGGGTCTCCTGCACTGCAGGCAGATTCTTTACCACAGAGCCACCAAGGTTATATTGGTTCTGTTATCTGCATATTTTTAAATGTCTAGTTGAAGGGTACTCCCAAAGCCTGTAAACTCCCAAAAGGCAATAGTCGAAGGAGTTAATCAATCTAATTTAGCTTCAAACACTTGCACATCAGAGGGCCTGACCTTCTTGTGCCCCTTGAAGGCATGCAGACATGTCCATTTTGAACTATGAAGACAACAGTGGACTTGCCAGGGGTCAACAGTCCTGGACTCTTTTCCTTGCTAGTTTTTTACTCAATCTTCACGTATTTTTAAATTTGGTTTTCCAACCCTCCTTTGGCTGAAGTTAGGGGCGAGATAGTAGAAAATACATCCATAACTCCCCCAACTCACAAGAAAAATGAAAACATATTGAAATGGTCAGAAGAATCATGATAGTCAAAAGGGTAGAGTAAATTGTTTTTTTATGTAAAATATGAAACAAATTGTATCTTTTACCAGTAGAAGTATCTACCATAAATACATCTGAGCAATTAGTATCTGCTTCTCTTCTTTGATTTTTGTCATGTGAATCTGTCTCCCTCAGGCCTAAATGCTCTGTTCTCCTCAGTTGACCTTAATCCTCCAGTGTGCCTTGGTCTCACTGTGGTGGTTTACAGCAGCACGCTCTCATCTGAAAGTCCAAGGCCCAGCAGTGGCCCTTCAGCTGGTGTTTCAATTGGGACAAATAAAGCCCTTTGTTGATTGTGTGGAGTAATTTGGGCACATGCAGAGTTTTAAAGTGCTTTATAACATGGTAAATATTACAAGCCAGGGGCCATCTAAATTGCAGCATAATTAAGGTTTGTAATGACAAAATGTTTTCATGTAAAGACATCAGTTCAGCTGAGGAAGTCATAGATATCAGGCTCACTGTGACCTGAATCAAATATCCTTCAAGATGGCCACCTTTTGCCCTGATTCTACAGTGCCTGAGGGAATGTCTATTGGTTTGGTTTCCTAGCTATTCTGAAACAAGAAAGGAAGGGTCTCCATGGGTTCTCCCCCAAAGTAAGTTAATAACTCTTAATTCAGTAATTTTGTTTTATTTCCTATGAAAAGAACCAGTAATATAGTTTAAAAAAACTTTGTATTGTATAGTAATATTTATGACAGCATTATTTACAGTGATGAAAACTTTGGAATAACAAATATTATATATTTAAAAGTGGTCTGGCAAGATACTTGATGATAAATTCTCATATATTCCATCATGTAAAAAACATATTTTAGTGTCTACAAAATGATATAGGAAAATGCTAACACATGGGAAAAGACTGGATATAAAACTCTGCTTAGTATGATCCATTGTGTGTGTGTGTGTGTGTGTGTGTGTGTGTGTGTATATGTATGTGTATGATGTAAAATACTATAAAGAAAGATACCAAAATGTTAATGGTTGCATCAAATGATAATTAGAAGGATAGGTTTTATTCTATTTTATATTCTTTTTCTTCTTTTATTTTTTTTTGTAATTTCTAAATTTTGAGTATGTAATACTTTTTAAATCAGAAAACTATACATAAATTTACATCCATTTATGTGGTATTTCAGTCAAACATGACTTTTTCGGAAATATATTGCATTCTTTCTACATATGTTTCCCCTGTCAGAAGGGTAAGTTTATTTTGTAGAGGTCATTAAGCACTAAGTTAGTTACATAGATCATTGAGGACAGAGTTCTAAGAATATGCAATTTTAAAATGTGGCTTAAATAAAGATATAAACGCCATGGTGCAGGAAACTGTAAGAATTTTCATCATTAAGAACAATCACAGCAATGAAATGATACAATTAAAATTCTTCCTCAAATTCCAAATGCCCAGGTGCCTGTTACTCATCAGATGCTTGAGGAGTTAATTTTCCAAAAAAGTGAGTAAGTAACACAAATTGTGACATATCTATTCTCCTACCCCCCTGTCTCTGAAAATATCCAGAATTTGCTTTAAAAGCTGTGCAAAAATGGCAAACCCCCATACAGAAAAAAGATCAGGGGAGGGAATGAAAGATGAAGCAGCAGAAGAGATAATAGACAAGATAATTACAGAGCTTTAAAAGCCTTGGATTTATTTTTAAGTTGTAAGAGCTCTATTTAGAAAAGCCCATAGCTAACTTTATGTGAATCTTGAATGAATTGTTCTGAAACATGTGAATAGTAACGAAATGAAGGAGAGGAAAGTTTGCATTGTGTCCTGTGCAACGTCAATTCTGGCTGACCTATAGCTAAGGTGGCCCAGTGGTGATCTGTTCTTCACACACAGAGTTAATGCCACTGACCTCCCCATCAGTAGATCAAAGATTAGGGTTTTGTAACTGTTTCTCTTTCTCTCTCTGATTTTCCACCATGGCCCACACAGTGAAACTGCTGTCTTTTCAGAAGAATTAGGAAGCTTCTTTCTGTCTCCTTCTCAATGTTCCCCAAGAGAGGACAACGTAGAGAAGAGGCAAATGCTTTTATTTTTGAGCTCACCTTTTCTGGGATAAGTCTTGCTCTTCTCTTTGGAATCTCCCATTGGCCACATGTAGCATTCTATCCATTGCTGTGCTCTAGTTTAAAGGATAGAAGGCTGATAGGATAGCATTAGACCTAGCATCCATTAGGCCTCCAACTGGGAGTCCTACAGTTTCCATTTACACTACCTAGATTGGATGGGCAACCCATGGTGTAGATGCAAGATGCTCCAAATATTAAACTGCAGTCTTTTGTTCCCTATGTCTGATTCTACTGTCTAACTTTTTAGGTGGTTCCAAATTCAGAGAGGGAATAGGGTTTGACCTTGCTTCAAAGAACCCTAAAAAGCTGCATTTACTTGAGTGGTCTTAAACTGATACTGACCTGTCCATATGATTTCAAGGTGAATCATTCATATAAGCAATGATATAAAGTTGAATAGTGCCATTATTGTCAATCATGTGAAAGGTTGAGATTTAGACTAGAATATGCATTTTAATTGGCACATTCTAATTGACAAAATTAACAGGTATGACTAGAGTTGCCATATGATCGCGCAGTTCCATATACCCAGATCCTGGGTATATATCTGGAGAAAACTCTGGTTCAAAGAGATACATGCACACCAGTGTTCATAGTAACACTATTTACAATAGCCAATATATGGAAGCAAACTAAGTTGTCCACTGACAGATGAATGGAAAAAGAAGATGTGGTAAAAACACACAATGAAATATTGCTCAGCCATAAAAAAGAATGAAATAATGCCATTTATAGGAACATGGATATTGACCTACATGTAGACCTTGAGATTATTGTACTAAGTGAAGCAAGCCAGAAAAAGAAAGACAAATACCACATGATGTCACTTCCGTGTGGCGTCTAAAACATGACAGACACGCACTTATTTACAAAACAGAAACAGACTCCCAAACATAGAAAACAAACTTATGCTCATGAAAGAGGGAAGGAGGGTGGGAAGGGATAAAGTAGGCATTTGGAATTAGCAGGTACAAAATACTACATATAAAATAGGTAAACCACAAGGTCTTACTGTATAGCACAGGGAACTCTATTCAATATCCTGTAATAAACCATAATGGAAAAGAAAAAAAAACTACCAAGTATGATTTAAGTGGAGTTCTAAAAAACAAAATTTCAGCATTCTTGAGAAGAATAGATAAATTATTGATGACTTTAGGATTAGAGGAAACACTGTAACTTCTTGGACAAGGGAATGAATTGGGGATTTACTTTGGAACATCATTCGCAAGGAATTTTAATCTGGTTCAAATCAGGATCCAAATCTATGCATGGAAATATTATGTTCCAAGTGTAATACATCTTTTTGCAGCAGAAGACTAATTTAGAGCTGCAGTTCTTGACTCTGTGACGATGTATTAATATTTCCTTAAGGTAACATAACCTACCTTTAAAATTAAACAGTATGTTTTTAGTCCTGGTCCTCCAAGAAGCAGATGCCAAGACAGGATTAAACAGGCAGAGGTTTTCTTAGGGTAACTGCCTTTGTGAGAGAAAATGGGGAGCGAGCTAGAAAAAGTTTTCAGACCTGATTGAAATCTGATGCTAAGTGGAAGAGAGAAAAAGAAAAGATTGAATAGAAGCATCGCAGGACTCAAGACAGTCAAGGAGTCCTGAAGTTGTCAGAGGGTCCCTGGTTCTCCCAGGAATAGCCTGCCTTAGCATCCCTGCCCACTCAGCCGTTGGCTGAGAGCAGTGTGGCAAGTGTAGCCCCAATCATAAATGTGCTGCTGGGCTTCACAGTGTCCCAGCTGGGGCCTTAGTCAATTTTCTCTCCCTGGTTGGAGGTCTGCAAGGCCTATCACCACTGCCACCAGACCCAGGATTTGGCAACCTAGAGGGACAAAACCAGATTGTTTTCAGAGCTGTATTCCCACTGAAATTTGCTGAGATGATCCCACCAGCAGAACATTGTTTTCACTTACCTAGGGGAAAACTGATTTAAAAATATATTGTTTCTGAAAAGTCATGGACATAACTGAGAAGCATTCACAGAGGAAAACAATTTTCTAAAGAACGAGACAAGCTCAAGGGGTAGTCAGATTTTGGCAAGAGTCATTTCTGTCTCCCAAAGTAAGGCAGTGTGTGTAGCATCCCATATTGTTCTCCCATCAGGGCATGTGTTTACTCTGAATACTAGGTCCTGATTACCTGCTAAATATCAGAATTCCCAATGTGTGGTGTGCGTGTGTGTGCATGCCTGTATGCACGTGTGCGTGAGATGTGTAGTGTTGAGGAGCTGTGGGGAGAGAAGCAGAGAGAGATCTGAGCTCCCTAGAGCTCAAACACATGTCAGTAATCAGTCAATAACTAGCTGGCACATGTGGAGCTAAATTTAAACATATGTTTTTGGTTTAAAAAACCTTGTTCTGGCTGCCAAAGGAAGAGAGGATCTTAAATTTTTCTTTTAACCATCCTGAATTTATAATCAGATGGTCTTATGAAGCAAAACACAATAAAATGCATTTATCGGAAACACATTTATGCTTGTACCAGAAGAACAGGGTCATAATAATTTATCTAAAAGTTTTATGGTGGATTATGCTAGGCATTTATTTTCCAAAGCTTTTGCATGTTTCACATAGGCCTGTGTAATGTAATTTTTACAATGGGTTTCTTAGATGAATCACGTTTGCTATTCCCAAGATCTTTTCGCATGAGTACAGCAGGATGGAGTGAGGTTTAGTTTTCATAAGGTGAGAATCTGAAAGGGCTGCTAGGGTGCAATCTCATCAAGTCTCTTGAATTTACCATGCAATGGGATGGGGCATAAATTTTTTCCAAAACATATGCTAGCTATGTAGTCCTCTCCAGAGTGACTTCTTGGGTCAGCTGGATCATTCCAGAGTAGGATATTTGACTTTCAGAACTCTTCACCCTGATTAACAAGTTTTCTTTGAGCTGTGCTCAGGCATTGTGCTCAACACATAGACCTTGATTTCAGTTGATAGAAGTTTTTTTAAAAAGTGGCTATGTGAAACTCACTGTTTCATATTGCAGAAATATTGATAAGGCGATTGCACATTACATTAAAATATCCCTTCCTTTGGGGGAGTTTCTTACTGGTCTCAATTCTTGGAAAGACTGTTTCTCTGTTGCACCTGATAAATGTTTCTTTCACAAGAACTTAGAGTTTTGATTCTGATCATGTTTTCCCCTTTGCTTTGACCACCAAGAATATCAGAGGCAAATTCACAACTGGCTTTTAACCATCATACGTACAACTTCATAATGCGCCTGACAGTGTCCTAAATTTACTCTGTTACCTTTCTTTTTTTTTATTGGGGTATAATTGACAGGAGGACAAGGAAGCCTGGCATGCTGCAGTCCATGGGGTTGCAAAGAGTTGGACATGACTTAGCAACTGAAGAACAACAAATGATAGGCAAAGCATTATATGAGTTTCAGGTGTACAACATGATTTGAAATTGCCATCAGTTTGTATTATTTGATTGTACAGTATTGATTTTTTTTTTTTTTTTTTTGCACTTCACAACAATTGGGTTTTGGAAAAAGATGTGGTATAAGTAAAAAAAAGAAAAAGTAAACTTTCTGGAATTTTACAGTAAACCTAAAACCAAATCCAATTCATTCCAGATCCCCAAGAATCTTTCTGCTCATTTTCTCACAACCTCTAGGGCTGCAAACGGTATGGTAGCTCATTCTCTAGAAGAAGGCAGTTAATCACAGCGCATGGCATCTGGCGGAGAACACAGCTCTGGTTTACTGCAATGAGAATGCTAGCTGGTCCTGACAATGGATGTACTGATGCATTCCATGAGTGCATGCCAGTGGGTGTGTGTAACAGAAGCAGAGAAGGTTTGATATTTACTGGGGGATAAACAAATAACATGGCAACATTGTCACCTGTTTGGTCCTCCTACCTCTCCTTCCATCATTTATTGGTCTTCCAGAGCTGAATCACACTGACAAGGTCAATTCTCTCTAAAAAGCACATCTCTGGCTCTTACATTACCACTCAGTCGGGTGCCTGAACTCTTGCTTTTGTGTGGCACACACTTTTCCTCTCCTTCTTTGCCCTTCCCAACTTGGCTTTTCTTCCTCAGTTTTCTTCTGTTCTTCACAGCCTTCCCACTGAGCAAAGTAGCATCTGAGGCTCTTGTTACACAGCCTTTTTTTTTTTTTTTTTTTTTGAGAGGCCATTACAAATTTACAGAGATAAAAATAACAATATGAATGATGTATTGTGCAAATCTCTTTAAAAGCCTACAAAAACAGCAGAAAGAAATCAATTAGAATTACCATGGCAACTACCAACAATTTTATATGCAAGAATGAAATAACATAAGAAAAGTAACAAAATAGAAAAAAGCATAAACTGATCGAAATACCATGAAATGTTTGTGAAGTAAACACTATACAGTGACTCCTCATGAAAATAGATTTCATTAAGGTAAATGAAATATAGTTTAACTCTTCATTACAAAGGAGCCAGGTATACACAGTGAAATAAACTATTATTGATGAACTCTTAATGATGTAATTTTTCAGTTAACAGTATTTTTGGAAAACAAGTTTAGACAGATTGGGAAAGTAAATTAAAATGTATAAAATGCAATTTTAAATAATAGCATTTCTAGGGGAAGATTTCTTTACATCTAAGAATATTTAAAACCCATATAGTAAGTTAGATAGAGGTAGATTAAAGTGGAACTTGATATGTAACAGAAGTAACTGATAGAAGTCAGAAAAGAACACATAACTCTAGGACGTGTGTGACCTGAGCTTCTATCCTTGCCCCCTGGAGCCAGGTTAGCAACTCCCATTCCTAGATCAGTGGCCTGGAACCTGTCTGGACATAAAAATCACCTGGGTCATTCAGATCTATATATCCCTACATCACTATTTCTGGAATCCACCCCAAACCTATTAGAACATGTGAGGGTGTGACCTGAGCATTAGTATTTCTTTAGGACTTCCTACCACACGATTATACATGTAAGCCAGCATTGAGACCAAGGTTGAGTTCATTCTCAGCTTGCTTGTCCTCCTTACACACCTACCATATTTACAGGACATTTAGTATCTCCCTGTTGGAGTTCCAACGGGAGGCAAAATAATGCCCCCTCCCAAAAGATGTCTGCCTCCCAATTCCTGGAAACTGTGAATATGTTAGGTCACGTGGCAAAGGGAAACTAAAGTGCAAATGGACTTAAGGTTGCTAATCTGCTGACCTTAAAATAAGGAAATTATCCAAGTGATCCCAATAAAATTACAAAGGTCCTTACAAGTTAAAGAGGGAGCCAGAAGACCTGCAGAGAAGCACTCAGTCTGACGTGCTTGAGCCAGGGGTTTACCAGCCAAGAAATGTCAGAAAGATCAACCTCTAGATCACCAGGCCCCTTCTGAGGACTGCCTCTAGACCCACAGTCCTCAACCTTTTTGGCACCAGGGACTGGTTTCCTGGTTTCCTGTCCATTATTTTCCTATGGACAGGGAGGGAGTGGGAGATGCTTTCAGGATGATTAAGTGTGTTACATTTATTGTGTACTTTATTTCTATTATTATTATAGCGTCTCCACCTCAGATCATCAGGCATTAGATCCCAGAAGTTGGGAACCCCTGCTGTAGATGCTAGAAAATGTGAGGAAATGGATTCTCCCCTGGAGCATGCAGAAGAAATGCAGTTCTGACACCTTGATGCTACCCCAAGGAGCCACCCTTCAGATGTCAAACCTACAGAACTGTAAGATAATCGATCTTTGTTGTTTTAAGCCACCAAAGTTTGCACTAACTGGTTATAGCAGCAATAGAAAACCAGTATATCCTGTCTCCATAAATGATTCCCCCCTCCAAATTCTGAACTTTATGTAGTCCAGAACAGTCAGTACAATTTCCACACCTAAGATGTTTCTTGCTCTCCCATTATGTTGCTATGGTGAATTTGCTGTTTGCGGTCCCACAGAAGATTCTGGTTCACTTGGAAATGCCCATTCACTGTTAGATTCCCATTCAGGCTTCTGTGGTCCTTTAAGGGATACATCTCCTTCCATTTTTTGCTTCAGCCAAAAGTTGCCTACACTTTTATTTCTTCAATTGCTTCATCAATGCTTAGCTTTGCTGTCCTCATTTCCTTTCAGGAATCTACACTCTCAGGGTTTAGATAACTTACCCTTTTCTAACCTGAAAATATAAACTGCCTGATTAAACTTCCTTTGGGGGGACAAAAGAGTACTCAGCTTCTATTTCTCCATCACAGCTGGGTACAGAGGTTCTCATTTTCCCCTTGAAACAGGGTGATCAGCCCTGCCCCAACCTCTTGAAGTAAATCTGGCTTCCAGGTGATTTCAGGATATGCTCACCTTCCCTTTCTAGATGTGAGCTCCAGAGTTGGTTTTCTGGATGCTCCTGTTTCATAGAAGAGCGAAAAGCACAAATTAATTCATCTCCAGCAGGGCATCCTATTATACGATGTCTCCCACCGTCACCTGAGAATGATGTAAAACTCAAAATGTGACACAGCTAAGGCTCAACTTTTTTTTTTTTTTTTTTTTTTTCAGAAGGTGGGGCTGGTGGTTCATAGGATGTTTTGGATACTAAAACAATGTTTATATATAATTTGTTAATGAATTAGAAAGCTGGCACAGGAGTATTAAAATTTAAGAGAGACATCACTGTCGATGACATTATTCAGAAAATCACACTGGTGTTCTCACTTTGACATAATGGCATCACGTGTATGATGGTACCCTAACCTTTTGTTTAATCACTGAACTAGAATCCACCTCTATCACTGTGACCATCCAAATCCTGAGGGAAAAACTTGATGTTGTTAATGATGATATGAAATGTTAGATCTCGAATTCCACTGCTCCTGCCAATTCATTTCTCTCTGAAGACAAAGCATCAGTTATAATTGCAGTTCTGCCCTAACACAGGGATGACTGCATTTTCAAGGTTAATGATACTGTTTTATGGTTGTTCTTACCTTGGAATGAAACTTAATTGGTATGGAATCCTTGAAAGACCACGTGTAAGAATACCTGGGTGGATGTGTCAATATACTGTGTGTGGAGCAACAAGTAATGGGGCAGCGGGAAAGAAAAATGGGGAAGAAGGAGTGAGGGAAGTCATAAAGGAGATTACCTGAGTGTGAACTAGGGAGAGCATGAAATTGTTGTTTATTATTTCCTTTCAAGTTTCAGAGTTAGAAATGTTGTTATGGGTAGAAATAGTCCCAGATTATACTATATAAATTATATCTCAGTAAAGCTGTTAATTTAAAGAAGGTACGGGGTACCTGCTTCTGCTTTAGATCCAGTGTCTCCTGTAGGTTAAGAGGTGCCCTGGAATCTCAGTCCAATTTCAGAATAAAAAGGCAGCTTAATGGGAGTAGAGGAGTGGGTACAATCTCTTCTTTATTCTTGTCACTTCAGGCAAGTGACATGCACCACTGGTTAATTTAATCCACTCTCTCTCCTAGAACAGGCAAAGCTTATTTAACTTCATACAAAGTGTTTACCAATTCAAAAATCAGCTTTAAATGTGATTATTTTAAAGTCCCTAATGGCCTCTGCTGAGAACTAAAGGTTACAAAAGAAAGCATTTTATTTTAATTTTCTCTTCAGTATTGAGGAGGTTACTATGAAAGCAAATGTTGTAATGCAAAGATAAAGTAGAATCCTGAGTCTGGAAGGCAATAGAAAACATGGAATCCTTGTGGGGAAAAATTACGTAAGTAGGTTATAAGCTCCAGAGTACTCTAAATGAATAAATGGTGCGCTGGGAGAATGAATGCATGAAGACAAGTTGGAAAGTTCAACATATGTTCTGTGTAATACTTGGTAAAGAAGAGAGTCTAACAACAACAAAAACAATTTGAAAAGAAGTGATACAAACATGCTTTACTAGAGTTAGTAGATTAAAAACAGAAGGTCTAATTTTTGTGTGTGTGGTTTTAGCTTTACATTGACATAAAGGAAATACTCTGCAGTGATTCTGGTGTTAGCCAGACCTGGGTTTTGGGTCGGTTCTACTATGAACCTAGCTTTTTGATTTTTCTGACCTTGGGCAAGTTTCTTCACTTCTCTAAATCCTGGTTTCCTTATGAGTAAAAAGAGATGCATTAAAAAAAAATCCCTTGAGTGTTATTGAGAAGAAATAATGTGTAGCCAGTTGCTCATTAAATGTTAGTCCCCTCCCTTCTCTTCAATAATCCTGTTGTGCCTAATAACAACTGAAAATTAGTCTTTGGGGGAAATAATAAAGAAAAAGAGAATAAGAAAGGAAGTTGAATGGACAGGAAATATAAAAGATGGTGAGAGGTCCCTTATTGCATTTACTTGTGTGGCAGGTAACTCAACCAAGGCCATCATAAGCTGATTTTTCTTAATATTCTTCCATCTTAGCTAATATTTATATTTGAAGACACACATCAAAAAAAGGGAGGGGGGATAGAACCAAATTAAATGCATTTAAAACTAACAGGAGGAGGCTTTTCACTCAGAAAAGCAAAATAAAACCCTGAAGCAGTGGTTTTAGAAATGGGAAACATAAAATCAATATAATGGTCTCAAACAGCATTTAAAAAGATTAGAATAGAAAGGAACATTTCCAATTGTGTGAAATACAGTAAGTTTTACTCCATGATACTCATTTCAAACAGATAGACATGTACATACAATGCATATGTGTGTATCAGGTCACAGCGTAAAATGTTTTTCTTGCTGTAGGTTGAGGTTAAAAAAAAAGTATAAAAACTACTACACTAAAGAAAAGGAAATAGCTATGTTCCTTTTCAATAAATTAGATTCTCTTTTGGCCTTGTTCATTCAAAGACAGTGCCATTGCTTCTGGAAAGGCAGACTTATTCTCAATCAGGCAGACTTATTCTCAATCACCATGTCCTTGAGTCACATCCAGACTATTCACATATTATTTCAGATAGTGATGTACTTTATCAATACTCCCATACATTTCATCGGGAGAGATGTAAGAAACATTGTCAAGCTGAAGTAAAGGGGAAAATGTGAAGGAAAATGGATATTTTCTTCTAACTCCAGATAGTTCCTCTGAAAGGGAGTACCAAAAATATTATTATTAAGATATGGGGAATACAAAATAGGCTCATCCTGCTTTTTTCTAAAAAAATGTTTTCCTAAGTCATATAAAAGCCATAGAGTGATGAAAATACTTATGTGTATGCCTAAGATGGAAGATATCACAAAGGAATTGGCACCATGAAAGATTAGTGTTGGTAGAAAAAAACAAAAATCTGGCAACATGGGAGCTTACACGTAATGGACTCCTACCCTGGGACCAGCACTCCATCAGATGCGTCAATGGTATTATTTCATTTAATTCTTAGATAAAGGCCCAGGGTACATGCTGTCATTTTACAGCTAAGAAAAGTGAGGCTGTAACTGGTTAAGTCACTAGAGCAATATAGTCACAATTCTACTCCAGATCCTCCTGCTTAACTCCAAGTTTGAGCTACATCTGCCCCTTCTTTTTCTTGGGACATCCTGTGCTTCCACTCTCTGCTTCTTGCTTTTCCTTCACTCCTGTCAGTGCTTCATGCTTTCTCCTCATCAAAACCTATTTTCTGGAGTAAGTTATTTACACCAAAATGCTGGTGATCATGCTGGTTTTCCTCCCTTTGTAACACAGATTAAACCTTAAGCTAAAGAATTTCCTGCAAGGTGAAATTTCAAAAATCATGGAAATGTCAGAGAAATTTTAGAGATGGGAGAAGAGGATAGGGAGAAGAAGTGGTTTAGGATGTTCCTGTATCTTTCCAATAAAATACTCTTTAATGTTGCCCATTTTAATAGATGGGCTTCCCTCGTAGCTCAGTCAGTAAAGAATCTGCCTGCAATGCAGGAGACCTGGGTTTGATCCCTGGATTGAGAAGATCCCCTGGAGAAGAAATGGCAACCCACACCAGTATTCTTGTCTGGGAAATCTCATGGACAGAGGAGCCTGGCAAGCAACAGGCCTTAGGGTTGCAAAAGTTGAACATGACTTACTGACTAAAACACAACCAATATAAATAAATAGTTCTTTCAAGAGGATGGAAAGGTGCCCAACCTACAATCCGCCTCAAGATCAACCTGACTCCTCCATGTGCTTTGCATTCCAGATCCATTTAAATGTCATTTGCTTTGCTTACATGCTGATGCTTTTTGTATTTAAAACAAACTACAGTTAAGAAGGCCACTAAAAAGTTTCTTATTTTAAACTGTCACCTCGACAGAAACCTCATTTTTTCCTGCTTTTGACTCCACACCCACAATTAACCCACGTAAAACAAACGACTGACATAAAATTCAGAATCAACAGAAAGAAGTAACCACTGTCTTTTCTTCTAGCAGTGCAGGCTTTCCTTGTTGTACAGCTGGTGTCTAGTGCTCATATTCTCTCACGGGCTTCCCTGGTGGCTCAGATGGTAAAGAATCCACCTGCAGTGCAGGAGACCTGGGTTCGATTCCTGGGTTGGGAAGATCCCTGAAGAAGGGCATGGCAACCCACTCTGGTATTCTTGCCTGGAGAATCCCATGGACAGAGGAGCCTGGTGGGCTACAGTCCATGGGGTTGCAAAGAGTTGGACATGACCGAGCAACTAAACACACACACACTCATATTCTCAGGCCCAGATACAGTTAAGGAGCACTGTTCTATCCACAAATAAAAATGCTGGGGCCCTTCTCTATCTCACCAGGTGCTGTGGGTACTCTTTGGCCTAGGAGTCCTCTTTGGTCTTGATGTTCAATTGTTCAGTTGCTCAGCCGTGTCTGACTCTTTGTGACCCCACAGACTGCAGCACACCAGGCTACCCTATCCTTCACTGTCTCCCAGAGTTTGCTCAAACTCATGCCCATAGAGTCGGTGAGTCTTTGGTCTAGTGGTCCTGATTTGGCACAGCAGGGAAGCATGCTCATAGACCAGTCAAGTGGTAGTGACATAAAGACTTACCATGTGGAATGTCTTATTGCTCCTACAGTGCTGGCAAGGGTTCCCGTGCAAGCTGAACACATTCGCCCTCAAAGGCTGCGTCACTCTTGGCACAGGCTCTGGGTACAGGGACAAAACCTTTGCGCTAATGCAAAATCATGAAGATGTTCCTCTGGATTATAACCTGTAAGTGCCATTGTCTTGCCTTTCATATTTAGGTCTGTAATGCCTCTAGTATTGATTTCATTATGTTGATCTGTAGGGCTATAATTTCATTCTTTTTTTCTGTTTGGAGATCTAATTGTCCCAGCTTCATTTTTCAGAAAGACTATCATTCTTCCTTACAATGTTTCCTTTGTCATAATTGGAGTGTCCAAATATGTGTGTCTGTTTCTTTGTCTCTTCATCTGCTCTAGGTCTATATGTCTATTCTTACACTGATACCACGCTCATTTAGTATGAGAGTAAGTCTTCCTGTCTTGCTCTTCATCTTCAGGAAAATCTTGGCTATTTTTAGCCTTTTGTATTTCAAACTAAAATTAGAATCAGCTTATCCAATTCCTTTTACAATCTCTTGGGGTTTTGATTGAGATTACATTGAATCTATATAACAACATTGGTAGAATTATACTTTTTACAGGATTCAGTTTCAAGTCTATATTGATAGGGTATCTATTAGGTCTTCCTAAATGGCTCTTCTTTGGAAGGAATGATGCTAAAGCTGAAACTCCAGTACTTTGGCCACCTCATGTGAAGAGTTGACTCATTGGAAAAGACTCTGATGCTGGGAGGGATTGGGAGCAGGAGGAGAAGGGGATGACAGAGGATGAGATGGCTGGATGGCATCACCGACTCGATGGACGTGAGTTTAAGTGAACTCTGGGAGTTGGTGACGGACAGGGAGGCCTGCTGCTGCTGCTGCTGCTAAGTCGCTTCAGTCATGTCCAACTCTGTGCGACCCCATAGACGGCAGCCCACCAGGCTCCCCGATCCCTGGGATTCTCCAGGCAAGAACACTGGAGTGGGTTGCCATTTCCTTCTCCAATGCATGAAAGTGAAAAGCGAAAGTGAAGTCGCTCAGTCGAGTCCGACTCTTAGTGACCCCATGGACTGCAGCCAACCAGGCTCCTCCGTCCATGGGATTTTCCAGGCAAGAGTACTGGAGTGGGTTACAGGGAGGCCTGGCCTGCTGCAATTCATGGGGTCGCAAAGAGTTGGACACGACTGAACGACTGAACTGAACTGAACTGAAATGGCTCTTAATAAGTTTTTACAGATCTATCTGGAAAGTCATTAGACATTTTATTTGGATGTACTCCTGTATACATAGTATTTTGATGTAATTTCAAATTGAACCTTTAAGATATTTCATTCTCTGTTATCAATGACATAAAGAAAATATTGATTTTTGTGTATCGAACTTTAGCCTACAAAGTTACACATTCAATTATGAATTTGAATACTTTATGTTACATTCTTTTTTGTTTCTCCATATGCAATCACATATTCTGTAAATAATGTTTTTCTCCTACTTTTCCAACCCTTTATTTCATTTTCTTGCCTTTCTATTCCAGTAGATAATGTTAAAAGGCATGTTAAAAAGACAGAATAGAATTAAATATAATTTTGTTCTGATGTTAGAGGGAAAGCTTACAACATTTTATTTTAGAGGAAAGACTTTCAACTTTTTACTTTGAGAATTTTGTAATAAGGATTTCTTTTGTTTCCCTGAAGATATCTTTTATCGGGATAGGAAAGTTCCCTTTTTCCTTCTTTTATATGTTTCAGTTATGGGTGGACATTGAATTTGATGGCATTGTATCTCTTATTCCTGGGAAAATATAACTTGATCATATGTTTGCTTGTATTTTATTTAGGATTTTTGCATCTATATTCGTGAGTAAGAATGGCTGATAATATTCTCTTTTCTTATTGCACTTGTCAGATTTTGGTATCAAGGGTTATACTAGTCTTGTAAAGTGATTTCAGGGTTTCATTCTATTTTTTTATTCTTTGGAAGAGATTTTTTAAGCATGTAATTATTTCTTCCTTAAATGTTTGGTAGAAGTCACTGTTGAAACTATGTGGGTGGACCTAAAGTTTGTTTTTTTTAATAATTTTACATATATATTTTCAGTTGCACTGGATCTTTGCCATGTGGGGCTTTTCTCTGGTTGCAGTGAGCGGGGGCTACCTGCTAACTGGAGTGCAGGTGAGCTTCTCACTGCTTCTTGTTGCAGAGCTCAGGCTCTCAGCATGTGGACCTCAGCAGTTGTGATGCCTGGCTCAGTGGTTGCGACTCCCAGGCCCTGGAACGCAGGCTCAGTAGTTGTGGTACTCAGGCTTAGTTGCCCCATGGCATGTGGTTCTTCCCGAACCAGGAATCAAATCCTTGTCTTCTGCATTGGCAGGCTGGTTCTTTACCACTGAGAGAGCCTAGAGTTTTATTTCTGGGAAAGTTTCTCATTCCTCTGTCAGTTTTATTTGACTATTCAGTCTCTAGGTCTTGAACGGTTAAGTGGTTCATAGCATCCTTTTTTCATTTTTATAGTGTGTATAGAGTCTGTCGTGGTAAACCTTTTTCTTTCCTGATATTGCTACATGTGCTTTCGCTCTTATTTGCTAAATTAGTCCTACCAGGACTTTGTCTATGTTATCATCTTGTTCAAAGAACCAACTTTTGACTTTGTTGAAGCTCTCTATCATATGTTTGTCTTCTTTTTTTGTTAACCTCTGGTCCAATCATTATTTCCCTCCTTTTAATTTCTCTGAGTTTAGTTCATTTTAATAATTTCTTTGCAGGACATAATGCTTAGATCACTTACTTTTAGCCATTTTTATTTTCTAACATTCATTTAAGTCTATAAATTTCTTTCCAAGTACTATATTAGCTGCTTTACATAAGTTTTGATCTATTGAATTTTCACCAGAGTTTAGTCTCTGTGATTTCTTCTTTTAATCTCCATTGTGATTTCTTCTTTTATCCGTTAATTATGAAAAAATGTATTTCTAAGTGTCCATACTTAGGGGAATTTTCTACTTATTAATATCTACCATATTTCATTGTGTTGGAAAATACATTCTACTGAGAATTTTATGGCTGTGCAAACTTGAATAGAATGTGTATTTTGCAGCTTTGTCATTTAGGTCACTTTGTTAATCATGTTGTTTAAGTCTTACATATTCCTTTTTGTTTTATTTTTTCAGCTACTGAGAGAGATGCACTAAAAATTTCTCACTATGATTGTGCATTTGTCTATTTTTCATTTTAGTTATGTCAATGCTTTCTTCATATTTTTAGTCCATGTTATTAGGCACATTCAGATTTTAAATTATTTCCTCATGGACAATAGGACATTTTATCCTTTTGCTGTAGAATCCATGCTAATGCTTTTCACTTTAAAGTCTACTCTGTTATAGGATACTAAAGCTGATTTCCTTGAGTTAGTATTTACTTGACTTCTCTTTCTTTTTTTTTTCATTTATTCTCAAACTTCTTATATCCTTATATTTTACATATGTCTCTTTAAAGTATATAGTTGAGTTTTATTTTTAAATCCATTCTGCACATCTCTCATTCGAACTGAATATTTAGTCATTTTATATGCAGTGTAATTACTGATATTTAAGTTAAATCTGTAGTTGTGCTACTTATTCTAAGTATTCTATTTGGATTACCTTTAACATTCCAGTTTTTGTCTCTACTAGCTTCCAAGTTGTAATCTTTTCCAGTTTTTTTTAAGGGATTTAATTGCAAATAGCTTTTTTAACCATATTGAACTTCAATGTAATTGAAAATATTCTGTTGCTTTCTGACTTCCTTTGTTACTGTAGAGAAGTCAATTTTCAGTCTAACTGTTCTTCTTTTGAAAGTAATTTTTTTCTCTTGTTCTTTAAGATTTTCTCCTCATCTATGGTTGTCTATAGTTTCACGAGAATGTCTAGGTGTGGATTTATTTTGATTATTCTGTTTAGGGTTCAGTGAGTGTTTGAAATTGTTTCTTTTTGTCTTTCTTCTTTTGTAATTATTTATTTTTGGCTGCACTGGGTCTTCATTGCTCGTAGGCTTTTCTCTAGTTGTGGCAAGCGGGGGCTTCTCTTTGATGTGGCGCAGTGCTTCTCATTGCTGTGGCTTCTCTTACTATGGAGAAAGGCCGTAGGTGCATGGGCTTCAACAGTTGTGGCACTTGGGCTCTGGGCTCAGTAGTTGTGGCTCCCGGACTCTAGAGCAAATGCTCAGTAGTTGTGGCACATGGGCTTAATTGCTCCACTGTACGTGGGGTCTTCTCGGATCAGGGATTGCACCCATGTCTCCTGCATTGGCAGGCAGATTCTTTACCACTGAGCCACCAGGGAAGCCCTTCTTTTTTGCTTTTCAAAAATTCAGAGCTATTACTTCTTCAAATTTAACCTCGGTCCCATTCCTTTCATTCCACCCTTGTTTGATTAGAATGTCTCATGATTATCCCATATACCTCTTACCTTTTCTTTTATGACTTCCTTCCTTTTGGCTCTTTGTGCTGCATTCTGGATATTTTCATTTTCCTATCTTCCAATTTATATATTTTTAATATGACAAAACTTAATTTGCCCTTAAACCCATCTTAATTTTGAATATTACATCTTTCAAAGTTTGGGGTTTTAATGGGCTATGTTAAATTTTAAGGTCTCCAGTGCACTTCTGATATTTTTAAGCTTATACTTTATATCATAATTGTAACAAACATGATTATTTTATGAACCATGTCTGATAGTTCTAAGAACTCAAGTTGTGCATCTTCTTTCTGTTGTCTCTCTTTCTTCTGTTACTCATCCGTTGCATCCTGTTGTCTTATAAACTTAGTTATTTTCCATTACATATTAGATGGTATATTTTGCAAATTATTTGGGGAAAATCTTGAGGCCTGATGTGGTGAGGTCTTCCTCCGAGAAGATATTCATTTGCTTCTGCAAATAACAGTAGGTGTTATTATTCCAGGAATATCTTAACATACTATAAGAGTTTGAGTTTACTTGACCATTAAGTGATGCAAAGCTGACTGCAAACCCATGAAAAGGCTGGTCTACTTAGGGTTAGTCTTCATATGGTGAGTCTGGTCCTTCAGATTTTCAACTCAAAGGAAGCTTGATTTATCAAATCTCTATTCCTGGCAGGCTTCAGTCTTCAACTTCTGTGTGTTTATCCCTGGGACCAACACTAAAAGGGTGGCCCAGCTTTGCAGCTACTTCCCCAGACTTGACAAGAGCCCTTAGGGAAAAACATTTTTAGGTTTAGGTTTATCCCTCTAGCTTCCTGTTGTCTTCTACGTCTTGACCCCAGATTTCCTTACTATCTTGCAATTCTATGATGCTTCAAAAAGATGCTTTTTGTAGTTCATCCAACTTCTTTAGTTGTCCTCAGTAAGAAAAAAATAAAAGAAACCTCATTAGATGTTTGATGAAATCAACAAGGTATTATGTAGAGATGTATACTATTTTGATGGATTAAAGTCTATACCTGTTTATCTCTAAATAATATCTTTAATCATCAAAGTAGCTAGGAAGTGAGTTGGATTCTTCTAATGGTTTCTTTAGAGGACTGGTGTTGATGATGAGAAAGGGTAGGGAAGATGACTGCTATCTTCATAATTCACTCCTCTGTGCTAGTTGAGCTTTTAATCGTGTGTACACACAGCAGAGGGCTTCCAGGTGGGTCAGTGGTAAAGAATCCTCCTGCCAATGTGGGAGACACAAGAGACACAGGTTTGGTCCCTGGTTTGGGAAGATCCCTTGAAGGAGGAAATGGCAACCCATTCCAATATTCTTGCCTGAAAAATTACATGGACAGAGGAGCCTGGCAGGCTAAAGTCCATGGGTCTCAAAGAGTTCTACATGACAGCACACACGCACACACACACACACACACACGGCAGAAGCCCCTCAATGTCCACAGTATCTATTCTTCCTCTTCTTTTTAGTAATTGAGGGACTACGTCATGCAGCCTCTTGGAAAGGTGGGTCTCGCTAGGTAGTGGCTTAGTTTTGGTCAATGCATGTATTACGGATGTGTGAAACTTCATTAAGTTTACTTCCTTAAATATGAAACCACTTATCCTAAACTTTTTGTTTTTCATTCTTCTGGAATTTAGACATCAAGGTGAAATTGCTTCAGCAATGCAGATGGGGGAAACACCTTACGAGGCAGTAGAACAACAAGGCAGAAAGAACCCAGGGTCGTGGAAAACCTGTGGGTCCATGTTTGTCTGTTACATCGCAGAAAATACATTTCTATTTTTAGCTCACTGTACTTGGGATTTTTTTGTCACAGCAGTTTAGCTATACAATGACTAAAATGATATGTAATATTTGGGTTAAATTTTTAAGATATTTTATGAAAATAATAATGGCTCCAAGAAATGTGAGTTTGCTCTCTGAGGGATGGTGATTTTTAGGGAATAGAGCGTATATGACAGAATTATTCATGGAAATCTGGTATTGTATAAACTTAGATGCATTAACCATAAAACTAAGAAATAGCCTGTGAAGGCACAGAGAAGAGAATGAACAAGTTAAAGGTTACCAAGCTGGGTTGAGTAGCAGCAAATGTGCAACTTTGATGTGAAACTTATGGTTAATGACAAAACTTCTCTCAGTTAATTGACATCGATCATATGAGTGATGAGAGTCTGGATATCTGTGATTTTCTTAACTTGTAAGTAGTTTACACAGATCATAATCTTTAGACTGATCATTGATAGAGTACAGTCTAATAATAACAACAGACGATGCTACTGAGCAGTTACTATGTGCCAAATACTGTGCCGTGTACTTCATGTGTGTTATCCCACTTAAGAACCTCCTAGGGCATTGCCCTCATCTGTGTGGTTGAAACTGTTTCATCTTGGTGTCTGAATTCTAGAAAAAGAGAAACGGAAAAGTCCTGAGTAAGTCCTCCCAACATTAGGATGTAGGTACCATTATTGTCCCCATTTACAAAGCCTCAAAAAGGTCAGTGATTTGCCCAAGGTCACACATCCAGTATGTGACACAACTGGCATTCAAACTTAAGATGGTTGATCCCCAAATTCCTAGACTCAGCAGCTATGCAAGATGGTAGCAAGCCAACAGTTTGAGGTAAGTCTTAAAAAGCTAGAAATACTCTAAGTGGAAGAATACACTGTGAGGAAGGGTATTAAAGAGAACAGAAAGGGCAGAGTGCTTGATCCTGGGAGCAGAAGCCCAGGGGCTGGTGGTTGCAAATATCCCTGAGACAGAGCATTAGCGTTCCACCCATACATGCTCTGAACACATTGTAGCAGAGATCCACTGAACATAATTGAGGATGGAGGACCAGTGTTCAGGATTTTACAATTAGGACAGCCAGAATTTCCCCTGGAAATGGTGGTGCTTAAAGTCAAAAAGCCCAGCTGAGAGTAGCAGCAGCAGTAGCTACAGTGGCAGGAAGTGAGTGATGTGATAGTTAAGACCTGAGGGAAAATGAGGAATCATGTAAAAGCGAGAGAAAGAAATGGGCTGACGGAAGGTTCTTTAGAAAACAGTGAGATGAGAGAATTTGAGGAGGACAGAAGCAGGCTGGCAGCATTCTGCTCTTCTCAGAGAAACAGAAATAATGATAGCAATGAGAACAGCAGCTGGCAGAGGGACTGGAGAGGCAACCCAGGGAGAGGGAAGAAGGCTTGGCAGGAACTTGGCATTTTCCCTACCTGGGGAAAGCTTTGTGTGACATTCTTTTTTTTTTTTTTCCTTGTGGTGCTTAAGGAAATCATGAGCCTCTCTGGAGACCCTTCTACTTGAGCATCTGTCTCTTGGACTGTCACTTTACTTAGGATGCAGTATGTGGAAAAAAGGCAGAAGTGAGGTACTCATAGGATGAGGCTTCAATATAAATATGATTTGGGCAGATATTTAATTTTTTACTTTATGCAATTACCCTATCTAGAGTTGTGATTTACATTAAGCTATTTGGAAAGGGTCTGAAAGAATGGGGTCCATGGCCAGACTCCAGCCCTGAGTTGTTCTGTAATTGGAAGCAGCTTCCTTAATTTCTGAGACAAAGGAGTTGGGCTAGAAGATGATTTCTAAGACTGTTTGGTTCTCTGATTTTGTTTTATGCCCCACTGAGGGAGTTTCTGCAAAAGACCGCTTGGAACACTTAGCTTAAATGATGGATCAGATTTTCCCCCACCACCTCTCTGTAGAGACACATGGACACAAATACCTACCCATATGCTGTGATATGTGCCAATGGTTTATTTGCTAACAATTTTAGTGTTTTCCAACCTTTCATATATCATAGCAGACACAGAAACTGATACTTGTACAGACACGACAAAAGCTGAGGGGCATATTATCTCAGTGTACCTGTAACCCATTCCTGCCCTAACACTGAAAACTTACCTCAGCCATTAGACAGGTTTGTACTTTTGATTGTGGGTTAAAAAAGAAGTTGTAAACAAAAGGTAATACCCAGACCTCACCCCAGACGAAGAAAATCCAAATAGCTGGAGGTGAGACCCAGACATCAGACCTTTAACCAAGTTCTCAGAAGATTCTAATTGTGATAGTTTGAGAACCATTGCATGAGCACCATAAATGCAGGGACTCTTACAAAGGCTTCCCTGGTGGCTCAGATGGTAAAGAATCTGCCTGCAGTGCAGGAGACCCGTGTTCGATCCCTGGGTCAGGAAGATCCCCTGGAGAAGGAAATGGCAATCCACTCCAGTATTCTTGCCTGGAGGATTCCTTGGACAGAGGAGCCTGGCAGCCTAAGGTCCATGGTGTTGCAAAGAGTCAGACACCACTGAGCAACTATCACTCCCTGACTCATGTCTTTTAAACCTAAGAGTACTGCTTAATATATAACAAGCACTCGATGAAGATGTGCTGAGTTGGTTAAGTATTGATTAAGTAATATCTGCTCTAGATAGCATAGCCAGAGACAGTCCTAGACCAGGTTAAAAAGATGGTTTAATTTGATTGGTTCCTTCCTCCATAGTCATAGGGCTGTCTCCATAGTCATTCCATAGTCATTCCTAAGTTTTGCCTTTGCTTTCTCTCCTTCCTTTATCCTAGATTTACATCATCTCCCAGCTCTCAAATAGCTGTTGCTAAGTACATCACAAGATGTTAACCACTAAGAAATATCTTCACTTTCCAGATCCCATTAAAATTCCCCAAAGATACAGAGGCACTAACTTACACCAGGAACATCAGGGCTCTGGCATCTGAAAGAGCTGGTTTTGTATTATCTCCATGTCACTCATTTATAAATTGTGTATAAGCCCCTACCCTTAAATTTTCTCATCTATCAGATTAAAATAATACCTCCTTCTGAACACTGTAGCAATGCTTAGAAGTTACTAAGAGTCTGCACATAGATATTTTATTTATATATAAATAAATCATCTGGTGATATCATACAAGAGTACGTGGCTATGTCTGATTGTGTATACACACACACACACACACACACACACACACACTTATTATTATTATGCTTGCAAGAGTAGAAACCTATTTGGATTACATTTAAACCCAGTCAGACAACATTGCTGAAGAAGACTTTAGGTTGAACTCAAGGCATTTCTAAACTCTGTCACCAGTACCCAAATTTCTCATGCTCCTTCCCTCATGGTCTCAGTATCCCATATTTCTTTTTCTATTTTCCTTCCAAACAATGGTCCAGTGTTTGGAAATCTACTGCCATATAGGACTAGGAGACACAAAGATAGGTCATTGAGTCAGGGGTTTTTTCCTCCACTTCTGTATAAGGTTTGGTCTTGACCTCAGTCAGTGAGGGGGTGAAGCACCTGTGGAAAAGTGCCCTGTCCTCTGACCTTCCATTGTTCCTGAGCATCCTTGAGTTCAATAATCAGAAGTTCCAGGCTAATATGAACACATCCTAGGGTAGCAATTGCTAGATTATGGATATAACACTTCATTGACTTTTTGCAGGACAAATGTTTTCAAGGGCACCTACCTCCACCACTGCCTTTCTCAACCATTTTCTAAGGTAAAAAAATTTGAGAGGTCATTAGTTTAAAGTTGGTGGTCACTACTGTACACAGTGTGCTGGCATCTCTCCCCTCAGACTCTTCCTCTGCCATCAGTACTGACCAGAAGTTATAATTTTTGGTATTTGTCATAAACTAATCTTCATAAAATGTTTTAAAGAAAAATACATTTATAGACATCTATGTATACATATTCTCTTATACTAAAAAGATATCATTTTGAGCCCTTTGTAGGAATATTACTTTAAGAGAGTAGGAGCTAGTTAGTATTTATTCAGAGTTCCACATTCTGGTATATTTTTATTGTATAGAAAAAAAATCTCAGAACTCATTTCTCAGTGTTCCATTCTTTGGCATATGTGGAGGTGATGATTTAGAGGAGTTATGCAATTCAAGACTGGACAGGGCAGTTTTCACAGGACAGTGCTGGCTTGCCTACGTGATAAATCCAGTAGCTCTACTCATAGCGCCATGCCAAAGTTACAGTTTTCAGAAACTTCTGCAAAAGGATCTAAACAGTTTTTGCCTTGCCACCAAAATGTGTGTTCATTTTTCTACACCTCCACACCTGGCAGTGTTTCAGCCCAACATTTGCTACAGTATTTTGAGTTCATCTTGTTTATTTTCTGCTTTATTTTTTCTCCTGATGTACATTTCATGTGCAAAGCCTACCATTTCCCATATATACTGCTACTGTTCAGCCCGGCTCCTAAACCACACTCTATTCTTAAATAAGATACACTTCAAAGTAACATGGACTTCAGACTTTAGAATTTTTATTTCTACTCAGCTTTTGTCCCTCATATCCAGAGTGGCATTTGTTATATAGAACAAAAATTGCAAAGGTATACCAGAAGTGGCTTCCCATGTGGCTCAAATGGTAAAGAAGTGGCCTGCAATGCGGGATACCTGAGTTCAATCCCTGGGTTAGGAAGATCCCCTGGAAAAGGGCATGGCAACCCACCCCAGTATTCTTTTCTGGAGATTTCCATGGACAGAGGAGCCTGGAGAGCTACAGTCCATGGGATCGCAGAGAGTCAGACACGACTGAGTGACTAACACATACACACATACTTAAAGCTTATATGTGACATGAAATGTTATTTCTTGGAAAATCATACTTCAGAATATTGATGAGATGTCAGTAATATGTGATGACAGGGAATGAAGGCTTTTTGGCATGTTGTTAAAGGGATGCAATATAGGGGGATGTAAGAGGTCCAGAAAGAGAGGATCTAGATCTTTCTCTCAAAGTTGATGCTCCTAGATCAGGAGCATCAGCACCACCTGGAAACTTGTTAAAATGCAGTCTTGGGGAATTCCCTGGTAGTCCAGTGGTTTGGACTCCACACTTCCACCTCAGAGGGGCCTAGGCCTGATCCCTGGTTGGGGACTAAGATCTGACAAGCTGTGCAGCATGGCTGGAAAAAAAAATATACAGTCTTGGCCCCTTCCCCAAACTCCTTGAATCAGAGATTCTAGGATCAAGCAGTCTGTTACAAGTCTCTCCCCGTGTCGCATGAATCCTCTGTGCTGCTGCTGTACAATGAAGTGTGAGCATCGGTTGTTTACATTCAAATCTCATTTCAGCTACAACCTTGGTTTACGGCCTTGGAAAGTAACCTTACTGAGCACTGCTTCCCCACTTCATTTCCTCTATCTTCATTTTCTGTGCTCTATCTAGAGACAGAAAGGCAGGACTTTTGATGTCCAACTGGGCAACGGTATGCCAGCCTCCACTTCTTACAAATGCCCCATGTTCACTACTGGTGCTCTTGGCTCTCCCTTGATTTGAGGTTCTTGGTTTTGATTCTCTGAACTGGCCTTCCCGGTAAACTTGTGAAGAGAGAGGCTGCCCCTCACAAAAGTCCTCAGGACTCAGAATGTAAAACACTTCAGCGTCTTTTGTGCTCAGCAATGGGCCTTCACTATATTCCAGAACTACCAGAAAGACATCCGCTTGCCATTCTGTTATGTTTGTTAATGTGTATAATTATACACTATATTTCCTCTGCTTTACAGAATTATTGTGAGGGCCAAATGAGAAAATGATCATGAAAGTCCTTTTAAAACTGTAGAGCCCTACACAAATGCTGGTTTTTATTGTTACCTAATACTCTTGAGAATTTTTTCTGTTTCTCTTTCTCCATCCTTTGTAATTCTAGTCTCCATAGAGAAAATGAGGTCTCTTCACTTCCCCATAAGTATTTAATTGTCTGCCTCATCACGCTGCTGTCTCTGGGGTCGCACAGAGTCAGACATGACTGAAGCGACTTAGCAGCAGCCGCAGCAGCATCACTCTCACTTCTCTTGTATGGAGTTATGGTAGTCAGGCCTCTTTTGGTTACAAATAACAAAAACCAATCTCAAAATGATGTAATCCAGAAATGGGATTCAGAGGGAGATGGTGAGTGTAGCTCCCAGAAATAGAGGAAGGGCAGTGGGGACCCGAGCCTCATGGATCCTGCTGGAGCTTTCGTTCTCCTGTTGCAGCTCTCGTCTCCCTCAGTCTTGGCTTTGCTTTGGGGACTGGATTGCATTTTCCAGGTTAGCTGGATTGTGACCACATGGCAGAGAACACAGCCGCAAGCAGCCACAGCCCAGCCACTCCTGAGAGAGCAGGTAACATCTTCCTCCTACTCTCCATGTGTTAATCCCAGGGAAGACCTCTGATTGGGCCAGAAGTATGGGGCCTGGCCTGGGTCATGTGACCACCCATGAAGAAGGGGCAGATGACAGCTCTTGGACTGCAGAGTGTATTTTCAGAGTAAGGGTCATGGAAGAAATAGTTAGGAAGACAAAAACCAACTGACTCAGACTGCCTCAGGAACCATCTGGCTCTCTGATATAGTGCCTGAGAGGACACTTGAGTATGGGTACCACTGCCACTTTCCGTGGCTCATATGCGTACAGAAAAGAATTTACAATACTCACATGTAAGAACATACAAGATGGCTTTCTAAGCACAAAACCCAAGCTATAAATACAGCATTCATTTTGTTTTGGTTGAATCCAGCAAGTAATTAGCTTATCCTTGGTTAATGAACAAAAATCTAGATAAGAAATGAAACCCACAACCCTGAGATTGTAAGGAGCAAGCAGATGTGCCTGCCTTCAAGGATCTCATCATCGAGGGAGCTAAGCAACCCAGCATATTTGTAGCACATGCCACGTTTTCTCATGGCAGTGTTCACTGAGGAAAGGACAAGTGAACAGCTTGTGGTTCTACATGGGTATTACATAGCTGCAAATCTCTCTGAAATGCAGGCAACAAATAGTCACATCATGTCTGTGTTCTTGCAAATGCAATGTTTTTTCTTTCACTAGGATTTGTTCTTTATTCCTTAGATCGAAAATGCCTACCATTTTCCCCAAACTATCTGTAATATGAGACTACAGCCTCTTAAACCAATACACCCATGGACCAATAGTGTAGTGTAAATTTATGGCTGAGAGATGCAGAGTTTGAAAAGTCAAGCACTCCCTAAGAGCCAGGGTGACAACAACTTATGAATTTATATGTTGTGATGGATTAAAGTAATTATTTAGACCAGCTCAGAGAAACCCAACATAATCCCCACCCTTAAAACAAGCTATGGATTGCAATTTCATCTTGAAAGCCCTGGTTAGATGGGTACATCTTATCAATAATTTTGAAAACTATATTTCCACTGAGAAATTATAAAAGAAATAACTGCCATTCAATTTCTTGATGTTTTGCATTCTTTCAGAGTCGGCAAACATAAAAAAGTCAGCAGGTGGAGCTCCTATTCCCTTGGCAGGCCTGATAGAAGTCTTTCTCTTGTAAGAACTTTCAATTACAGACTGTCTCTCCGGCAGCCAGTTCTAGGCTCCCTACAGACAGCATCAGAATAATACATGAAAATGTGAGACTGTGAAACATTCCAGAGTGTGTCATAGGTCAGGAAAGAGAAGAGAGAAAGAAGAGCCAGAAATCTTTTATTTTATTATTTTTTTGGCTATTTCCCCCAAATTATATTTCTTTTAAATTAGTAAAGAATGTGCCATCCTTCATGGGTGGACCTGGCAGGATATACTAATTCACTGGTTTTCTGGGACACTGCAGTTCTCTTCTCCTGTTTGCATTCTGTCACCCTTTCACAGCGTGGCATTTCCCTACCACTGGATTCAGCGTGTGATCAGACAAGAGAAATTGTATTCCAGCAGGAGAATGAAAAAATAGGGAAGCATAAATTGCCTTGGACTCCCCTTCTAAATCTTTTGTTGTTGTTATTCTGTTGGCAAGTAAATTCACAAAATTTGCTTGTGAATTTTTTTTGCTGCCAGCCACAAAGTCTGATAACTTCTCTAAATTTTTCATAAGGGTGTGTGATTGCCATTTTTCAGCAGGCAATTACAATAAAAATTCCCTTTTAACTCACTACATTTGATATGCACATAATTCCTTTAGTGTGAAACCTACTTAGTGTCTTGTTCAATTTGCTGTTTTTAAAGGAGGAGGGAGAAACTGGGTGATCAGATCCGTCTCGTGTAAGGACCTGGCACGTGGTATCATGTGACAGCAGATGGCATGTGAAAGCCTTTGTGGGAAATATGGCCCCTGATAAATAGGCTGTGAACGTGCAAGGTTGTGTGTGTTTCCACAGAGTGTCATCCAGTCACCCTGGCATCTGCAGGAGAGGAAACAGCATCCCGTTCACTTTCAGAATGAAAGCTAACGCAATGACCTCAGAAAAGTCACGGAGCTGCAGGTACACGCGGCCGTTGTCCATGTGGTCAAATGCAGAGACCAGAGCTGATAGCATCCACTCCACAGGGGCACTGGCTCAGGCCGGCTGCGGATTTTGAAATTTATCAGACTGTGCGGTGGGAAACCACAAACAACTAAAATCTCAGGGACTCCAAGTAAAGAAGCAGAGAGAACACAAGGTTCCCAGTTTGATATTAAACTTTCCTTTTTTTTTTTTTTTTTTTTGTCTGTCCCACCTGTATTGGATAGAGAAAGGTACTATGGCCATCCAATGGTGTCCCCTCTTCTGAGATCTATCAACCTTTGCACACTCTGAGAATTTCATGACTCTTCTCTTGATTTGCACCGAGGAGGAGCTAAATTTTGCTCTGTGATACACATCCAAGACAGCATGCTAATGAGAATTATTATTAAGCGATGTAGAGTTGGCACCAGTCTCTTGCAATCTGCTCCGCAGCAGAAGCAGGAAGGGCAGAGACAGAGAGTCAGAAAAGCAGCTTTACTGAATACTCTTCTGGACCCAATTAGTTTTGGTCACTTTCAACACCAGGCAAAGCCAAGCAGAATTGTAAGCTTTCACAGGCAAGCCATTCTGCTTCCCCACTGTAATGTATCTAGCCTGTCAAAAAGTCTTCTAGATTTTACTGTTGCTTTAAAAACATTCTTCGCTTTAAGAACTGCAAAATCAAGAGTTTCTGTAAATTCAATAACCAGGATATCAGAAAGACTGATTTGCTCTGCATTGCGGGATTTCTTTCATTTTGGTACGCTATTCAAACTGACTCATCTAACTCTCAGAATAGGAATTATGTTTCAGGACTTTTTCTGGCATAATTTTCAGAGTAAGCTGTGACATCTTGGTCAGATGGAGAATTTGGACCACCAATCAATGTGAAACAGAGGGGCCCAAAATTAGAGCTATTATGAGTGCTTTTCAAGCAGTTAGACCAGAGCCCCTTTGTGAAGATGAAGTGTGATGCAAGCAACTTGGAGATAAGCCACACAACCAAAATAAAAGGTCATTTTCACGTTTATATTTATTTACTATTAAAGACACTTTATCAGACAGGCTTTTACTGAAATGTAATAATGTGAGGTGATCTTTTTAAAAATTAATTAATTTTTAATTGGAGCATAATTGTTTTACAATGCTGTGTTGCTTTCTGCCATACATCAACATGAATCAGCCGTAGGTGTACACATTCCCCTCCCTCCCACCGCCCACCCCGTCCCATCCCTCTATGTTGTCACAGAGCACCGGGCTGAGCTCCCTGAGCTATACAGCAACTTCCCATTAGCTATTTTACACGTGGTAATGTATATGTTTCAGTGCTACTCTCTCAATTCATTCCACCTCTCCTTCCCCTGCTATGTCCGTAAGTCTGTCCTCTATGTCTGAGTCTCTACGCTGGCCCTGCAAATAGTTTCATCAATACCATTTTTCTAGATTCCATATATATATGTGTGTGTGTGTGTGTGTTAATATATAATATTTGTTTTTCTGACTTACTTTGTCTACCTGCAATGCGGGAGACCCGGGTTCGATTCCTGGGTTGGGAAGATCCCTGGAGAAGGAAATGGCAATCCACTCCAGCACTCTTCCCTGGAAAATCCCATGGATGGAGGAGCCTGATAGGCTACAGTCCATGGGGTTGCAAAGAGTCAGACACGACTGAGCGACTTCACTTCACTTACTCTGTATAACAGGTTCTAGGTTCATTCACCTCACTAAAACTGACTCAAATGCTTTCCTTTTATGGCTGAGTAATATTCCATTGTATATATGTAACCACAACTTCTTTATCCATTCATCTGTCGATGGACATCTAGGTTGCTGCCACGTCCTAGCTATTATAAACAGTACTACAGTGAACACTTGGGTACATTAGGGCCTTTTTCAGTTATGGTTTTCTCAGGGTATATGCCCAGTAGTAGAACTGCTGGGTCATATAGTAGTTTTGGGCTTCCCAGGTGGCACTAGTGGTAATAACCTATCTGCCAATGCAGGAGATGCAAGAGATATAGGTTCAATCCCTGGATTAAGAAGATCCGCTGGAGGAGGGCATGTCAATCCACTCCAGTATCCATGCCTGGGGAATCCCATGCATGGGGGAGTCTAGGGGGCTACTCCATAGAGTCACAAAGAGGAGCCTGGTGGTCTATGGTCTGTGTGTGCATACTCAGTTGCTTTACTCGTGGCTGACTCTGTACAACTCTATGAACTGTGGCCCACTAGGCTCCTCTTTCCATGGGATTCTCCAGGCAAGAATACTGGAGTGAGTTGCCTTGACGTCCTCCAGGGTATCTTCCCAACCCAGGGATCAGACCTGCATCTCTTACATCCTCTGCACTGGCAGGCAGGTTCCTTACCACTAGAGCCAAGGTCCATAGGGTCACAAATAATCAGACATTACTGAAACAACTTAGCACACACACATGGTAGTTTTACCCCTAGTTTTTTAAGAAATCTCCATATTGTTCATGTGAGGTGGTCCTAAGAGTGGGAGACAGCAGGCTCATACCTCTGTCTCCCCTAAGTATTAGAACCTTAGGCCCACATAGTTCGTGGCCATTTGGATGTACCTTAAGCTCTCAAATACGCTAAGTTCCAAATTGTATTCATCATCTCTACAACTACCGCTTAGATGGTTTCTTTTTTCTTTTTTTGTATTTTATATTGTACATAGTTAAGAAACAGTGTTGTATTAGTTTGTGGTATACAGCAAAGTGACTCATTTATATATATATACATGAATCTATCCTTTTTCAAATTCTTTTCCCCTTTAGGTTATCATAGAATATTGAGCAGCATTCCATGTGCTATACGGTAAATCCTTGTTGGTTATCCATTTTAAATAGATATGTCAATCCTAAACTCCCAATCTATCCCTCCCCTCAACTATTTCCCCCTCGCAACCATAGTTCTTTCCCTAAGTCTGTAAATCTGTTCTGTTTTGTACATAATGATACATGTTTTCATTTCATGTTTTTTAGATTCTGCATATAAGCGCTAACGTGATATTTGTCTTTCTCTGTTTGACTTAGTTTGATGATCTTCAGGTCCATCCATGTTGTTGCAAATGGCATTATTTTATTCTTTATAATGGCCGAGTGATATTCCATCGTGTGCGTGTATACACACACATATACCTCATCTTCTTTATCCATTCATCTGTCAATGAATATTAAGGTTGCCTGCATGTCTTGGCTGTTGTTAACAGCTCTGTAATGAACACTGGGATTCATGTATCATTTCAAACCATGTTTTTCTCTGGTTATACGCCCAGGACTGGGATTGCTGGATCATATGGTAGCTCCATTTTTAGTTTCTTAAGGAACCTGCATAGTGTTCTCCACAGCAGCTAAACCTATTTACATTCCAATCAATAGTGTAGGAGGGTTCCCTTTTCTCTACACCCTTTCCAGCGTTTATTGTTTATTGACATTTTTGATTCTGACCAGTATGAGGTGATATCTCACTGTGGTTTTGATTTGCATTTCTCCAATAATTAGCAACGTTGATTAGCATCTTTTCATATGCCTCTTGGCCGTCTTTTGAAGTCAGCCGTGGCATCTCAGTTTCCCTCTACTTCCAGTAATTGCAAAATGCTTCTCCATGCCTCCTCCTTTCCATCCTGCTGCAATTGCCTTTCCTTAGGGTTTTTCCTCATTTCTACTCTAGACCATAGTAATAACCTCTTGTTTCACACAACTAACCATCCTCCACACTGTCGTCAAAGCGATCTTTCAAGACTACAATCCTGATCCTGTGACCGCCTTTCTTGACGTTGGGTAGAGGCACCCCATTACCCCATCTCTTAGTGTGACATTAAGCTTCTCTGTGACCTGGCACCAACCTGTCTAGACTCAAAATGCTGTGCCATCATCTAGTGTGTCCTTCATGCTTGAGCCATACTGAAGGTCTATGGTTCTACAAAGAGGCCATGCTCACCAAATCAGGTTTTTCTGTGTCTGTCTGTGTATAGTTCCTTCTTCTGTCCTGGCTACTTATTCCTCCTTTTGTCAGTCTGCCACCCTTACCTTTCAAAAATGTAATCAACCTTCATTTCCTCTATAAGCCTGTTTAAGTCCTTAGAGTGCCCCCCTTCACCTAGACTCCAGCTCTTCCTTTATTTGCTTCTTTCTCTATATTTTTTTTCAGATTTTTCATTGTAGGTTATTATAAGATCTTGAATATAGTTCTGTATGCTATACAGTAGGTACTTGTTTATTTATTTTATGTATAGTAGTATGTATTTGTTGGATATGGAGATATATTGTTTTCATGTTGTTATACATAATATATTAGATAAATCATTATACACACTATATACATCTTTTGTACATTGATGATTTATTAAAACATTTTTCTTCTATACCTTGCTCCCCCTCTCTCTTCTACTTAATGTATGTAAGAATTGGATCCACATAAGAATACTTGAACCTATCTTGTTTCTTATTTATGACCTCCTCAGAGGCTTCCTCTAAATCCCCCAAGATAGGGGTAGGGGGCTCTTCTGTGTAACCAGTGCTGCTCACCATGATATATTGTAATCGCCTATTGTATAGGTTTTGAGTATCTTCAGCTTGGAAAAAATGGAAACCCAAAGTCAGCTACAGCTCAAAAAGAGAAGCTTTTTCACTTTTTTTCACTTTAAAGTCTGGAGGATGGCAGGCGGGGCTTACATGGTGCCTCTTGTCCATAATGTCCTCAGGAATGTGATGGTTTAGCTCTTTCACATGAAACACTTTTGCCCAAGGGCACCTATGTGCAAGATGATCATTTCTGGATGCGTAAAAATTTACTTAACAAATACCCTATTAATGGACATTTAATAACCCACCTTTTAAGAAGCCAGTTTTTCTATGCAATCCCTGGTAATCCTCTTTCAATGTCTAGGCAGATTTCACATTAAATATCAAGATAATCAATACTGAAGACATTATACACATGAAATATTTCATTTAAAACAACAATCCTCTGGTCTGGTTTTTATTATTTCCATTTTACTACATGAAGAAACAGGATTAGAGATATTAACTGATAAACTCATTCAACTCTTAGGCTTAGAATTTGATCTTAATTTTGGTTAAACACTCTCAGTAGTCTTCATTAAATACCTCATTTCTACTTAAAAATTATTGTGAAAGAAAGCTTTATGTTACTAATAGAAATGCATAGCAGCTTGTCATAAATGCAAATGTCATAAAAATAAACATGAAGCTATTCAAATTTAAAATTGTCAAAGGTACAACTTAAAATTACCTCCTGTATATAAGATATGAATGTTCAAATTACCATACAATTGCACTCATTTCACTTGCCAGCAAGATTATGCTCAAAATCCTTCAAGCTAGGCTTCAGCAATACATGTACTAAGAACTTCCAGATAAAAGGCTGGATTTAGAAAAGGCAGAGGAACCAGAGACCAAATTGCCAGCACATGCTGGATCATAGAAAGAGCAAGGGAATTCCCAAAAAATATCTACTTCTGCTTCATTGACAACAATAAAGCCTTTGACTGTGTAGATCACAATAAACTGTGGAAAATTCTTCATGAAATGGGAATACAAGACCACCTGACCTGCCTCCTGAGAAACATGTATGCAGGACAAGAAGCAATAGTGAGAACTAGACATGGAACAATGGACTGGTTCCAAATTGGAAAAGGAGTACATCAAGGCTGTATATTGTCACCTTGCTTAATTAACTTCTATGCCGAGTACATCATCCAAAATGCTGGGCTGGATGAATCACAAGCTGGAATCAAGATTTCCAGGAGAAATGTCAGCAACCTCAGATATGCAGATGATACCACTTTAATGGCTGAAAGTGAAGAGGGACTAAAGAGCCTTTTGATGAAGGTGAAAGAGGAGAGTGAAAAAGCAGGCTTAAAACTCAACTTCATAAAACAAAGATCATGGCATCTGGTCTTACCAGTTGATGGCAAATAGATGGGGAAAATGTGGAAACAGTGTCAGATTTCACTTTCTTGGGCTCCAAAATCACTGCAGACAGTGACTGCCACCATGAAAGTAAAGGATGCTTGCTTCTTGGAAGAAAAGCTATGACAAACCTAGATGTGTATTAAAAAGCAGAGACATCACCTTGCTGACAAAAGTCCACATAGTCAAAGCTATGGTTTTTTCAGTAGTCATGTATGGATGTGAGAGTTGCACTACAAAGAAGACTGAGCACCAAAGAACTGATGCTTTTGAACTGTGGTATTGGAGAAGACTCTTGAGAGTCCCTGGGACTGCAAGGAGATCAAACCAGTCAATCCTAAAAGAAATCAACCCTGAATATTCATTGGAAGGGCTGGTGCTAAAGCTGAAGCTCCAGTACTCTGGCCACCTGATGTGAAGAGCTGACTCATTGGAAAAGACCCTGATGCTGGGAACGATTGAGGTCAAGAGAAGGGGCCAACAGACTTTGAGATGTTTGGATGGCATCACTGACTGAATGGACATGAGTTTGAACAAACTCGGGGAGCTAGTGAAGGACAGGGAAGTCTGGCATGCTGCAGTTCATGGGGTCTCAAAAAGTCAGATACAACTTAGTGACTGAGCAACAACAATATAAGGTATGTGTAGCACACTTTAGGAAACATTGAACCATAAGACAAAATCAACATTCAAACTCTGTAATTATTTCTTAGTATATTCTATTGGAAGTGAAATATTGCACAAGTACTACATTATGATAAATATTCATTAGCTGTCCTAGTAACACACTGAGTAAAGAAATTTGTTTCCCCAATCTAGTGGTCAAATGAATGAATGAATTGGCAAATAGCATCCATTTCCCTCTCACTTTTGGTTTGCCAGCCCAGAAGTTCGCCAGGTGGCTCATTGAGGCTTCTCGTGCTTCTTTACTTGTGCCGTGGTGATCTTCAGAGTGTTATTTGGGAAAGAATCAGGAAACAAGCAAAAATATGAAGTAGTAGCTAACAGGGAAAGTGTTAATCACTCAGTCTTGTCTGACTCTTTGTGACCCCATGGACTGTAGCCTACCAGGCTCTTCTGTCTGTGGAATTCTCCAGGCAAGAATACTGGAGTGGGTTACCATTTCCTTCTCCAGGGGATCTTCCTGACCCAGGGATTGAACCTGGCTCTCCCACATTGTGGGCAGACTCTGTACCGACTGAGCCACCAGGGAAGACCTAGCTAACGAGAGGAAACTCCAAAAACAAGAGCCTGGAGTTAGCAGTAATTTAGGAAAGGTGTAGCAAAAGAGACACTGATGTACAGTCTTTTGGACTCTGTGGGAGAGGGAGAGGGTGGGATGATTTGGGAGAATGGCATTGAAACATGTATAATATCATATATGAAACGTGTCGCCAGTCCAGGTTCGATGCAGAATACGGGATGCTTGGGGCTGGTGCACTGGGACGACCCAGAGGGAGGGTATGGGGAGGGAGGAGGGAGGAGGGTTCAGGATGGGGAACACATGTACACCTGTGGCAGATTCATTTTGATATATGGCAAAACCAATACAATATTGTAAAGTTAAAAGATAAAATTAAATTAAATTAAAAAAAAAAGGTATAGGAAGAAAGATGATATTCTGGACTTCATAACTTTTAAAGATCGTGTCCTGTGCTGGGCTTCCTGGGAGTAAGCTACAGATAAACTTATTCCAATCCACTATGTTTTGTGGTTGTGTTTCTCATGGTAATTACCCCGGCACATGCTGAAAATTCTCATTTTGGAGCCCAGAGCAGATTTTCTGAATTTGTGTCCAGTAGTCATTCTTCTGGAAAGCTCCCTTAAAAGAAGCTATCTGTGCACATGATTTGTCTAACATTTTCAGATACAATTCACTTTAAAGATATGTGATATTAGAAACTATATCTGGTTTCTAAAACATACAACATAGTGTGATTATTTTTTTAATTTATTGCAGTTGAATTATATTCTTTTTTCCTCTGCTTCTGAGTTACTAACCAAAATGAATAGGCATTAGAGAAATTAGGCAGCTTTATACATTTAACTATTCACTATTATGAACCAAGTGAATAGCATCCATTAATTACCATTAATGTTATGTATTAGGCACTGAGAACTCTTTTCAGAAAGGTTATGAGTGGCTTGAAAATATGGCACGCTGATGGTTTCCCATAACTTCCATTCTCCTAACTTTTCTTAGAAACAAAACCCTGTATTTTTAGCTAAGAAGGTAGTACTACATTTTCCAGCGTCTTTTGCACCTTATGTAGCTGTGTGTCTAAATTCAGTTTAGCAGGATGTAAGTGGAAGTGTTGTGTTCAGTTTTTAGAAGTTTCTTAAAGAAAGGGGGCATTCCCTTTTTCCTTTTGCATATTCCTGCTGTTCTGCAGATAAGCTAGATAGATGCCTACTGACATCTTGAATCTCATGGTACCCTTGGGATGGAGGTTGTAGCTTGCAGAGTAACAAAATGGAAGGAACCAGGGAGGCTCTCATTTTCTCTCCAATTTATAAGTCTTACTTTCAGACTTACAAATTAAAGAGGAAAGAACTTGCTATTGTCACTATTTGGGGGAGCTTTCTGTCACTTGCAGTTGAATAAAATCTTAACTAATAGAAATAATATTTCTTGAACATCTTGGAGGCAAGATGCTAGAAGCATGAACTTTGTTAGGTAAGCCTTGATTGTTTTTAGTGAAATTCTCCTGGTGGCTCAATTGGTAAAGAATCTGCCTGCAATGCAGGAGACTTGGGTTTGATCCCTGCATTGGGAAGATCCCCTGGAGAAGGAAATGGCAACCCACTCCAGTATTCTTGCCTGGGAAATCCCATGGACAGAGGAGCCTGGTGGGCTACAGTCCATGAAGTCACAAGAGTTGGACACAACTTCACAACTAAACCACCAGAGCTAAATGTGTAGGCCCCTATATGCTGATGAGGGGAAATTAATCACAAGTGTTAAGGATGGTGGACTGGAAGAAAGGATATTTGTGTTACAGAGGTACTAAATATTGCTACAACAGCAAACATAATACAACATATAAATAAAATAACACCTTGTATACCTTAAACTTATACAATATTATTTGCCAAATATATTCAATTTAAAAGCAGTGGTGGACCTTTCTTTTTGTCTCTTTCTAAGGTTAAGTTTTGTTTACTTGCAGAAACCATTAAGAAATTCAGTCTATTGCTGCTCAAGTCAAGGGGATCTCCCTATGGTTCAATTAACAAGAGACAGCTTAATTTGTAATGCCTAAGAGTAGGGGTTGGGGTAGATCTCAAGAAAGAGAGCCATGGGGTTGGCTACATAATTTGTAGAGTTCAGTGTAAAACAAAAATGTGGGACCCTTTGTTCAAAAATCAGGAAAAATGTTATTAATGCTGCTGCTGCTAAGTCACTTCAGTCATGTCCAACTCTGTGCGACCCCATAGATGGCAGCCCACCAGGCTCCCCCGTTCCTGGGATTCTCCAGGCAAGAACACTGGAGTGGGTTGCCATTTCCTTCTCCAATGCATGAAAGTGAAAAGTGAAAGTGGAGCTGCTCAGTCCTGCCGACTCTTAGCAACCGCATGGACTGCAGCCAACCAGGCTTCTCCATCCATGGGATTTTCCAAGCAAGAGTACTGGAGTGGGGTGCCATTGCCTTCTCCATTATTAATGCTATTACAACTTAAAACTTTATTTCTTCTGAAAGTCTCTTCCATATTGTCATAGTGGATTTTGTTGTTGTTGTTGTTATTTAATGTTTTCTAACTAAAGATCAATTTAAAATTGTAATAATTAGCATGGCTTTTACTATTCTTTATATTGTACAATACCAGCTTTAAATGCAAATGTAGGATCACTGAACCTGTATGCAGAATCATTGAAACCACATAATTCATATTTCATAGCTCATTGTTGCATATGTATTTTATTCTTACTACATTGTGCAAAACTACCAGTTTTTGGATGCTTGGGGCTGGTGCACTGAGACAACCCAGAGGGATGGTATGGGGAGGGAGGAGGGAGGAGGGTTCAGGATGGGGAACACATGTATAATTTTTTTAAATTAAAAAAATTAAAAAAAAAAAAAAAAAAAAAAACTACCAGTTTTTGATTTTCACTTCTGTGTACCTTCTTCCAACACTTTCTACTTTAGTTATTGATGAGTAAAAAGGACTGATTGACATCATTTTTAGCATAAGTGGTCAGCTAGTGCAGTAAAGGCTATGGTAATTGTCTTCTTTATGTATTTGAAGCAAATTCTAGCTCAGACAGAAAGCCTGACCTTTTGTGGTTGTCAGAGCCATTGCTTACTCACACATAAATATAACAAGCTTTCCTTGAGCTTGTTTTCAATATCAGTGAATTCCCACTCCTTGTGGTCTGGAGGGATTGTTTCATGGGGCATCTTGAACACTAGATGCAAGTGGGGAGGCAAAAAATAAAGAAATGGCAACATGCTTGCATATTGCGACATTGCGCATGTCTCCTCTGCTCTTGCTCCACTGTCACTTATCAAACATTAGGTCAAAGAAAAACAATAAGACTGCATAGGTTGTGCATCCATGAAGCTAGCCTTGTGGGGCAGTGAAGACTAGAGGTCTTCTAAGTCATAGGAATTCCCTCTGACTTAATCATTGTTTGACATAGCCTCATGATGAAAATGCTCCCCTTGTACACACTCTCCTTCCCTGTCTTATAAACAGCCCCCACGTTTCGTTCTTTCTTCAAACCTCCATGTAGCACCCTCTTCAAGTTCTTTTGTGAACCCACCTCTCCTCCTGGGGAATTCTGAGAGAAATGTATTCCACATTTTGCCAAAGTTTGGGGGATCTATCTGCTCATTTAAGCTAAAGTGTGGGAGTGTTGGGAGGCAGAAAACACTCATCCTATAAATGAGGAGGATTACAGATGCTCCAATTTCAGATCAGTTTCCCCAATATAGAGACCTGCAAATACTTTTGTTACCAGGTCACTTAGAAAGGTTAGCACATCAACAAGACAAGCATTCCATTATTGTCCAAGACTGTATAGCTAGTATTCATAACAAGAAAATACACTTTTATTTAGTGGCTTTGGACTCACCTGCTTCTGAATAATGTATGTGTGTGTGTTAATCGCTCACTGTGTCTGACTCTTTGTGACCCTATGGACTGTACCTCGCCAGGCTTCTCTGTCCGTGCCATTCTCCAGGCAAGAATACTGGAGTGGGTTGCCATTCCCTTCTCCAGGAGATCTTCCCAGCCCAAGAATTGAACCTTGGTCTCCTGCACAGCAGGCACAGTCTTTACCACATGAGACACCAGGGGAGCCTTCTGAATAATAGATCCTTCCATTATTTTGTTTAAAACTGTTAGGCATTTCTTGGACTTTCCTGGAAGTCCAGTAGTAATACTCCATGCTTCCAGTGCAGAGGGGTGTGGATTTATCTCTGGCTGGGTATAAATGCTGCTCAGCATGGCCAAAATTTTTAGAAAAGCATTAAGCACTTTTTGACCCTCGCTTGCTTTACTAGAAAAAACCATATTGGCTGAACTGGTGCTCTGCAGTGAAAAGGCAGAGCAAGTGTTTGGTCCTTCCTTTTCATACTTCAGGCCTTTTTCCACCTCTGGCCACTTGATTGTGGATGGTAAGCACATTTCCCTTCTGGGCAAACAAATTAGTCAACTCTTTATATTGGGCAACTAATAAGTCAACTAATTCATGCTGCCATTATCTGATAATAGCTTAATGAATTCTACTTCAAGAATTTGCATCTTAATAGGAGACTTTTTTTAAGTAAAAGAAGAAGGAGGAGGACCTGAAGGAGGAAGGGGAGGAAAATTGGTTTTAATACCCAGAATTTTGTATGTATCCGAGAGTATAAAAGTAACAGATTACTCAGCTGGTTCTTAAGTTTGTGTTATTTAGGAAATAGTTAACCTTTTGAAAATGGAAGGAAAATTAAACTGAGGGTGGAACAATCCCAGGGTAAGACTTTGCTGAACTCCTTTGACAAACCCTTTGCTAATTCACAATTGTGTTCGCTTGAAACAAAAAAGCTTCTCAACTATTTTGGTTCAGTTGAATAAGAGAAAGAAGCTTGGCTTCAATAAATACCCTAGAACCATACTAATAAATGATGTAGTGGCAGTGAGGTTGAGAAGGCAGAAAATTATAGAACAAACTAGAGACCACTTCCTTCAGGTTATTTTAAACGATAAAGATAAAATCCTTAAGTAGAATTGAAGAGAGTTAGATTGAGAGGTTAGAAAACTTTGAGATGGTTTCAATCTAACCCTTAAATAATGTCCTTTAATGAATCTTTGCTATCTACAGGGGAAAGTATCTCTCACTGCCTTCTGGTTCCTGTACACCTTTCCAGCCTTCCCTTTTCCCACTCCCTGCTTTGCATTTTTTTCTCCAATAACATGAATTGTTTATAATGTTCCCTATATAAGGCTGTGTGTTCACTTTATGCCTTTCATCACACATCTTCTTTTTCTGAAAATTTTCACCTTCTCTCCAACCTGCCTTTGTCTAGCTGATGCCTATTTATCCTTCAATATTCAGCCCAAGTATCATCATCTCAAAAAAAAATTCCCTTCATCTATCTTCAGACTTAAGGTGACCTAAGGATTCTTCTAGGTAAAGTTCCTAAATACCCATTCACATTTCCATCATCATACTTAACCCCTTCTAAAAATTCCTTTTTGCTAGATGTCAGACTGTGTTACTTTACTATGAACTGCTTGAAAGCCAGGATCAAGCCTGTTTTTCTTTTAATTCTCAGCGCCATGATAGACAGTCAATAAATGTTCATTGATTTAATGAATGAATGAGTCATGGAGTTTAATGACCTGAGAGGAAAATGGCTTTTCTCACAGCTACCTTGACACTTGTATCCAGGTCTCCTGACTTTAGATCATGAAATTCTTCTCCACAAACATCTAGAAGTTCCCAGTAACAGGAAAATGGTTGGTTGTTAATTTATTGTTTTAAAAAAAAAATATATATATATATAAGTAAAAAGAAGAAGCACTGGGACGGAAATCATTAAAGCATATAGGTATGTTTTCACTTTAAGAAAAATAAGAAGTAGCTTGCTGAATTTAGATGTCACTCCACCTCTTCAAGGATAAAATGCTGAATTTATCATACTTGGTGCTCAGATTTATACTTGGTAAATTTATTTCTAAGATTAAAGATATAAACAAGCTCATTAAAGAGTGTCAAAAGCTTGTCAAACATCAAATAGCTGTTACATAACAACATTTTGAAGTCTAGGTTATTATATACAGATTGCATCTACATTTTTAAAAATCTCATGTTCTGAAAATTAAGGGAAAATTACCACTTAGGTTTTTCCAAACTCCAAACATTTTGAAAATGTTCAAAGCCATTTGGGAATTCTAAAACCTGGCTAGAAATAGGATACATAATAATATTGTTATTCCCACTCAAAATTATTATTGTCACTTCAGCAAAGGGGAAAACCAGATGGGAAAAGGTTTGGATTCTGTTCCTTCATAAATTGTTTAAAAGCCAAGTTTTGTATGAAAAGCTAATTATCTTAAAATAAAATAATTCCCTGCTTCATCCAACCTCCAAATATTTTGTTACTCCTTGTTGATACTCACTCAACATTGATTCTCCTCCTACCAAGAATACCCCAGTTTTCATTCATTCATCCACAGCTCCCTTACCTGAAGCTATGTAATTCAGGAATAATTCCACTTCCTTGTTAATGATTCTCCCAGAAATGAGGGCTAGGACACAATGCTGGCCAGTGAGGTCAAGGGGAATTTGTTGGGAGTTTCCGGAAAATGTTTTCTTATCTTTTAAGTGAGAGACATAGGAAAAGGTTATGTACAGGTAAAGCTGGCACTGCCATTTCACGAAGGAAATAAACAGAGGAGGACAGAATCAAAAGAACCACCCCTGGGACAGAGGGCTAGCACTGTCAGATCAGGGTAACCTTGAAGTCTGCCTTACTTCTGGACTTCCAGCTATGCAAGTCAGTACATTTCATTACCTTTTTTCCTTTAATTTTATTTTATTTTTTAACTTTACAATATTGTACTGGTTTTGCCATATATCAGTATGAATCCACCCCAGGTGTACACATGTTCCCCATCCCGAACCCTCCTCCCTTTTCATTACCTTTTAAATCACTTGAATTTTTGTAACTTGCAAGAGAAAGAACGATAATTAATATACAACAAAATTACAAATTTCATTTACATTTCTAAAATATCTAATGTAAAACTCTAAGAAAATGTTTTACTTTGAAGTAATTCAGCTTCCCTGTATTTTTCTGTTCTTGGGCTAATTATTCGGCATTTGGAGGAGCATCAATTTTTAAAACTTAAAATTCTCCATCATTTTACCTCTCACACAGAAGACCCTCTATTTCTGCATTTTGATGGATACTCTTAAGAATTCTGAGGTTTTTCCTTTGTACTTTGTGAATATCATTATTCCACTAGTTAATTGTGAGTATATTAACTCCACACAGAGCAAATTGTGTGAACCTGATGAGTTCCTCAGAGCATTCAACCATCCAAGAGACTCATTACCTTTTGTATATTCTCATATAATGTCAGTACGCATGAAGACACCTAAACTTTACCCTGAACTCTTGAGGTTATTGTATTCAAGTAGGTGCTTCCTTGGTTCCATTTTCCCTAAAGAGTCAAAGGATTCAATATTGGTGAGTTAATGAAAGAATTCACAGTATAATAAAAATGGAAATACAGTGGTATAATTATTATCAGTGGTATAATTATTATTATAGACAGATGGTAAAATTTCATTCTTTTTTATGACTTAAGTAGTATTCTATTGTATGAATACATACACACACACATACGTACATATACATGCCGCTTTGGTATATATACACACACATACCGCCTTTCCTTCATTCATCTGTTGGTGGACACTTAGGTTGCTTCCATATTTTGCTATTGTAAATTTCTCAATATTGGGGTGCACGTATCTTTTCAAATCAGTGTTTTCATTTTCTTCAGATATATACATGGAGCATAATTCATGAATCATATGGTAGTTCTATTTTTAAGTTTCTGAGGACCCTCCATACTGTTTTCCATAGTAGCTGTACCAACTCCTATTTCCACCAATAGTGTTGGAGGATTCCCTTTTCTCCATGTCCTTGTAACCACTTGTCATTTGTTGGGTTTTTTGGATAATAGCCATTCTGGCGGCTGTGAGGCAACAGCTCATTGTGGTTTAGATTTGCATTTCCCTGATCATTACTGATGTTGAGCATCTTATCATGTACCTGTTGGCCATCTGTATGTCTTCTTTGGGAAAATGTTTATTTAGGTCTTCTGCCCATTTTTAATAGTTTTTTCTATATTGAGTTATATGAGTTCTTTATATACTTAGGATATTAACCCCTTGTCAGACATATCGTTTGCAAATATCTTCTCCCATTCAGTAGGTTGCCGTTTCATCTTGTCAGTGGTTTCGTTTGCTGGACAAAAGTGTTTAGGTTTGATTAGGTCCCAGTTGTTTATTTTTGTTTTCCTTGCCTGAGGAGACACATCCAATAAGATATTTCTAGGAACTATGTAAAAGTGTGTACTGCCTATGTTTTCTGCTAGTTTTTAAGGTTTCAGATCTTACATTCAAGTTTTCAATCCGTTTTGAGTTTATTTTCGTGTAAGTTGTGAGGAAATGATTGACATTTGTTCTTTTAAATGTTGCTGTCCAGTTTTCTCAACATCAGTTATTGAAGAGGCTGGCTATTCCTCACTGCCTCCTGTGTCAGGGGTTAGTTGACCGCATGCTCATGGATTTATTTCTGGCTCTCTGTTCTGTTCCATTGGTCTGTGTGTCTGTTTTTGTTTCACTACCATTCTGTTTTGATTTCTGTAGTATAGTCTGAGGTCAGCGAGTGTCAGAGAGCCTGTGATTCCTCCCTCCCCTTCTGTGTTGCCCACTGGGGCTATGGGTCCTGAGTAGATCTCTGCTCCTTCCCTCCTATAAGATTCCATTTGGTTCTTTCTTTACAGTATTGGTTGTAGAAGAGCCATCCCGCTAGTCTTCAGGTCATTCTCAGGGAGAGTTGCTCTAAATAATAGTTGAAGTTTTGATGTGTTCATCAGGGGAGGTGAGCTCAGCATCTTCCTACTTCATCATTTGATCCTGCCCCAACTCTTCTTTTGATTAAAAGATACTTTCACTAGGAAGCACGTAAAAATGTACTACTTTTGATTAAAGTTATTTTGAAGCATTGTAAGGATTCTAAATGATTCAGCCTTCATGCTGAGGCTTAATATACTACAGCAATAATTATAATAACAACTCAAATTTATCTATTATATGCTGTAAACCAAGTACTATACTCAACTCGTCTGCTATTTTATCTCATTTAGTCCTTATAACATCCCTGTGAGATTATAGTATTTCCTTCTCTTTACGCTTCAGTTTTCTCATCTATAGTGAGATTAAGTAATTATCCTCAAGATCTCCAAAGCCCATGTTTTTAATCTCTATTTTAAATAGTCAGTTTCTGTTTTAAATAGTTTATTCTAAATAGTTAACCTGTATTCTAAATAGCCTTGGACTGTTCTAAACAGTCAGCAATGTGATTGAGTTTCCAAAAAGGTAATATAGTTTTCAATATCCTTAATCAGTCAGTTCAGTTCAGTCACTCAGTCATGTCCGACTCTTTGCGACCCCATGAATCTCAGCATGCCAGGCCTCCCTGTCCATCACCAACTCCCGGAGTTCACCCAGACTCACGTCCATTGAGTCAGTGATGCCATCCAGCCATCTCATCCTCTGTCGTCCCCTTCTCCTCCTGCCCCCAATCCCTCCCAGCATCAGAGTCTTTTCCAATGAGTCAACTCTTCGCATGAGGTGGCCAAAGTACTGGAGTTTCAGCTTTAGCATCATTCCTTCCAAAGAAATCCCAGGGCTGATCTCCTTCAGAATGGACTGGTTGGATCTCCTTGGAGTCCAAGGGACTCTCAAGAGTCTTCTCCGACACCACAGTTCAAAAGCATCAATTCTTTGGTGCTCAGCTTTCTTCACAGTCCAACTCTCACATCCATACATGACCACTGGAAAAACCATAGCCTTGATTAGACGGACCTTTGTTGGCAAAGTAATGCCTCTGCTTTTCAATAGCTATCTAGGTTGGTCAAATCAGAAGTCCTACCTTGTACAAGTAAGATGATATCTGAGGCATATTGCCAAATAATGGGTATCATATTTCTGAAAGGATACAAGCTAAAGAGTTCAGTCAGGGGAGGATAGGTATGATGGGAGGATAAGTATGATAAGTACAAATCATCTCACATAGACCAAACAAGCCATTTAACTAGGTTGATGATCCATTTTTTAAATGATGTTTTATTATTATAGAGAGAATACACAATTGGTTCATTGTAGAAGAATAGAGAATACAAAGAAAAGAATCTCACATCCCACCATCCAGTAACTGACACTATTAACATCTTAGTAAGGGCTTCCCAGGTGGCACAGTAGTAAAGAATCTGCCTGCCAATGCAGGAGACCCCAGGAGACCCAGGTTTGATCCCTGGGTCAGGGAGGTCCCCTGGAATAGCAAATGCCAACCCACTCTAGTATTCTTGCCTGAAAATTCCATGGACAGAGGAGCCTGGTGAGCTACAGTTGATGGAGTTGCAAAGAGACGGACAGGACTGAGCACACATGCACATGTATATCTTTAAAATACACATGTATCTCTTAAGTCTTTTAAAATATAGAATAGTCCCTTTTTTATGACTGAAGACTGAAGCTCAATTGGCCTCCAGAATATCCCACTTTTGGGTTTTGTCTGGTTATATTCTTTTTCACTGTATCCCCTGTGCAAGTGGTTTTAAAGGCGTGATGGATTCAAGCAGAACACTATGGATAGAATATCATAAGTGATTTGTATACTTCATGCTTATTGTGTCACATCAGAAGACCTGAAACTTCTAGTTCATCTACCATTAATTTGCTATAATTGGCCTGCACTGGAATGAGGGCAGTCTGAACTCTCTATTGTATACTTTTATTTAACTTCTTTTGACTAGAACATACTCTGTGTGATATTAGTTTGGCACCAAATTAATGTCCGGGCTCCTATCAACTATTTATCTAAGGATTTTAACCTTGATACACCTTGTCTGAATTGATAAATTAGCTAAAGTTTATAAAATGAAGTTTTACTAATTCTATAATCCCTTCTACATTTGTTAACTGGCATTTAAAGTAGAGTGTTCCCTTATCAACTGGTAGGGGCTTCAATTACCAGTTGATGAAATTGCCTGGATGATGTTTATGAACTGTTAAATTCCAAGGAACATATAATGTTATTGGAAATATCTATAATGCCTGGGGGAAAAAAGAGTATATAGCTGTCTTTATATTTAAATCTGACCCTCTGTAAAAAGAAATATATCTATTATTCATTGTTTCAGAGGGAAATTTTGAAAAGGAAAATATTAACATAGAGAATAATTTTTTGTAGGTTTTCCTCACAAAGTAAGGAAATACGTGTCTCTGAAAATACTCAGAGTCTGAACCTATCATGGCAACCCACTCCACTGTTCTTGCCTGGAGATTCCCAGGGATGGGGGAGCCTGGTGGGCTTCCGTCTATGGGGTCGCACAGAGTTGGACACGACTGAAGCGACTTAGCAGCAACAGCAGCAGCAAGGAAATACGTGTCTCTGAAAATACTCAGAGTCTGAACCTATCATAGTTGTTAGTCCTCAAGTGTATCTTCCTCAAGTGAAATATTAGAATCATAAGATTCTCATAAAATAGAAAATCAATAGAAATAGTGCCTAATTTTGTATCAGCATCCTAGAACCATACTAGTAAACCAACAGAACTTTAGTAAAACTCAGTAATACAACCAGATCTCAGAGTTACAAACTGAGTGGGTGTCCTCATCTTTGCATTCTTCATCCTGGCAGTGGTAGATAACTGCTGCAGGGGCAAAATAGATGAGTTGGGGAAGTAGACGTGGGTCTGGCTCTCTGTGAGGGAAGTGAAGATTTCAGGCCCACTCGCTGAATTGTGGACCTTAGCTTCTTCCCTCCACCTAGGAACAGTTTACATCTACCAGTTAAGAGACTGAATCCTGGAACAACACATAACAAAATGTTAGACAAGTTATAATAAAGACCGTATATTGTTGCCTTATCCCTTTCTGTTCTTCCTCCCTTCCCATTTCCTTCTTGCCTAATCCTTTACCTATCCCAGTTCCTTTCAGTTCAGTTCAGTTCAGTCGTTCAGTCATGTCTGACTCTTTGCGACCCCATGAATCGCAGCACACCAGACCTCCCTGTCCATCACCAACTCCCGGAGTTCACTCAAACTCATGTCCATCGAGTTGGTGATGCCATCCAGCCATCTCATCCTCTGTCGTCCCCTTCTCCTCCTGCCCCCAATCCCTCCCAGCATCAGAGTCTTTTCCAATGAGTCAACTCTTCCCATGAGGTAGCCAAAGTACTAGAGTTTCAGCTTTAGCATCATTCCTTCCAATGAACACCCAGGACTGATCTCCTTTAGAATGGACTGGTTGGATCTCCTTGCAGTCCAAGGGACTCTCAAGAGTCTCCTCCAACACCACAGTTCAAAAGCATCAATTCTTCGGCGCTCAGCTTTCTTCACAGTCCAACTCTCACATCCATACATGACCACTGGAAAAACCATAGCCTTGACTAGATGGACCTTTATCGGCAAAGTAATATCTCTACTTTTTAATAGGCTGTCTAGGTTGGTCAAAACTTTCCTTCCAAAGAGTAAGCATCTTTTAATTTCATGGCTGCAATCACCATCTGCAGTCATTTTGGAGCCCAGGAAAATAAAGTCTGACATTGTTTCCACTGTTTCCCCATCTATTTCCCATGAAGTGATGGGATCATATGCCATGATCTTTGTTTTCTGAATGTTGACCTTTAAGCCAACTTTTTCACTCTCCTCTTTCTCTTTCATCAAGAGACTTTTTAGTTCCTATTCACTTTCTGCCATAAGGGTGGTGTCATCTGCATATCTGAGGTTATTTATATTTCTCTGGGCAATCTTGATTCCAGCATGTGCTTCTTCCAGCCCAGCATTTCTCATGATGTACTCTGTATATAAGTTAAATAAGCAGGGTGACAATATACAGCCTTGACATACTCCTTTTCCTATTTGGAACCAGTCTGTTGTTCCCTGTCCAGTTCTAACTGTTGCTTCCTGACCTGCATATAGGTTTCTCAAGAGGCAGGTCAAGTGGTCTGGTATTCTCATCTCTTTCAGAATTTTCCACAGTTTATTGTGACCCACACCTCAAAGGCTTTGGCATAGTCAATAAAGCAGAAATAGATGTTTTTCTGGAACTCTCTTGCTTTTTCCATGATCCAGTGGATGTTGGCAATTTGATCTCTGGTTCCTCTGCCTTTTCTAAAACCAGCTTGAACATCTGAAAGTTCACAGTTCGCGTATTGCTGAAGCCTGGCTTGGAGAATTTTGAGCATTACTTTACTAGCATGTGAATGAGTGCAATTGTGCGGTAGTTTGAGCATTCTTTGGCATTGCCTTTCTTTGGGATTGGAATGAAAATGGACCTTTTCCAGTCTTGTGGCCACTGCTGAGTTTTCCAAATTTGCTGGCATATTGAGTGTAGCACTTTCACAGCATCATCTTTCAGGATTTGAAATAGCTCAACTGGAATTCCATCACCTCCACTAGCTTTGTTTGTAGTGATGCTTTCTAAGGCCCACTTGACTTCACATTCCAGGATGTCTGGCTCTAGGTGAGTGATCACACCATCATGATTATCTGGGTCGTGAAGATCTTTTTTGTACGGTTCTTCTGTTTATTCTTGCCACCTCTTCTTAATATCTTCTACTTCTACTAGGGCCATACCTTTTCTGTCCTTTATCGAGCCCATCTTTGCATGAAATGTTCCCTTGGTATCTCTAATTTTCTTGACGAGATCTCTAGTCTTTCCATTCTGTTGTTTTCGTCTATTTCTTTGCGTTGATGGCTGAGGAAGGCTTTCCTCTCTTTTTGCTCTTCTTTGCAACTCTGCATTCAAATGGGTGTGCCTTTCCTTTTCTCCTTTGCTTTTCACTTCTCTTCTTTTCACAGCTATTTGTAAGGCCCCCCAGACAGCCATTTTGCTTTTTTTTTTTGCATTTCTTTTCCATGGGGATGGTCTTGATCCCTGTCTCTTATACAACATCATGAACCTCCGTCCATAGTTCATCAGGCACTCTATCTATCAGATCTAGTCCCTTAATCTATTTCTCACTTCCACTGTATAATAATAAGGGATTTGATTTAGGTCATACCTGAATGGTCTAGTGGTTTTACCTACTTTCTTCAATTTAAGTCTGAATTTGGCAATAAGGAGTTCATGATATGAGCCACAGTCAGCTCCCGGTCTTGTAATTCCTTTCAGTTCTGTTCAGTTCAGTCACTCAGTCGTGTCCGACTCTTTGCGACCCCATGAATCGCAGCATGCCAGGCCTCCCTGTCCATCACCAACTCCTGGAGTTTACTCAGACTCATGTCCATCGAGTCAGTGATGCCATCCAGCCATCTCATCCTCTGTCGTCCCCTTCTCCTCCTGCCCCCAATCCCTCCCAGCATCAGAGTCTTTTCCAATGAGTCAACTCTTTGCATGAGGTGGCCAAAGTACTAGAGTTTCAGCTTTAGCATCATTCCTTCCAAAGAAATCCCAGGACTGATCTCCTTTAGAATGGACTGGTTGGATCTCCTTGCAGTCCAAGGGACTCTCAAGAGTCTCCTCCAACACCACAGTTCAAAAGCATCAATTCTTCGGCACTCAGCTTTCTTCACAGTCCAACTCTCACATCCATACATGACCACTGGAAAAACCATAGCCTTGACTAGATGGACCTTTATCGGCAAAGTAATATCTCTACTTTTTAATAGGCTGTCTAGGTTGGTCAAAATTTTCCTTCCAAAGAGTAAGCATCTTTTAATTTCATGGCTGCAATCACCATCTGCAGTCATTTTGGAGCCCAGGAAAATAAAGTCTGACATTGTTTCCACTGTTTCCCCATCTATTTCCCATGAAGTGATGGGATCATATGCCATGATCTTTGTTTTCTGAATGTTGACCTTTAAGCCAACTTTTTCACTCTCCTCTTTCACCTTCATCAAGAGGCTTTTTAGTTCCTTCTTAGTTTTTAGGCTGCAGAAAATAATCAGCCCTAAATTGAAACTAAAACAGTCTCAGACGTGGTGGGAAGATAAGCCACATGTTATGTGTAGTGTGTGTGTGCTCAGTTGTATTCGACTCTTTGTGACCCCAGAGACTCCAGCCTGCCAGGTTCCTCTGTCCATGGAATTTTCCAGGCAGGAATACCCAAGTAGGTTGCCATTCCCTTCTCCAGGGGATCTTCCTGACCCAGGGATGCAACCCATGTCTCCTGCATTGCTGGTGTATTCTTTACCACTGTGCCACCTGGGAAGCCCCATTATATGCAGTATATTATAGCAAATAGAATGTCTGTCCTAAGGATCATGCAATCATATGATGCACCCACAGCCACTAACTTTATTGGTAAAAATACAAACAGCTCTGGATCATAATATGTGTTCTAAGTTCAGATATTGATAATAGTGGTGATAATGCCAAAGGGACCTCGTCCAGGGTGACTTTCACTTTGTAAAATGCCAAACCAGCAGAATTACATGAAATCAAGTGCAAATTGTTTGCAATGAAGAATGCAAATGGGTAGCCATACCTTTCTAGGTTGTTGTTCAGTCACTTAGTCGGGTCCCACTCTTTGTGACCCCATGGACTGCAGTGTGCCAGGCTTCCCTGTTTTTCACTTTCCCCTGGAGTTTGCTCAAATTCACGTCCTTTGAGTCAGTGATGCCATCCAACCATCTCATCCTCTTTTGCCCCCTTCTCCCTCTGCCCTCAATCTTTTCCTATCATCAAGGTCTTTTCCAATGAGTTGACTCTTCACATCAGATGTCCAAAGTATTAGAGCATCAGCTTCAGCATCAGTGGTTCCAGTTGATATTCAGGGTTGATTTTCTTTAGGATTGACTGGTTTGATTCTTTCTAGTACTTCCTGATATTTTTCATGAAGGTGTACCTGAAGTTTGGTGATTAGTATGGCCCAAAATCAAATACATAAACTCTGTCAGGCTGGTGGACACAGGGCTATTGGATGCAGTCTTTTGCACTACTCAGGCTGAGTAGAAAGCATGCTCTTTTCCTTTTTTAAAGAAAACTCTATGTTTATATTGGAGTATAGGCAATTAACAATATTGTGATAGTTTTAGATGGACAGCAAAGGGACTCAGCCATACAGATACATGTATCCATTTTCCCCCAGCCTCCCCTTCCATCCAGGATGCCACATAATGTTGAGCAGAGTTCCCCGTGCTACACAGTAGCTTATTGTTGGTTGTCTATTTTAAATACAGCAATGTGTGGACATGTCAGTCCCAAACTGCCAACTATCCCCTCCTCCCGGCAACCATAAGTTGGCTTCCTAAGTCTGAAAAGCACAGCATTTTCACACAAGAAATCTGCTGCTTCAGAACATGCTGTGGCTCTTACTGTATCATTGATCCCACTTGACTGTTGAGTACAAGAGGTCTGGCATGGCCTACCCGTTTGCCAAGGAGAGAAAAGAGAACTCTATTTATAAGAAGACATAGCTCAGTGGACCAAGGAAAAGACTAGCCATCTTTTGTAATTTCGTCTGTCTTTTCTCCATATGCTAAAGAGAGAAAAGAGAGCTAGACAGGACTTACCTCTCTGGTTCCTTTCATCTTTTTTCACTGTGTGGTTAGTGAACCAGTGACATTCTCATTTCCTTAGACCTTCATTAGGGTAGCTGCTGGTTGTCATTTGATTCCCTTTCTCCTATCTTTATTGTTAAAGATATGTCATGAATGATTTGGGGATGACTAGCAAGAAATAATTTAAGCATTCTAGAATCATGGCAATAATGCTGAAATCCATGTGTGTTTTGATTCTCTCTCATTGTCTAGCATTTCTATTTCCAATAATAGTGTACCCTTTTAGCATAGGCTTTCTTCCTTAGTCTGTGTTACTCCAAAATGAGTCTGTTTATTTGTGCACTATATTGATACCCAAACTTTTTTTAATCAAAACCATAATACTTTCTACCTGAAAGTTTAAACAGACTTCATGGATAAAGGGCACAGTCCTCTACAAGAGTACCCTTACATTAGACACCAGCCACAAGTCTGGGAGTCCTCAAACCAACCTCACTTATGGCCAGCAGGCAACAAGCTCAGAGGTTCCCGCTATCCCCTTAGTTTACTCACAGAACTCAGGAAAGCACTGTGTTTATGATCACAATTATATTAAAGCAAAGGAATAAAGCCACCCAAAGAGACAGATGCATAGGGCAAGATCTGGAAAGGTTCCAGATATGAAGCTTCCATCATCCTCAGGGACACATCACCCTCCATTTGTAATAATACACATAGTACTGCCAACCAGGAAAGCTCATCTGAGCCTGTGGTGACCAAAGATTTTGTTGGGGTTTGATCACTTACTGCCCATGGGACTGACCTTTAGGTTCCAGCCACCTATGGAGGTTCTGAATAATACCTTCAGTCTTCAGTTCCTCCAGAAGTTTGAACTGACAATGGCCAGTTTTAAAACCCCTATCACAAATCACATTGCTAGACTGTTCAGTGGCAAAATCCTCAGGCAAACAAAGACACTTTTTTTAAAAATTTTATTTTATTTTTAAACTTTACATAATTGTATTAGTTTTGCCAAATATCAAAATGAATCCACCACAAGTATACATGTGTTGACACTTTTATCAAGTAAGATCTTCCAGGGGCCTAGAGATGTCCCAGGAGCTGAGGGCAAAGGCCAGAACTCTCTTTGAGTAAAGTTGATTTTTACTACACACACACTCCAATCCTGTTGTAGAATTGTGGGTTTACAATTTTTGGTCAACATTTAACTAACCAATTATGTTCCTTAATCCTGACAGTATTTTGTTCACTAGTCAGAGCTGTATTAGTGATTCTAAAGTTTAAGTAGCACGTGAATTGAAGTATAACTTCCATTTCTGCATGACAAAAATATGCATTTATATGAATAAGAAATAAAGGAGAATTCTAGGCTGATTATGTTAGCAGTGAAGTGAACTGAAAGTCACTCAGTTGTGCCCAACTCTTTGTAACCCCATGGACTATACGGTCCATGGAATTCTCCAGGCCAGAATACTGGAGTGGGTAGCCGTTCCCTTCTCCAGGGGATCTTCCCAACCCAGGGGTCAAACCCAGGTCTCCTGCATTGCAGGCAGATTCTTTACCAGCTGAGCCACCAGGGAAGCCCAAGAATACTGGAGTGGATAGCCTTTTCTTCTCCAGTAGGTCGTCCCAACCCAGGAATCACACTGGGGTCTCCTGCACTGCAGGTGGATTCTTTACCAGCTGAGCTACCAGGGAAGCCCTATGTTGGTACTAAACTTCCCTAAATCATAATAAAACATAAAAGCAAATAAGATAACAAAAACCAAAACCCAAAAACAATATCAATGACAAAACTAGATGACAAAATATTCCATAAACCTAAAATCTGAACAGGTGGTGGCAAATAGCTCACAGCTATGTGACCCATTGGCATCTGTGAAAGAGAAAACTGAGGGAAGGCATCAGGGTGCCCCTGGAAATAGAAGACCCTCATAATCACCAGCAGACACTCATTAGAAGTGGACAATTTAAAAACAGAATCCAAAACCAAAAAAAAAAAGTAATAGTAAAGGATCACAGTTGAGTTGAATACAATTTTAAGAAATTGAGAAGAATATAACTTTTTATATGTATGAAATATGAAGTGCTGAGAAGAGAGAGCCTCAAAGAAAAGGATCTTCACAAACCTAAATTTGGTCCCATTGAATCTTTGGCCAAGGATCACGCTGTGCCAGCGTAGGTTCTTGTTCAGTCACTCAGTCATGTCTGACTCTTTGCTACCCAATGAACTGTAGCCTGCCAGGCTCCTCTAGTCCATGAGATTTCCCAGGCAAGAATACTGGAGTGTGTTGCCGTGCCTTTTGCTAGGGGATCTTCCTGACCCAGGGATTGAACCTGGCTCTCCTGCCTTGCAGGCAGATTCTTTACTGTCCAAGCCACCAGGGAAGCCTGGTGGGCCATTATCTCCAAATTAATCTGTATACTCAACTCAATCCAATGAAGATGCCGACAGGTTATTATTACTTTTTTTTCAAACAATTAAAAAGCTAATTAAAAATCAATATGGAAATGCTTAAAAAAAAAAGATCTTGGCATCTAATCTGATCACTTAATGGCAAATAGATGGGGAAACAATCGAAGCAGTGACAGACTTTATTTTCTTGGGCTCCAAAATCACTGCACATGGTGACTGCAGCCATGAAATTAAAAGACACTTGCTCCTTGGAAAAAAAAAGCTATGACCAACCTAGACAACATTACGAGGTTGCAGAGACATTACTTTGCTGACTAAGGTCCGTATTGTCAAAGTTCTGGTTTTTCCAGTGGTCATATTTGGATGTGAGAGTTGGGCCATAAAGAAAGTTGAGCGCTGAAGGATTGATGCTTTTGAACTGTGGTATTGGAGAAGACTCTTGAGAGTCCCTTGGACTGTAAGGAGATCAAACCAGTCAGTCATAAGGGAAATCAGTCCTGAATAATCATTGGAAGGACTGATAATGAAACTGAAGCTCCAATACTTTGGCCACTTGATGCAAAGAACTGACTCATTAGAGAAGACCCTGATGCTGGGAAAAAATGAAGGCAGGAGGAGAAAGGGATGACAGAGGATGTGATGGTTAGATGGCATCACTGACTTGATGGCCATGAGTTTGAGCAAGTTCTGAGTGTTGGTGATGGACAGGGAAGCCTGGCATGCTGCAGTCCATGGGGTTTCAAAGAGTTGGACATGACTGAGCAACTGAACTGAACGGAACAAGGAGAAAGTCTGAACTACAGATACCAATACTTATTACAAAGCTTTAGTGACTGAAACTTGGTTTTTGAATAAGAACAAATCTATAGAAAAGAAGTGATTTCAGAAAGATCTATATAGTCAGCTGATTTATGAGAAATATGATACTTCAGTACCATGGAGAAAAGAAGTTTTTCCAATAAGTATTGCTGGATTAGTTTATTATTTCCAGTTAGATTGCAGTTCTAAATGTAAAAGGTTAAACAACAAAGAGTTCAGAATTAAATATAAAAGAGAATTTTTATGACAGTGAGATAGGCAAAGATTTCTTAAACAACACATAGAAAGCACTAGCCAAATTTTTTTTTTAATGCTACTGTTTTAAAATTTAAAACTTCTGTTCACTAAAAGATATTATAATGGAGTTGAAAAGGCAACCCAAGTAGTAGGAGAAGATTGGCTGAAAAGGGACTTACATTCAAAACATTTAAAGGATTTCCACAAGTCAATAAGGAAAAATGACAAAAGACTTGAGTAGGCACTTCACTAAAGAAGATATCCAAATGGCCAATACAAATATGAAAAGGTGTTCAATTTCATTAGTCTACAGAGAAATTCAAATTTAAAAAGCATTGAGATATCTCTATAGTCCCACCAGAATAGTTAAAATGAAAGAGAAAAAAGTGAACTGCTGTCAAAGATGTGAAATAACTGGTATTCCCATACATTGCTGGTGAAAGTGAAAGTTGCTCAGTCGTGTCCGACTCTTCGTGACTCCATGGACTGTACAGTCCATGGAATTCTCCAGGCCAGGATACTGGAGTGGGTAGCCTTTCCCTTCTCCAGGGGATCTTCTCAGCCCAGGGATCGAACCCAGGTCTCCCACATTACAGTCAGATTCTTTACCAGCTAAGCCACAAGGGTAGGGATATATATTGAGGCAGTCAACTTTGGAAAACTTTTGACAGTATATACTATAGCTGAACATACACATACTCTGTGACCCAGAAATTCTACTCCTGGGTGTATCCCCAACAAAAATGCAAGCATATGACCGCCATATCCATGTTTTAGTGTATTTGTAGCCATGCCATTTGAAATAGCTAAAATATGGATCTGACTGAAATATTCATCAACAAATAGTATAGTGACTAAACTGTGGGATATTTACATAATCCAATGCTAAACAGTAATGAGAAAGAACAACTTAAACCAGACAACCATAGGAATGAATATAAGAGATGTAATACTGAGCAAAAGAAGTTAGAACAGAAAAGTACATAGTGTATGAATCCATTTGTACAATGTACCAAAACAATGGAAATGAATCTGTGCTATTAAAATTGTGGTCAGTGTAATTATCTTTTGTCTTTTATTTTTTGTCTGGCTATTGATCGTGAAACTGATATCTTTTACTATTGTGATTATGTAACTATTACTCCCTTGATACCATTTTATCATGATTGGTTAACAGAAAAATAATAGAATTCCATATAACCAAAACTACCTTTAATGGAAAAACCTATAATCACTTTTTAAAATCCAGATGCGTATCAGAATTATCTTGAAAAAACAAATCCCCAAGTACTGCTTTTTTTCTCCAGGGTTCCAGGTATGTTTCTAATGAGCAGCCAATCTTTAAAAACAACTGGACTATATGATGATTTTTTACTTTTATCTAGTTTGTTTCACTTTTTTCTATTTCATATTCAGCGCTCACATTTAATTTTTTTTCCAATTTCTCCATCTCTTCTATTTTTTTTAATGTTCTTTCTCAAGCCTTTATCAAGCATAGTAGTAATACATTTGTATACATATATGTAAATAATATGTACAATAATATATTTCAGGAAACTTACGAATTTTTGCCTAACTAAAAATTTTATGACAGTTTGAGTTCATTTGTTTGACTTGGTGTGAATTGAATGCTAGGTTTCTAATTGAAAAATAGATATGCAATAAGAAACAAAGGTTTACTGCATAGCACAGGGAACTATAGTCAATATCTTATAATAACCTATAATGGAAAATAATCAGAAAAATAATATATGTGTATGACTGAATCACCTTGCTGTGTGCCTGAAACATTGTAAGTCAAGTATACTTCAATTTTATATATATATACATATACACATGTATATAAAAAGGAAAAAAAGAAGAGTGGTTAGGAAGGGATTGGCCAGAAAGAGGCAGGAGTGAGGCGCTCTAGTGAGAGGCTCTGGAGGCCACCAATGTTCCGTTCCTCATTGTGTACAGTGGTTCCTGGGTGTGTTCCCTTTGTGGAAATTCAGTGAGCAATACATTTTGATCCTTGCACATTCCTATATGTGTTTTACATCAAAGAAAAATATTTAAATGGAAAGATAAATAATTCTAGAGAAGAGAAAGTAGGTATGGATTTACTGAAACAAAATTAGCCATAAATTCTTGTGTTTAGTATGGACGATGGGTCCATGAGGTCCATTAAATTATTCCTGTTATTATTAAACATATTTGAAGTTTTATAAAATAGAAGATAAAAATTAGTTGAAGAAAAGAGAAAATATAAAGATATATATGTATTGTTTATAAATATAAAGATGTATAAATATGAAGATGAGTGACTCAGGGGAGGAGGAGAGAGATGTGGACTAGAGCCATTGATTTTGTTATAAATATTCTAGGACTTTTTGATTTCATAAACTAAGTGCATGTGTTACTGTGATAAGTTAAAAACAAAATTTAAATGTTAAAAAATACTAATAGTTGGAAGGAAAGGAGATGAAGACCTATTATTTTAATCACAAATTATAATAAAACCATAGATTTATATTACTTGAGGAAATTAGAATGAAAGAACAGAATTATAATTGAGGCCTGAGATGCTTTAATTTCATATACAATTTAACCTTTACACAGGTGGGAAAAAATGAAAGAAATAATCAACAATGAGCAGTAACTTCCTGCCAAAGAATACACTGGAAATGGGAATTTTGATACAGAGAGAGAGAGAAATTACATATACCTTAATATAATAAAATATATTTTAGCAGTATAGTACATAAATTATAATTTTTTAAGCTTATTTAACTACATAATACTATGGTCAAATAAGCTTGAAAAACATTCCACTGAATCCTATTCCAAGGAGAACCCTTTGGGGAAATCTGAGCTAAAGATAGTGTTAATAAGCAAAGTAGAACTTTTCATCTTATGAAACTTATGTAAGGTAGCAATCTCCTAGAACGCAATTGATAATTCTAATCTCTCCTCCTAGCTAAATAGGATTCTTAGGCCCTGTGGCGAACTCAGTAGTTTGGCTAGTCTACATAGATGCAC